>NC_064638.1:147761834-148084113 GCF_023864345.2 Schistocerca serialis cubense | reverse complement strand
AGTTCCGTCTCTTTCACGGTCGTTTTCTCAGAAACCGTCGAGTATCTACGGATAAACCGAGACAAGCAAGTGTTCGCTTAATTTGACTCCTCTTCCACTGAGCGAAGTCTCAGAAAAATCGGATTGTGGCACTCGTGGCGTTCTCCTCATTAGACAGCTGTAGCACATTTTGGTATGTATGAGGCGGAGCCATGGCCCTCATGGAAGAAGGGTGACCCGGCTGAGTCACGCAGTTTGACTCTTAGTCTGATCACCAGGTGTGGCCATTAATTGCACTCCTTGTTTATGTAGGCTGATGTGAGTATCAATGAACTATACTTGACGGGAGGTATTGGAACGTCTTAGGTGATTAGAAAGTTAGTAGACAGCAATACAATTAAATACCTAGCTTTAATTCAGCTTCAGAGGTAAACGTTGATCTTGACTTTGTACAATAATATTCACAAGTGCAGTTATAGACTGAACTGCGAATACTTCTTTACAATTCGGATTGTTTCACACATATAGATCAATTGTCAATGCGTAAACTGTATGTGGCGCCTGGCGAGGTCGTAGCTACTGACTTAGCTGAAGGCTGTGCTAACTAGCGTCTCTGCAAATGAGATCTCTGAAGCTATAACAAGTGAACCATTCCTATTAAAGTCGGCTGTGGAACTGGCAATTGCGCTAGTTTGTCTCGAAGACCAGCCGAGTGACGGCCCTCGGTCTGCTAGCGTCGACATTGGCGACTCGTGGGTCCGATGTGTATTGACGGACCGCGGCCGATTTGAAGCCTACAACCTAGCAAGAGTGGTGCCATGCGGTGACACCACATATTCAACAACGATTAGAGTTTCCACTATAGTGTTATTACTTGCAGCTCTTCGTGGCTAACAGACCTAACAGTTTTCTTGTTACAAACATTTGGTTGCAGTTAGTTGTTAGGTCTCCAGCATTTTAGTAACATATTTTTCTTATTGCTATATTTTCTAGACGAACAGAAGTGACCCAGAATTTGTTTGTTATTCCATACATTGGAAGTGGTCATGGTGGCCTTGTAAGTAGGCTGTTTAGGTTTTTATGTTGGTAACGTCACGTAGCGCTCTGTATGAAAATCACTGACTATGCTGTGCGCAGTTTGTGGCTGGTTTACATTGTTGGAATTTGCCATTGTAGTGTTGGGCAGTTAGATGTTAACAGCGCGTAGCTTTGCGCCGTTGGTGGATGTGGGGAGTGAGATGGCTGAGTTTTGAGAGCGGATGATCTGGACGTGTGTTCATCAGAAAGAGTAAATTTGTAATACTGGAATACGTGAACTGATATATACATTATGACTTTTGAAAACTATTAAGGTAAATACATTGTTTGTTCTCTATCAAAATCTTTCATTTGCTAACTATGCCTAACAGTAGTTAGTGCCTTGAGTAGTTGTTGTTGTTGTTGTGGTCTTCAGTCCTGAGACTGGTTTGATGCAGCTCTCCATGCTACTCTATCCTGTGCAAGCTTCTTCATCTCCCAGTACCTACTGCAACCTACATCATTCTGAATCTGCTTAGTGTATTCATCTCTTGGTCTCCCCCTACGATTTTTACCCTCCACGCTGCCCTCCAATACTAAATTGGTGATCTCTTGATGTCTCAGAACATGTCCTACCAACCGATCCCTTCTTCTGGTCAAGTTGTGCCACAAACTTCTCTTCTCCCCAATCCTATTCAATACTTCCTCATTAGTTATGTGATCTACCCATATAATCTTCAGTATTCTTCTGTAGCACCACATTTCGAAAGCTTCTATTCTCTTCTTGTCCAAACTATTTACCGTCCATGTTTCACTTCCATACATGGCTACACTCCATACAAATACTTTCAGAAATGACTTCCTGACACTTAAATCTATACTCGATGTTAACAAATTTCTCTTCTTCAGAAACGCTTTCCTTGCCATTGCCAGTCTACATTTTATATCCTCTCTACTTCGATCATCATCAGTTATTTTGCTCCCCAAATAGCAAAACTCCTTTACTACTTTAAGTGTCTCATTTCCTAATCTAATACCCTCAAATCACCCGACTTAATTCGACTACATTCCATTATCCTCGTTTTGCTTTTGTTGATGTTCATCTTATATCCTCTCTTCAATACACCATCCATTCCGTTCAACTGCTCTTCCAAGTCCTTTGCTGTCTCTGACAGAATTACAATGTCATCGGCGAACCTCAAAGTTCTTATTTCTTCTCCATGGATTTTAATACCTACTCCGAATTTTTCTTTTGTTTCCTTTACTGCTTGCTCAATATACAGATTGAACAACATCGGGGAGAGGCTACAACCCTGTCTTACTCCCTTCCCAACCACTGCTTCCCTTTCTTGTCTCTCGACTCTTATAACTGCCATCTGGTTTCTGTACAAATTGTAAATAGCCTTTCGCTCCCTGTATTTTACCCCTGCCACCTTTAGAATTTGAAAGAGAGTATTCCAGTCAACATTGTCAAAAGCTTTCTCTAAGTCTACAAATGCTAGAAACGTAGGTTTGCCTTTCCTTAATCTTTCTTCTAAGATAAGTCGTAAGGTCAGTATTGC
Source organism: Schistocerca serialis cubense (assembly GCF_023864345.2). Taxonomy (NCBI): domain Eukaryota; kingdom Metazoa; phylum Arthropoda; class Insecta; order Orthoptera; family Acrididae; genus Schistocerca; species Schistocerca serialis. The sequence continues at coordinate 148,081,555 of NC_064638.1, read as the reverse complement.
CTCACGTGTTCCTGTATTTCTACGGAATCCAAACTGATCTTCCCCAAAGTCGTCTTCTACTAGTTTTTCCATTTGTCTGTAAAGAATTCGAGTTAGTATTTTGTAGCTGTGACTTATTAAACTGATTGTTCGGTAATTTTCACATCTGTCAACACCTGCTTTCTTTGGGATTGGAATTATTATATTCTTCTTGAAGTCTGAAGGTATTTCGCCTGTTTCATACATCTTGCTCACCAGATGGTAGAGTTTTGTCAGGACTGGCTCTCCCAAGGCCGTCAGTAGTTCCAATGGAATGTTGTCTACTCCGGGGGCCTTGTATCGACTCAGGTCTTTCAGTGCTCTGTCAAACTCTTCACGCAGTATCGTATCTCCCATTTCATCTTCATCTACATCCTCTTCCATTTCCATAATATTGTCCTCAAGTGCATCGCCCTTGTATAGACCCTCTATATACTCCTTCCACCTTTCTGCTTTCCCTTCTTTGCTTAGAACTGGGTTTCCATCTGAGCTCTTGATGTTCATACAAGTGGTTCTCTTATCTCCAAAGGTCTCTTTAATTTTCCTGTAGGCAGTATCTATCTTACCCCTAGTGAGACAAGCCTCTACATCCTTACATTTGTCCTCTAGCCATCGCTGCTTAGCCATTTTGCACTTCCTGTTGATCTCATTTTTGAGACGTTTGTACTCCTTTTTGCCTGCTTCATTTACTGCATTTTTATATTTTCTCCTTTCATCAATTAAATTCAATATTTCTTCTGTTACCCAAGGATTTCTACTAGCCATCGTCTTTTTGCCTACTTGATCCTCTGCTGCCTTCGCTACTTCATCCCTCAAAGCTACCCATTCTTCTTCTACTGTATTTATTTCCCCCATTCCTGTCAATTGTTCCCTTATGCTGTCCCTGAAACTCTGTACAACCTCTGTTCTTTCAGTTTATCCAGGTCCCATCTCCTTAAATTCCCACCTTTTTGCAGTTTCTTCAGTTTTAATCTACAGGTCATAACCAATAGATTGTGGTCAGAGTCCACATCTGCCCCTGGAAATGTCTTACAATTTAAAACCTGGTTCCTAAATCTCTGTCTTACCATTATATAATCTATCTGATACCTTTTAGTATCTCCAGGGTTCTTCCATGTATACAACCTTCTATCATGGTTCTTAAACCAAGTGTTAGCTATGATTAAGTTGTGCTCTGTGCAAAATTCTACCAGTTGGCTTCCTCTTTCATTTCTTAGCCCAAATCTGTATTCACCTACTACGTCTCCTTCTCTCCCTTTTCCTACACTCGAATTCCAGTCACCCATGACTATTAAATTTTCGTCTCCCTTCACTATCTGAATAATTTATTTTATTTCATCATACATTTCTTCAATTTCTTCGTCATCTGCAGAGTTAGTTGGCATATAAACTTGTACTACTGTAGTAGGCATGGGCTTCGTGTCTATCTTGGCCACAATAATGCGTTCACTATGTTGTTTGTAGTAGCTTACTCGCATTCCTATTTTCCTATTCATTATTAAACCTACTCCTGCATTACCCCTATTTCACTTTGTGTTTATAACCCTGTAGTCACCTGACCAGAAGTTTTGTTCCTCCTGCCACCGAACTTCACTAATTTCCACTATATCTAACTTTAACCTATCCATTTCCCTTTTTAAATTTTCTAACCTACCTGCCCGATTAAGGGATCTGACATTCCACGCTCCGATCCGTAGAACACCAGTTTTCTTTCTCCTGATAACGACATCCTCTTGAGTAGTCCCCGCCCGGAGATCCGAATGGGGGACTATTTTACCTCCGGAATATTTTACCCAAGAGGACGCCATCATCATTTAATCATACAGTAAAAGCTGCATGCCCTCGGGAAAAATTGCGGCCGTAGTTTCCCCTTGCTTTCAGCCGTTCGCAGTACCAGCACAGCAAGGCCGTTTTGGTTATTGTTACAAGGCCAGATCAGTCAATCATCCAGACTGTTGCCCTTGCAACTACTGAAAAGGCTGCTGCCCCTCTTCAGGAACCACACGTTTGTCTGGCCTCTCAACAGATACCCCTCCGTTGTGGTTGTACCTACGGTACAGCTATCTGTATCGCTGAGGCACGCAAGCCTCCCCACCAACGGCAAGGTTCATGGTTCATGGGGGGAGGCTTGAGTAGTTAGAATCTTTTATTCAGCTGGCAGTATTGGCGCACGCTGTATTGCAGTAGTTTGAGTAACGAATATTTTTGTGAGGTAAGTGATTCATGAAAAGTATAGGTTATTGTTAGTCAGGGTCATTCTTTTGTAGGGATTTTTGAAAGTCAGATTTCGTTGCGCTAAAAAGATTGTGTGTCAGTTTAGTGTTGATCAGAATAGGTAAAGAGTGAAATGTCTGAGTACGTTCAGTTCTGCTCAGCTGTTTGAAAAGCAAATAGCGTAAGGGTTTTATCAGCACAATCACTCATAAATTATTCAAAGGGGATGTTTCAACCTTTTGACATTGTATCTTCAGTGATGAAAACCGAAATCCATTTGCCTTTGCTTCCCACTCATAATTTCGGTTTAACAAAACTGTTTCCAGTTAAGGAGGAAGATAGACGTCGAAAGCTATGATGGAAGGTATTTTAAGTTTTTTTGTGAATTCTGATTCTTTAGATGTTAATAAGAAATGGTTCAAATGGTTCAAATGGCTCTGAGCACTATGGGACTTAACATAAGTAATGGTATTCTGAGATAAAAGATTCTTATTCGTCAGCGGAGTGGACTTATGGCTTGAGTGGGCAGTACTCTAGGATTTGCGCCATCGTAGCATATCTGGAATTTGAAAAGTACCGGGACTAATGAGTGAAAAATGAACTATCAGTGTTGGACTATGGGATGCCGTAATGACAGCAGTGAAATCCTGAGATCTGGGTCAGAGTTCGGTCCGGCACACATAATGAAGCTTTAAAATGTTAATAGACCTGTTTCGAAACATAAAGAATCACGTTTGGCTTCACTGAAACTGCACTTCTTGATGTAATTACACTGATGAAATGTTGTCATAGGGGGGTAGTAGATTCCTCCACTATTACAGTTAACTATGTCTTTCTTTAATTTCCTAATACTCTCGCGATCATTTCAGTCGTTCCAGATTGGCGAAAGGCCGAATAATCCAGTCTGTAATAGCAGATGAGAACGGAGAGTCATTCGTTCCTTTGAACTACAAAATATAGAGCAAGAATTGGCGTGAAGCGGAAAATTGGAATTTCATGAATCAAATAATTAACTCTCGTACGTGGTCGCTTTTGCAACCCGTCATTAATTTCACTGCCGTTCATTTATTGGAAGGTACAATCCCCCTGCTTTATTACGGCGACTCTTGGGTAGTTTCCTGGCATGTGCTGTGATACATCACGAGAAATCATTACCTAGGTAATAATCAATGGGCCATTGGCCGCGGTGGGCATGACGTGTTGCTCTTGTCTTTTTAGAGCAATTATTTCCGAGAGAAGCCGAGACTGGGACAGGCCAGCTTTCGCCTCGACCTGCGCACTGGTATTCACGTCTTTTCTGGCCTTGGGATCCTGTAGCTACTACATGTAGCTTCGCATTTGGATTCCCATCTCATTACTTAAGAAAATATTTTTATATTGTTTTATGATTATCTACAATAATTCCTTCACTCAACTATGTTCTGCAGAACAGTGTGACATTTTTTTTAAGATGAATGCTTATACGTAACAGAAAAGCTAGACGAGTATTTAAGGCCACTAGCATAACAATCGAGCGAATTAAAGCGGTTATTCAACGGTAATACTCGCACGTGGCAGCTGTGATACTCCGATCACGGTCCGGTCATTCCGTTCTTAAGTTTCCTGTGGTTGCCCTAAATTTCAGCGGAATGCCAGGTTGGCTCCTGAAAGAAGTCCACAAGTCACGATCCAAGAAAGAAAAGTGGAACGCTACTGAAGTTGTCGTTGGCGTGCTTAAACCTGCAAGTCCTTCCTGGAGCTTTCATTTGCTAGTCTCTCGTTTCAGAGAGGTTTCCGTGGCTCACATTATAGTTTATTACTATCTTAGAATTGAGAAAGTGGTGACTAGGCTATTAAGTGACCACATACATACCCTTTATTTTGCTGCAGTTATTACTCAAATCTTTTTTTACATCTGACACTGTTAGTTGGCCTCGGCCCATACGGAAATTTTCAAGGCGATCTGATATGTAATTAGAAACTAAAGTGCATTCTTTCGAGTTAACTGCGCGTATCAACCACTTGAGTATGGCCATAGAGATCGACATCAGCTGTGTGTGTGACATGAATTCTCTTTTGTCTAATAAACAGTGTCAAATAATGGAAAAATACGCATTTTAACAATTTTGTACAGCCTTTGGACCTTAGTTCGAAGAGATAATTCCATGTTGTCCGTAATTAATTACTCAAGAAAAGCATATCTTCATCTGTTAAGGAGTAACTCCACTGCAAAGTCGTCCAACAGCGTTTCATTGGCTTAAATTTCTGATTTCATTTTTTTATTTTGGGCGGAAGGAAAGGTGTTAGAAGAATAATACTTGGGACACTTATTGAGGATGTATTTCACTTTTCACCAAAAAAGGAAAGTCGTCGATAGTAAATATTATTTAATCGAAAATCCCCTGCATGGTTCACTTAGAAATGTTATTTCGAAGTGATGGTTAAATTTTTAAATGATAAGATTAGAGTCACGTTGCATGCCATTTTGAAAAGTTATAAACCCCGAGAAAAACTCATCTGAAGTTTTGAAATGTGTTAGAGACATGAACAAAGAAAAAATTCCTTTTTTAAAAACTCGTACCAGTACTCTGCTATCCCAGGACTGGCCTGTCGTACTGCTGCCATTGCGATCGAAATCGTATCCACTAGTTTATCATTAGTTTATCATAGAACAATTGAAATATCGATCGTGACAATTCCATGAAAGCACAAAACTGTACAGTTCCATTCAGCTCTACTCCAAGCAGGCGGACAGCTAGGACGGTTCGAAGTATGATTTCGTATTTGGTCCATATAAACTACCTACTTGGTATAACAACTTCTAGACAGTTTCGACAAGCAATAATTATTGTGAAGCCGAAGTCTTTTACTACGCGATGTCTACAATGGGCGTTTTACATTTTGCGAGTTGAAAAATAACAGAAATCGGGAGTAAAATTTATAATCCTATAGCTAAATCGATAATTCACATCAAAATCTTGTTCACTGTCTCTCAGTTTTTTACCCCCTAGCAGAGGCGCTGACTCCTTCCGTGCTGCTATCAGCCTCAACCTTTGGACGCTTTGATGACGGACTGCTGCCGCGTTGGATACGATGTTTTCGTACCTTTCCTTTCCGACAACAGTTTCTAACCATTTATTCGTACGATGAAAAGTTCAACACCTAGCATAGAGATTACGTTGATATCATGCTGTTTTGCTCTTGTTTCTGTGGCAAATTATGCACAATGAGTAAGATGATACTCTAAATAAATTTTAAGGCTGTTTAGACCGACAGCCTTGTACGTGTTCTGTTAGAACGGTATACTGGTTCGTCATTAAGTTCGTGGTTTTGGGCGATTTAGCAACAACGGTATTGCATCCATTATTGGTGAAAGTTTAAGAAGACTGTGGACCTTTACATCCAATTGGCAAGATGTGTATATTCTAAATAGAGTGGGCGTTGCTGATGATCAGCCTTCATCTACTTATCAAGAACATATTACGTTATGGCATCACTCAGGGTTTTATTTGTTACTAACAGTATTACGCGATTTTCTTTATTCGGGGCAGCATCAAAAAAGGACCACACTGTGGCAGAAATGTAAGTACACTTATTCGTGTTTATTAGTGTTTTCCAATTTTTTCGTATTTTCGCTAATATTACGCATTTTTCACGCACTTTAATATTTCTTTCCACATTTTCCAAAATTTTACTTATTTACAGCATGCTTTTTATACTTGATCACATTATGAGAGCACCATCCTGCTGTTCTGGACAGCGTGTGACTTCATGATGGTCTCAGACAAATACAGTCTAGGATGTTCCTGAATTATTTATCATTTTTATCAAGGTACCCCCTCCCCTACTTCATCTTTTATATCTGGTACTCTTGAGTGCGTGGCGTACTCTCAGGAGATGGAAAGGATAGTGAGTTGATCAGGATGTGCCTGTTTGTTAATAATAAATTACGTTAGGCTACGTCACTTGTTGTTGCTCAAGTGTCCCAGTTACAAACGATGAAGATCGGGAGGTGTAGCTTGAATGTCATTGGTCCAGTGGATTTCGAGGGGTGGGGCAGACTGGGAGGAGGGGGCTGGTGTTCCCCTGAGCAATCTTGATCAGTTCCGGGTTGTTCTTGAGAGGAACAGAAGTAGGGGGTATGGGGGCGGGGGTTACCTTCAGTATACAAGAAAGTCGCGTTTGTACCCTGACCACACCTGACACTGGAAACCCTTATAGGCAGCGCGCACTCCATACAGAAAATTCACTGATAAGCTACTAATGACCTCCCTAATGTGTTAATAATTTGCTTTAATATGACTTGCTCGATGATCTTCCTGGGATGCTGCAGATTACCTTGGATGATGGGATCCTTCGGCATTAAGCCACTGCGCCTTTTCATCTTCAGACTGCGGTGCACGCCCGCTCGCTACGAGCAGGACGTGTAACTTGTGAAGAAAACGGTTCTCAGAGATCGACTTGCGTAAGTTTGACTGTGAATTTCGATTATTTAAACTTAAAATAAACCCGTCTTACTTCCCAGACTTAATGAACGTAATCACGCCAGAGTTTGGCAACAAACATCAAAAGAACGTATAATGCGAAGCCTCCCGCAAATTAATTCGAGAATAATTAAGCAAACATCATCGGAAAAAAACTGTCTAAATCGCGACTGTTATTTTATTAAAATGACCTGTTTCGGCCTAGTCTTAGGCCCTCTTCAGAACAGCAGCTGCTGAAGCTGACGGTTTCTAGAACAGTCAGTAACCCTCAGTCGCTGAAACTGCTCCACAAGCGATTTCAGTTACTCATTTATCCTGACTTTTCTAGACACCGTCATTTTCAGTTGATGGCGCTGTTCTGATGGTGGACTAATACAAGGCCGAAACGGATCATTTTAATAAAATAACTGTTGCGATTTAGACTGTTTCTTCCACTAATTTTATATAGCTTACTAGATCGCTGCTTTACAAAATAAGTTTAAAAAATTTGAATTAAGGAAATGATTGTTATTTTGCTCAGTTATAACTGAGAGAACTGAATACACTGGAATTTGATCATAAGAATACCGTAATAAGACGTTGTATTCAATGTAGACACAGTTTCTGTAGTTGACAGCTGTCAAAATCAAACATTCCGGCGATAGCGTGACTTGCACCATTAGCGAGCAAGTAACATTGATATGATCAATTGGCGTCCGGATTTTAATGTTGGAAGCTGCAACTTGTGCGGATTGCCACATACCACAACCAAAACTCGTCTGATAAAACAATGTACACGTACATGAAAATACACCATCCGAATGAAGGAAAGTAAATATTGAGAAAAGTTTGTTAGAAAAGAAAAAGAAATTGCAACTGAAACAGTTTGCAACGTTTAGAGTCTATGTAAGGGAAGAGTGCTTGACGTTGCATTATCTGTTTGGGTGCGATTCGTCGTGACGACAGCTGTAGTTTGTTGGTGCTGGCGGCGTAATTAATGCTGCTGGAACTGCCGTGGAAACGGCCTGTTGCTTGTAATGTGTTATTCCAGGCATTATTACTGTCTTTGTAGCATTCGTTATGTCACAGGCTGGTAGGACGTAGTTCTTTACGCATAACTTAACATTCGTATTTGTGCGATTACGACGTTCCATACACACGCGTTTCTGTTTCTAACGTTCCGTAAACAGTTTTGAAACAGTATAGTATTCAATTTCAACCACTTATCACGATATTACAGTCCGTAAGCTTTTAGCCATCACTATCGCGAATTTACAGTTTTTGCGGAAACAGTGCCACACGTCACGATCAGATTGCAGGTCTCCGCCGATGATAGTTAATATTTTACCTTGCGTGATAACTCATTAAGTTTTACTCAAGATAATAAATTCAAAGGCCGGCCGTTGTGGCCGAGCGGTTCTAGGCGCTTCAGTCTGGAACCGCGCGACCGCTACAGTCGCAGGTTCGGATCCTGCCTCAGGCATGGATGTGTGTGATGTTCTTAGGTTAGTTAGGTTTAAGTAGTTCTAAGTTCTAGGGGACTGATGACCTCAGATGTTAAGTCCCATAGAGCTCAGAGCCATTTTTTGAACCAATAAATTCAAAGTACATTATTTCCTGCAGTTCGGTTATCTGCAAACAGTTCTATTCTCACAATGACACAGCCCACTCGCGGAACCATTGTAGCTGCTGTTCATAGTACGCAGTGAAACTCGATACTCAATCTAATGTTTTGTTTCGTGACGTCAACTTAGATATGTAGTTTATAAAGCGACGGAAAAAAATTAGAACTCGGGTGTTAAGGCGTAAAGTCAGCGCCGGCAACACCAGTAGGGAACGACAGAGAAGAGACGGCTGTGAGGAGAGGTCAGCCAATCGCACTTTGACTGACCTCCCCCCAGAACGACATCACGACAGCAGCGCTCTCTATGTGAAAAGGAAGTAAGCGCCACACCCGAGTGGTGGCAGCCCCTCAGTCAGGTTGGAGCCCTGACACTGCTTACTTGCGAGTACGTGCGCGTTGTTCGTAATGGTCACGTGCGTTGCTCAGCGTTATGAAGTTGTAGTGTCTGAGTCGACGTTGTTGTTCGCCTTTTAAGGCACCGTTGTTATTTCGTACGCGTCCGGTTGCCCCGGGTATATATAGGCATCAGGCGTTAGTGTACACAGGGTGGTACAGTGATAGCGACCGAGCCAAATATCTCACGGAATAAGCGTCAAACGAAAAAACTACAAAGAAGGAAACTTGTATAGCTTGAACAGGGAAACCAGAAAGCGCTATGGTTGTCCCGCTAGATGGCACTGCCATAGGTCAAACGGATATCAACAGCGGTTTTTTTTAAAGTAGAACCCCCCATTTTTATTACATATTCGTGAACAGTTTATTTCGGTTGTTCCAATGTGATACATGTACCTTTGTGAACTTATCATTTCTCAAAACGCATGCTGTTACAGCGTGATGATTAACTGTAAATGCCAAATTAATGCAATAAATGCTCAAAATGATGTCCGTCAATCTCAATGCATTTGGCAATATGTGTAATGACATTCCTCTCAACAGCGAGTAGTTCGCCTTCCGTAATGCTCGCACATGCGTTGACAATGCGCTGCCGCATGTTGTCAGGCGTTGTCGGTGAATCACGATAGCAAATATTTTTCAACTTCCCCCACAGAAAGGAATCTGGGGACGTCAGACCCGGAGAACGTGCGGGCCATGGTATGAGCTTCACTTGTCATGGCCGGCCGCGGTGGTCTCGCGGTTCTAGGCGCTCAGTCCGGAACCGCGTGACTGCTACGGTCGCAGGTTCGAATCCTGCCTCGGGCATGGATGTGTGTGATGTCCTTAGGTTAGTTAGGTTTAAGTAGTTCTAAGTTCTAGGGGACTGATGACCACAGATGTTAAGTCCCATAGTGCTCTGAGCCATTTTTGGTACTTGTCATGAAATATGCTATTCAATATCGCTTTAACCGCACGCGAGCTATGTGCCGGACATCCATCATGTTGGAAGTACATCGCCATTCTGTAATGCAGTGGAGCATCTTGTAGTAACATCGGTAGAACATTACGTAGGAAATTGCACCAATTAGATTGCCATCGATGGCGCCCAATTATCCTTCCTCCCACAATGCCGCACCATACATTAACCCGCCAAGGTCACCGATGTTCCAGTTGTAGTAGCCATCGTGGATTTCCCGTTGCCAATTAGTGCATATTGTGCCGGTTTACGTTACCGCTGTTAGTGAATGACGCTTCGTCGCGTACAAAAAATCTGTCATCTTCCCGTAATTTCTCTTGAGCCAAGTGGCAGAACATTACACGACGTTCAAAGTCGTCGCCATGCAATTCCTGGCGCATAGAAATAGGGTACGGGTGCAATCGATTTTGATGTAGCATTCTCAACACCGACTTTTTTGAGATTCCCGATTCTCGTGAAATTTGTCTGCTACTGATGTTCGTATCAGCCGCGACAGCAGCTAAAACACCTACTTGGGTATCATCATTTGTTGCAGGTCGTGGTTGACGTTTCACATGTGGCTGCACGCTTCCTGTTTCCTTAAACAACGTAACTATCCGGCGAACGGTATGGCACTTGGATGCTGTCGTCCAGGATACCGAGCAGCATACATAGCACACGCCCGTTGGGCATTTTGATCATAATAGCCATGAGACATTAACACGATATCGACCTTTTCCACAATTGGTAAACGGTCCATTTTAACATGGGTAATGTATCACGAAGCAAATACCGTCCGCACTGGCGGATGGTTACGTGATACCACGTACTTATACGTTTGTGACTATTACAGTGCCATCTATCACAAAGCGAAAAAAGTGGTCTAACTAAAACACTCATATTTGTTTACGTACTACACCAATACGTAATAAAAAATGAGGCTTCCTATTTTAAAAAACGCAGTTGATATCAGTTTGACCTATGGCAGCGTCATCTAGTGGGCCAACCATCTGGTTTCCCTCTTCGAGCTAGACGAGTTCTTTGTAGTTTTTTCGTTTTATGCTTAATTCGTGAGATATTTGGCCCGGTCACCATCAATGGACCACCCTGTATAGCCTGCCAAGGCAGGAATAGGCCCAAGGACAGGGATCCGCGGTTAGGTGACAGTTCCGCCGCCCCTTCGTGCGGCAATGTGACACCGGCCGCCAGACGGTAGTCTCGGCTGCGCTGATATTGACACCACCCAACGGGCTAAGGACTGAGCGCATCGAGCCTCCCGCCACGAGTCACCCATAATCACTGAGATTCACGTACACAGCCTCGCTTGAGGGACCAATCATCGTCCTCCGACGATTCCTATGGCCACCTGGTTATAGACCTCTCACCTAGTGACAGTCAAGCGATGTCGGCCCACAGCATTAATGCAACCGACCGCTACGTGGATGCCTCGTCGGATGCTGCTTTGTCTCCACCGTCTCCTCGGCCCAACGGGCCTCCTGGGGATTCCGACCCTGTCGGCCCCCCCCTCCCCCCCCCCCCCTGCGGTCGACAGTCTAAACGGTCTTTCTCTCGCGCCCTTCGCAGCGGCCAATATTCGGATTCCGACGCCTTCGTACCTGGAGCAGCGTCACCTGCTGCTGCCATGGACCAGGACATGGGTCCCTCCCGACCCCACTTCTCAGAATCCACCGCCACCACCGCCAAAAAAGGAGAAGATTCCTCCTATCATGGTTTGTAATCCGACGAACTACATTAAACTGAACATTTAACTGCAACTCCTTACTGTGGGCCAACTGCTGGCAGTATACCAGAAAGACCACGTCGAGTGTGTGCTTGACACTATGCATGATTATCTCCAAGTCCTCAACTTTGTGAATTCCAGGGCTATGAACCACTACACTCATCAGGCTTCTGTGGACAGAAGAATAAAGTAGCCATCAAAGACCTTCGTCTCAAGTTCATGGACCCTTTGGTCCATCAATACAACAAGAGGAACCCTGAGACCAGGAAATTAATCCCTATGCCCACCCATGTTTCTTCCCTTATTACGAGAGGGGACGCTGAACGCATTTAGCAAATCCGGTATCTCCCGTGCACCAAGGTGCGTATTGAACCATATGAAGGCCACAATGTCCGCTTCATCTACCATTGGTGTCAAAGTTTGGGATACACTGTCAATTACTGTTCACTCCCTTTTTGAAGTGACAAGTGTGCTGGCTCCCATCTGACAGAGGACTGCAAACTACAAGCCTCAGAAAAACCCACATGTGGCTGCTCTTTGGGCACTTCTCGCGATCCCCACCACCTGGTTTCCTTGAGGGGTTGTCCTACATACCAGAAGGCTATGAAGCCTTCCCGCCCTCCGTGAAGGAAACCAAGAACCAATCAGCCACCCCCACCATCACGGAACGGCACCACTTTCCATCTTCTAGGATAAGTCCAACGACCACGCACCACTGATGCTCAGGAACTTGACACATCTGTAACAGGAGAGACGACTCCATCCCCTACGACCACATTCGCCACTGCAGTGCAGTCTCCCCCTGCTCATCTGTGACACATACCACTGCCAACCAAACAGAAAGACTGTCTGTAGCCTCCTCCTGCACACCTGCTGAAGTGCCACAACACTCCATAGCTGCGCCTTCTCCACTAGCCACTATGCTCACCCCTGCCAGTCACAGGGTGAAGCAGGCCACTCAGGATACCCCTCCAGTGGTGGAGCCAGGTGCTTCTTTCTGGGATGATGTGCGAGAGATCCTCCATGTCATATCTCCGTTCAAGTGGCCCCACATCAGGTCTGTCATTCGTGAAGCAGCTCAAAAGATCCGTCAGTCAGGGGATGGGCAAACTAAGGTCATCGTCCTTGTTGAAGGGCTCAGCCATGTTTTGTTATAATGGTGAATCACTCCCCACACAACCATCAGCCCCCTCAGGATCTAGTTATCTAGCATTAAAAATGCAGTGACCTTAATGGTGTGAAGAGTGACCTGAGCATTTTCCTCTACAACCACCATACAGACATTTTACTTGTCTCAGAAACCCACCAACGATTTTCGTCTACGTAACATGGCTTGCTATTGCTCTGACCAACTCCAACACCAAGGTGGGAGCACAGCAGTTTCTGCATAAGTCACTCATCCATAATCATGAGGTTCTCCAACCACTCAAACCGATAGAAGCTATGACAGTCACTGTTTCTACCTGCCTTGGAGCTATAACTTTTGCTGCAGTGTATTTGAGTCCTAACCTACAACCTCTTGAAGCTGAACTCCGTACATTGACAGCATTTGACAAACTCATTGTTGGAGCAGATTTCAACTCCAAACATCCAGCTTGGCATTCTCATGTTGCTTATCCCAAGGGGAGACTGCTCCTTGGCCTGGTGCTGTCGGTCTATAGCCCCACACTCCCATCCATATGCCAACCTGCTCTGACTGCCATCTGGACCTTCTGAATGTCACCATTTTCAAGAACATTGCAGTGCTGTTCGCGTGGGAAACATTCCATGGACGGGGCTCTGACCATGGTCCCAAGTTCCTGCACCTTAACGACGTTTCTCTGTCTGTAGACGTCCATTCTACCTTGACCATGATGGATTGGGACCAATTTCCCAGGATCCTTAATAACAGCAACATCTCGACCTGAAAACGCCTGCAAATCTGGTTAGTCCTGTTGATTACCTAACCACAAAGATCCAAAAGGCAATGAAGGCCTCTACTTTCATTGTCCCAAGGGCCTTAACCCCACTTGATGACTTGCCTCCCCTCGTGTGAACTCAAAATCCAGAAGAACTGCTACTGCAGGCGGTGGAAGCAGATTCGTGATCCTCAGGATAAGCATCACTTGAAGCATCTCCAAAGTGAATTCTGCCACCAGCTCTCTGACTGGAAAATGGAACAATGGGACGACAAGATGACTGCCTTCCCCCTCCAATATAAATCCGAATGGGCTTTTGTGTCCACAGCTCGTGGTCGTACAGTAGTGCTCTCGCTTCCCGCGCCCGGGTTCCCGGGTTCGATTCCCGGCGGGGTCAGGGATTTTCTCTGCCTCGTGATGACTGGGTGTTGTGTGCTGTCCTTAGGTTAGTTAGGTTTAAGTAGTTCTAAGTTCTAGGGGACTGATGACCATAGATGTTTAGTCCCATAGTGCTCAGAGCCATTTGAACCATTTTTTTGGGCTTTTGTCCGAGCCCAGCAGCTGCAGTGAAGACCAACCAGCCCATCTGCACAGTCGATGCCTTAACTTATTATGCCTTTCATGTGGTAGAAACTCTGACAAATGTGTTTGAGGCCCAGAACCAATTTCTCATAGATTACATCACGCTTGATGAACTCAAAGTTGAAGGTGATATTCTAGTGGCCATTGCCGCTTTCTGACAAAGGCATCTTAAACAATCACCTCTGATGGCGCACACGCAAGCCACTGGCCTTATATACCACCATCCTGAACTGCTGACTCACAACTCGCCTTTTTCTCTCACGGTGGAAGCAGACCAAAATGATGGCCATCCCCAAGCCTTCAAAGGATCCTACATGCCCTACTGACGACAGGCCCAGTAGCCTTCTGAATACGATGGCCAAAGTTCTAGAATCGTTGATCCTCCACCGCATTTCCTAGCCTCTGGCGTTGGCTGGGACAATTTGTCCAGAACAGTTTGGATTCGCTTCTCATTTGTCAGCTGAATTACAAGTCCTGAGGCTCATGGAACATGTCAGCAAGGGCTTTAACTCCACCATGTCGATCCCAGTGGTTTTCCTGGACCTGCAAAACGCATATGACAAGATTTGGCAGGACAATCTTTTGTACAAAATGCTGACACAGACGACCATCCCAGACATCTATGTGATGATCGTGGATAATTTCCTCCACGATATATCCTTCTTGGTTATTCAGCAAGGTCAACGCTCCAGCTTATGTCACATGTCGATGGGTACTCCGCAAGGCTCTGTGCTGTCTCCCATCCTTTCTAACATTTATGTTAACGATATGCCAGTCCTCCCATATTGCCAACTGGTGCAATACGCCGATGATACGGCGCTTTATACCACCGGGCGAAACACAGACCAGCTCATTGCTCACCTCCAGAGCCAGGTGGACGCGACAGTGATCTGGTGCCATTCTAACAAGATTGCCCTCAATGCTGCTGCAGTCTACTTCACTAAACGGCACCCCATCCTCCGTCATAACATCACTATCGCAGGCTTCCAGGTCCCATGATATCAAATATCTAGGTGTGCGAATGGATAAAAAACTGCTCTTCCATCGTCATGCAGAATACGCCACCTGAAAGGACTCCAGCTGATAAAAGCATTGTATTCAACAATCACCAGTAGGGAAATAAACTGCGACACCAAGCTCCGGCTATACTAGATGGTTGCCCACCCTTTCCTCACCTATGGCTCCACTGCGAGGGCTACGATTAGTGCCTTCCAGATGCTGACTCTCCAGTGCCTGAATAAGGTGGGTCAGTGGAGCCTGCATGCCCCTCCCCTTACGAGGGTAGCTACCCTCCAAGAGGAAACGGACATGGCCACTCTCAAGACGTCCATGCGAGAGGAGGCAAGGCGTCTCTATGCCAAAGTGTGAGCCCTACTTGACATGGTCTCCGTCATACAATACATTGGCACCACAACTCCCTGGCATGGGCACTGACACACGGTTCCTCTCACCATCCTCGAGGACTCCAATTCCGACCATGGGTAACGACAGTCCTGTTACGGCCATTCATAAATCGTTAGTGTTGACTTGACCGCTTAATGCGTGTCGAACATCGCAAACCACCAATGTTGATACGTAATACAGTTAGTAGTTATGTTACCTTTTGCCTGAAACCGGAACTTCGACTGTTGGAGGGTGGTAGGGGACTTAAAGTCTCACCACCATTCCTTCACCGTGCACTCCAGTGAGGTCTTTGGACTGACATCATTGTCGAATGGAACAGTTTTAGCATACACCAAGACAGAAAGACCGTGCGCCACTGGTGAAGCTGTATTTCAACCTACACAAAAAAAATGGTGGCAGTCCACTTCGATAGCAGCTTCAACGTTAACCACTTCATTAGCTGATGCATCATAACCTGTATCATCAGCACTTCTCTACATACCACAGACTTGTGCTTGTATATTCTGAAGAAGACTGATTATTCTGTATGTCGGCCTTTGATTGCGACACGTCTATCCAAGTTAAGTGTTTGTATTTGTCTTGTTATAATAAAACTGATTGTTTGCCTAGCGAACCGAATATGCAGGATTCCTAGACACACAAGCTGGCATGAATTTTCCTACTACCGATATCGGTCCCGCATCACAGTTCACTCAACAGTGCTACATATTATATTTTTTTCTACACAGCGCGTTACCCATAAGTACTGGAAAGGAAATGAAACATGTAATCACACTTCCGCATACTCAAGAGTCTCCTGTAGCAATATCAATAAAGTGAAACACACTAACATTTCATAACAAAGAAAAAAATGATATATTCTAGACCATCTATGATACAGGTACAGTGCAAAATGAACCAGAAGAAAAGAAAGAAGATCAAGAAATGAATCATCACCCATAATTAGGGATATCGTCACAAACTGATTGCGTGAGTGAAGTCGAACCAGGGTAGAAATCGATATGTACTATCACTTCCCAAGTCTGCAACTAAGGGTGCAGATATCTATAAATCGTTTTTATCATAGTGTGCAATCGGTGATATAAAGTGTGTGGAGCTGACTGCAGAAGAAGGATGGAAGGTAAGAAGATTACTGTACAGACCTCCAACGATGATGAACGACACGATGTTCAGGTACCATAATGTCCTGCAGGTTCCCTTGCCCCGGTTGGGTTAATGGGGCAGGTAGGGACACTTAAGTAGTAAAAGTGGCGTCCAATTGAAGGACTTGTACCAAATCGTTGAGCCATTTGGAGTAAGCTAAAACTTCCGTAGTGAGATAAACAGATTGGTCAAGTCTATATATGAGTCTACGATCATTTTTGACGCTTTATTAATGAATGTCCGTTTCGATCGCAGGTTATTCTTAGCTTGGTGCGTATGTTCTTAGCGTTTTTGTATAACATATTGGCATTACGGTTGCTATGGGTTGATTTACCGATTGTTATTTTTATTTGTAGTTCACTGTTGCTATTTGAATTTACGTATTGTCATTTCGACATTTGGAGATGGTGAGTGGAGCTGTGGACGCAAGAAAATGAGATATCAGACGGAGGAAATAGGAACTTTTCCGACATATTCTTATGTCTGAGGTCGAGAGACTGGTGACAGCAGCGGAAGCAAGCCGAAGCGTTTGGACGTGTATGGGGGTAACGCCCGCCTTTGGACAGAGCGTTGCAAGAAAATGGTTTTCTCTTTTTAAGGAGGATCCTTTTGACGTAAGTGACTGTGGACAGTCAGGAAGACCTTCGGGGTTTGATGAACATCGTTTGAAAATAGTCAACGTCGTTTTACTCGAGGACTGGCAGATATGACGGACTGAGATCTTTCCGCCATCGCGCGACATTTTCATCCAGTGGGGAACTCACAAAAATTTGAGGGTGGCCATATGTGCATCTGTGTTTGCTCATCATCAACTGACTCGTGAGTAACACTCACCATTCCTACCAAGTATCGTTACTGCTGACCAGAACTGCTGTCTTTATGATAGCGTAAGGGAAAGAAAGGAACGGTTGAGCCCAAACAACAACAACTTCCGTAAAAAGGCCTGCGCGCATTCACAAAAGATAATGTTAGGCATCTGGTAGAACAGCGACGGTGAGGTGTACTACGAATTGCTTCTCGGATGTTTAACCATCACTGCTGACATTTGTTATCAATAACTGAGACATCTTGCTGACGCCATCCAAGAACAACGACCAGCAAGTGTGTCGGAAGTGACACTACTCCGCCCCCATTCTGCTAGATTAACAAAAATCACTGTACAAGAGTTTGGTTGGGAGGTCATTCAGCACCCACCTTATTCATAATTTCACAGTTTCCAGTATCTACTGAACAACCTTCAAGAAAATTCCTTTCATGATAAAAACGCGCTCCGCGCGTAGGTCGATGAGGCCTTACCCTCAGAATAAAGTATTATACAGTCACGAAATCGAAAAGTTACGCTAGCGTTGGCAAACTGTCGTAAATGGTGGAGATTTTATGAACAGAACAGAGTAACCCACCATCTTTAAATGTAAAGTGGCTCGGATACTTCTAAATCTAACAGCAAAGATTTTTCATTGTTGCAATCTTATTGGTATACAGTTGTTAATGCTTTTTCTTAAATAATATAAAGAACATAACATATATAGACTTCTCTGTGGTTAAAGTGAATTGAATGCTTAAAAATGGCTCTGAGCACTATGGGACTTAACATCTATGGTCATCAGTCTTGAATGCTTAACGATTGTTAAAATGGTTCCATATAATTTGTTTCTGCCTAGTTGATGAGAATATATTTTATATAATGCAAATGTCAAATAAAAGAAGAAAATGTAATACAACGAGTGTGGTGAAAATAATTTGCGGTATGTAGAGGGGAGTGATATAATATATGTGTAATGGTGAAAAAGAGTATCTTATTGATGACTAAAGTCTCTGTTATGTTTATCTGTTGCTTTTATTGAACTTACGGGAAAACACTAAGATCTTATGCGCTAACCTAAATTCACAATCGCCAGCTTACTGCATCATCAAATCATTTCAAATGTTCTGTGTGGTAATTTTAAACTAAAGTGTGATCAACACGGACATCTATCAATGAAATTCTTGGAATACATTGTTCAGTCAAAACGGCACCCTTATAAACATCGCGTCATCCCAAATATAAAAGAATAAATATCAGTTAACCAAGACATTCTGACCGCTTTTGCCTTACTTGTGGTAAGGACCTCTATATGTTCTTGTCAAACAGAAATTTAGAGAAACTTTTCAGTTAATTATGATTTTAAGCAAACATATGGTCACTACACTAATCTTATCGTAGCACCGAACTAGATGTAGGAATGGTTAAGACAATGGACCAAAATTTTGGGGCGCACTTAGTTGAAAGTAGTGTCTGCCCATCCGTCTTTTCCCTAAATCACACAAGCCGAATAAGGCAGTATTTTTTTTTTGTATGGCTACAGTAACATCCTTTCTCCCTGTCTGTTTTGTTGATTCCCCATCTATAATAATCTCCCTATTGACTACGTCAACCTATCTTGCTTCCTTCCTATTGAAGGCGCACTTATTAACGCAGGGTGACTTCGTGTTGCAGGAAAGCAAGGCCGTAAAAGACACAGCTGCCCTTGTTGGCTATTAGAAAGACTTACAGTTATTGTCCTGACTCCTAACATTCTTTAAACCTCATCGGAGGAGATACCATTGGCCTTACGTTGGCGTTAGGATCAACGTAGTTCCTATCATGAATCCTCGGAAGCCACCAGTGCCAAAATATCTCCAGGGACCTCGATTCTGAACCATCATCATAGGGAGACGAGGCCATTCAATCCAGTTGTTGTCCCACGCTTCGGCTTTACAGCGTTAAGATTCGTCTGCATGTACTTTTGATTTCGGTCAGCAGCCATCTTCAGGTCTGTTTAAAACATGTCATAATGTAATAAAGCTGTATGTTCTTACAACAATAGCAAGATTATCTCGGAAAACAATTTTAGTAACTTACGTATCCTTTTAAAGTTACGATGCAACAGTGAAATGATACACAGAGACGAACAGAGACTGTCCGGAAGCTTTCTTGTCAAGTTCCACATATGAAGGGCTTAT
This sequence comes from Schistocerca serialis cubense, assembly GCF_023864345.2. Classification (NCBI taxonomy): domain Eukaryota; kingdom Metazoa; phylum Arthropoda; class Insecta; order Orthoptera; family Acrididae; genus Schistocerca; species Schistocerca serialis. The sequence goes on along the minus strand of NC_064638.1, from coordinate 148,062,177 downwards.
TTCAATAGTGGTACAAGTCCATTTTTGTTCATATTGAGATACAGAGTCCTAAAGTTAAATGAGCGCTTAAAAATCTTCAGATGAGATTCTAGAAATATTGAAGCATATGGCTTCTTGCTAGAGATGAACCTTTCTTTCTGTTTGTTTGGCTCATGTCAGAAGCATTATAGACAGAGAAGTGGAGGTAATGGACTTGTACCACCATTGAAATAAGCCCTTCATATGCACAATGAGGAAGAATTCTGATAACTTTGTAGCTTGAGTTGTGTACGACTCATTCTCTTGCTGTAGGAACGGCAGCTGAATCGAATGAATGATGGTGAACATATGTCCTATAGAGTTCGATCTTCCCTCGCCAAACATCAACGGTGTACGGTCATTGTTGGCCATTCTTAGCAGATGTTGATGCCTAGAGTTGGTTCTGGGATCTTCGGTGTTCTCTGATGGTTGAAGCCACAGTCGGAAGTCCACCGTTAGCCAGAGAGTGCACAACTATTCATCCCTTTGTGGATCATGATGTCCTCGGTCAGGGGTTCGAAAACTCGCCATTACTCAAATTTTGAATAAAAATCATCAGCAATCGTGGCCGAAGGCCTCCTGCATTAGAAATCACCCCAGGTGTGCTAATGGCCTTGAGAAAGAGGATGGAGCAGCGAACAGAAATTCAGAGCTGTCTCTTCCCCTTGCGGTGAGAAACTGCTCCTAAAAGGCGGAAGAATCAGCTATGACCAACGCCATGAGGATGCAGAAGGCAATGGCAGCCACTGCGTTAAATGCACATTACGTAACTGATGATCTCTCCATTGGCAAAAGATTCTGGACTACTCACACATTCGGATCTCTGGGAGGTGACTGGCAAGCTAGACGTGAACGTGAGAAAAAAGAATGAATAACCGATGAAAGGGTAACATTCTGCAAGTGGGGGCGATGCAGAAGTTTGAATGTGGTAATGAAGCTAGAAAATCTGAAAAGAGAAAATCTAAGGCTATCTAGGTATAGTGGGGGTCAGTAAAATGAAATAGAAGGACAAGTACTTCTCATCAGAGGTGTATAGGATAATATGAGCAGCAGCATAAAATGCTATAACTGGAGTATGATTCGTTACTTTTAAGAAGGAATGAAAGAGAGTTAGTTACTGTGAACAGTTAAGCGATAGGTTTGTTCACATCACGGTCGATATCAAACCAACACCTGAAATCCCCGAACACAGAATCCAGCAACATCTAACAATGCTGCCGCTTCTGTAGTCAAACCAAACGGCAACCGATTGAAATTATAGAAGTTATAATCGGTGCAAAAGACGATGACACTATCCAATCCCTCGCTAACGGAATCTGGTAATAGGCCTGGTTTAAATCAGTGACACTAATAACTTAGCGCCAAAGAACCAAGAAAATCTATGATGTAAATCGGGCGTGGGGACCGACTCAAGTACAGCTTCCTGATTAAGAGACCTGTAGCCAACAATCGGAAGATACTTAGCATCCCTGCCTTCACCAGCAAAAAATTGACGAGGCGTAAGGTGATACTGAGGGTCTAATAACCTCCTAGAATTGCTGTTTGGGGGGATGAGGGTTCAAATACACTTCAGGCAAATGCCGGGATGGTTCCTTCGAAAGGGCACGGTTGATTTCCTCCCCCATCCTTCCCTAATCCGAGCTCGCCAACCAGAAGACCTGCCTGGTGACACTGGAAACACAACATTTCCTGCCAGTGCCTCTGACTTATTTGAGAGGGCACCCACTATAATGATCTGTTCACTACCTGCAAATTTAATATTCTCAGCTGTGGAAATAACTGCAAAGGAAATCTGCTTATCCCGAAGAACTAAGCAAATGCGATGCTGTGGTCGCATCTCTTCTAAAATGTACCATATCGTGTTCCATCAAACCTAGGTCGGGAGCAGCACAAAAAAAAAAAGTGAGTTCTTTTATCACACAGATTCAGATTCTCAGGCATTACTTGTACTCTAAAGCAATACTTGTTGGCCAACTTTATTTTCCGAATCCCTACTCTCTCTTTGACTTCTAACTCGCGAAATGCACGCGGTGAGATTTGATCTCGTGTAGCTTCCCCCCATAAGTTATCCAAAAGACCTTCTAGAGCGTAAAAATAAGTTGCAACGTAAACAACACTGACAGCTGTAGTAGTATGGCGTGTTCCTCCAATGAAACCGTTAATCGTAAAAATGTCATTATAGCTTAACCACCATCTGCAACAGAGATCTATATTCACTCAAAACCGATAATAAAGTATTTGGCGACGTTATATACACTCGCCTAAACTCAGTCTGATGACCACCTCCTCCTGAGCGGTAATAAACTGATCATCCTGCGGTGTTTCAGAACTCATATCGTCTTGCCAACTTAGAAGGCCAGCCCGCTTGTTGCAGAGCGTGTATATCTGCTGGCATCTGCTCTTTCAACACAGATAGCAGATCAATGATTCTCCCAAACAGGCGTTGGTAATATACTTAACCTGAAAAATTTGCGAGAGCGATGTTCCTAACTGTTCTTAAACTTCAATATTCTCCTACGCATAACATAACAATTTAACGCAAGAGGTACAGGCAGTACTCACCTCACCCATCGTATCCACCTATGTATTTAGTGGCCGATATACCAGGCACCTTAACGTCTGCGCTACCTCCACAGCACTTAATTCAAACGGAGACCTGCGGTTCTGCAACTTCTAAGCCAAACTTGCTTCCTTAAGGTAGGCGATTCCCATGAAGGGTCTGTATGCAGCCTCCTTCTCGCAGTCTATAGCAAACGATCCTTACTCAGTACACGCGCTTACGAAATCTGGGATTTATGTCACCCAGCACTATCGACTTTTACTCTGCCACGCGAACCTCTCTTCTCTTTCACTACAAAACAGAACATTAAAATGCGAAATTTCCATTGATTCCAAACTGTATCTGCGCTGAGATAACAAAAGGCGTGGCATAGCGATATGCACATATACACGCGTAAACACGGTGTAAAAGGCCAAGGCACTGGCGGAGCTATCCTTTGTACTGAAGTGATTCATGTGAAAATATTTCCGAAGTGAATATGGCCGACCGACGGGAAGTAACAGGCCTGAGTTGGAGCTAGAAGCATGGGACGTCCTACTTTGGAAATCGCTGGGGAATTCAGTGTTCTAAGAACTGCAGTGTCAAGACTGTGCCGAGAACAGCAAATTCCAGGCATTACGTTTTACCACGGACAACGCTTTGGCGGACAGCCTTCACTGAACTACCGAGAGCAGCAGCGTTTGCGTAGAGTTGTCACTTCTGACAGACAAGCAACACCGCGTGAAATAACCGCAGAAATCGATGTGGGACGTACGACGAACTTATCCGTTAGGACACTGGGGTGGAACATGCCATTAATAGCGTATAGCAGTATAGCAGTAGACGACCGACGAAAGTGCCTTTACTGACAGCACGACGTCGCCTGCAGTGCCTCTCCTGGGCTTGCGACCATATCGGTTGGACACTAAGACACCTGGAAAACCGTGTGCCGGTCAGGTGAGTCCTGATTTCAGTCGGTAAGAGCAGATAATAGGGTTCGAGTGTGGCACAGACATGAAGCCATGGGCCAAAGTCGTCAACAAGGCACTGTGAAAGCTGTTGGTGGCTCCATAATGGTGTGGGCTTTGTTTACATGTAACGAGCTGAGTTTTCTGGTCAAACTGAATCGATCATTGACTGAAAATGATTATGTTTAGGTACTTGGAACCCATTTGCAGCTATTCATGGACATTATATTTTATGGATGACAATGCGCTATGTCTCCGTGCCGCATTTGTTTGCGATTTGTTTCAATAACATTCTGGACAATTGAGGCTGACGATTTGGCCACCCAGTTCGCCCAACAGAATCCCACCCCCCATTCATGGAACACAACCGAGAGGTCAGTTCGCGCACAAAATCCCGCACCGGCAACACTTCTGCAGTTATGCTCGGCTATAGAGGCAGCATGGCTCAATATTTCTACAGGGGACATTCAACGATTACTTGAGTCCATGACACCTCGAATTGCTGCACCACGCCAGGGAAAAGGAGGCGCGTCACGATATTAGGAGGTATCCCATTAATTTTTGTCACCTCATTATGTCTATCTACCTATCTAGACATTAATTTATGATTAAATTTAAAGAAATATTAGCTCAGCCCAAGAATAATTGTGAACGCAAGAGAAGGGGCAAATTACGTTCAGACATGGGAGTGCGTAGGAACATGACTCAGAGGCTACAATATTAGATTCACAATGCTTCATTACAATTTTTTATATGAAAGAAATAACGGTAAGCAAAATACATGTTAATGACAAAGGGCGTTACAAATAGCTGCAATACCCCCACCCCCCACGCCCCCAACCCCCTACCCCCCAATACTCACATCATGCCAACGCAGGTGCCTGCTGTACAATGAACACCACTGATTCCAGATTGGTAGAGGAAACTTCGAAAACAAGGAAACGAGGATACATGTAACAACAAATATAATGATTTCACAAGTTCTCATCTTTCCCCGTGCTCGGAATTGTACAACACCGTGACATTAATTGTAATTCTGAAAATTTTTTCATGAATTAGAAAACATCAAATTTCAGTTTGAATAAAATATACACAGCGTCAGTTAATGGCGCCGTGAAATTACTCAGCAGTTTCTTTACTTGAAAAGGACAATACGTTCTAGCAATAGCCGCTCGGTAACCAGGAATCAGTGAACAGTTGCTGTGAGAAGCTAATGAGCAAATGGTTGGAAATTTAAGGTTATCAAACGAGAGTGTGTTTCGTTAAACTCGACCCGCTTAAGGAGGCTCGGTAAAATGTAAATCATACAAAAGCTTTAAAAGGAACTTCAGGACACAAATAAAAATAGAACGCCAATTTTTTTGAAAAGTATCCAGCACATTGACATACCAAATTCACATAAGGCTAATAAAGCTCTGGGCTTTTAGGAGCAGCGAGAAACACACTAAATAATTAAATCGCAGCCAATGATCGAAGATCTACAGCCTCCCAAATGCTCACCCATATCATGCCAATGCAAAGCACTATTCTGTTCGACCACATAAAAAAACTTTCCAACAGCCCACAACGCCTTCCCAATGTAACAGCAACTAAAGGCGCTAAGCATTGATCGTATTCCACTTTAGCGAGCCATAAACATGACGCCCGTAGTATGGTTTAAAAACAAACTCACCCTCTGGAAAGGGGAACTTCCTCCAAGCCGAGCGCTGTCTCTCTGTGTAAGGACGTAGATGGCGACATAACGACACGTCACGACATCGCTCGGTTTCCACTGCAGTCCACCACAAGTTTCGAGCCATAATTTGGCACAACACCACTTCGTGCCTGCTGTAAACCCAGCTTCGACAAAGCACTGCAGTCCACCACATTCACTGCCTGCACAGTTCCGCGCTCTCCTCCTCTAACAAGGGGAGGCCACGACGTTGGGATCATAGATTTTTTTAAACTTTGTAGCCCATTAAAATAACCTATTGTGCAAGTAGTTAACTGCACTACTTTGGCAATTCTGAGAAAATCTCAAGGGAAGTTTTAGCGTCTATTACGTGGCTTATGTATCTGTGCTTAGGTGCCGGACGTTCGAGTTCATGGTGGGCAAGTAATTAGCATTCGAGCTTCGTGAAACGAACGTGTATGAAGCGACGGTTTGACTCCCGCTTGAACTTAATTATTAATCTATGTATTTTCATCACTGGTCATTTAATCCGCAAGTCATTTCAGACTTAATATAATGAAAAAAAAATTATATTTCCATGAAGTTTCAATTTATGTCTTCCATGTCTGTATGATGAATACAGTCCTGCTACGTTTGATGTCGAGAGCATATCCGACGAGTAATTATACGTTATTCTTGCAGTCTGGCACACTGTGAATTACTGAATTGCTGACTGCGGATAACGTCATTCGCATCACTATTTATCGAAATTTGACTTGTTCTTTCCAGGCCTGTCTCTCGTCCTTGAAAATTTAATTATAAATAGTAACTAGTCAAATAACATATGAAATTCACTACAACATCCTAAGAATGCACGTGGTCTTTTTATTAATATGTCACCTATCAAAGCCATATAAATTAAATAATGGGACCAGTGACGAAAAAAGTATAGATTAAAAAGTAAGTGAAAGTAGGATTTGCACTGTCGCCTCGTCCTCGAGCCACTTACAAAACGTAAACGCTAACCGCTTGACCACAATGACATCTTGCAACCGGTAAATTCGCATCGTTACTTCAGAGACATAATAGACGCGTAAAATTTATCTTGCTATGTTTTCGGAATTGCCAAAGCAGTGCACCTTGCTACTTGCACATTATCTTGTTTTAATAGCCCCCTAAAGGTTTACAGTGTTTAAGTAAGTCAGGAATTGTAGGCAGAACAATCCTGTAATGTTGGGTTATAGTATTACTAGTGCCTGTTACTATTACTGATTACTAATACATTATTATTACTTTAATTATTAATATTTAATTTATTAAGTATTAATAATTAATGATAATATTATAATTATTCAGTATTACTAATACCGTACCACTCTTCCTTTCCCACTCCCAAATAGAGCGTGATAAAAACGACTGTCTATGGACTTTCGTATCAGTCCTACTTTCTCGTATCTTATCTTCGTGGTCATTACGCGCAATTTATGTTTTGCTGTCAGCTTCAAATGCAGGTTCTCTAAATTTTGTCAGTAGCGTTGCACGAAAGAATGTCGCCTTCCTTCCAGGAATTCCCATTCGAGTTTCTGAAGTATGTCCGAAACACTTCGGTGTTTTTCAAACCTACCAGTAGCACATCTAGCAGACCGTGTCTGAATTGCTTTGATGTCTTCCTTAATTGGAACTGGCACGGATCTCAAACATTCGAGCAGTAGTCAAGAATAGGTCGTACTAACGTCCTACATGCAGTATCCTTCACGGATTAACCACACTCTCGTAAATGAAATGATAATTAAATAAATACCTTAGGCTGTCGACAGGCGTTGATATGCATCAACGGGGACAGCTGAAAATGTGCGCCCCGACCGGGACTCTCCTGCCTACATGGCAGACGCTCTATCCATCTGAGCCACCGAGGGCACAGAGGATAGTGCGACTGCAGGGATTCATCCCTTGCACGCTCCCCCGTGAGACCCACATTCCCAACATAATGTCCACACACTACATTCGTAGTGCCGCTGCCCGCTACACTCATTACTCGCGGCAGACAATCTTACCGAGTCCCATACGGGTTCGGGCAATGCGTGCGCATCCGCACAGAAGAAGAAGGTCAATGGCCGTTTAGCCTTAAGTATATGGAGATGTAATCTGTTCTTTCGGACCTTCTTCTTCTGTGCGGATGCACACGCATTGCCCGAACTCTTACGGGACTCGATAAGATTGTCTGCCGCGAGTAATGAATGTAATGGGCAGGGGCACTACGAATGTAGTGTGTGGACATTGAGTTGGGAATGTGGGTCTCACGGGGGAGCGTGCAAGGGATAAATTTCTGCAGTCGCATTGTCCTCTGTGCCGTCAGTGGCTCAGATGGATAGAGCGTCTGCCGTGTAACCGGGAGGTCCCGGGTTCGAGTCCCAGTCGGGGTACACATTTTCAGCTTGTCGACTGCTGAAGGTATTGATTTAATTATCATTTCATTCTAGAGAGCTGCATGGTGAACGATGGTGTCTTTGTTTCCTAAAGTTCTCCCCGCAATCCACATTCGACTATTCACCTTTTGTACCAAGGTCCTCACGTGCTCGTTGCACCTCGTATTCCTTTAAAACGTTGCGTCCAGATATTTAAACGATGTGATTGTGTCAAACAGGACAGTACTAACTCTGTATTCGAACACTACGAATTTGGTTCTCATACTCATCTGCATTGACTTACATTCTTCCACATTTAGAGCTAACTGCTGTTTATCACACTAACTGTAAATTTTGTCTAACTCATCTTGCTTGTTTCCTCCAACAGTCACTCAACCTCGATACCCAACGTACAACACAGCATCATCAGCTGACAACTGCAGATTGCTGCCCACTCTGTTTGCCAGGTCATTTATGTATATAGAGAGTTATAGCGGTCCTGTCGTACTTCCCTGGGGAACTCCTGTCGGTGCTCTTGTCTCTGATGTACACTCGTCGTCGATGACAACATACATGCCACATAACAGAATTCAGTTTTTTTTTTTTTAAAAGGTGTTTTTGTGCTTAACAGACAGATCAATCGGTTTCTGTAGCAGTGGTACAAGACAGTAAAAAACGCAGTTTTTTTTATTTTTATGTAAGGCTGTTCTAAATGCTTCTTCATAATATTTTGATAGAAACTGTTAACTGCCAGTTTCCCTTCTCTGCTAGATCTGTGAGACGGGTTTAAATTTTCTGACAAATCGTAAGCCAAATACTATAATTCAATATTACGTAGCAGCATTAACATGGAATCCAAATCTCTCATGTGCACTACAATCATTTCTTCGCAATTTTCTTCTTATATAAGTTCGAAAACTCTATGTAAGGCGTTATTCGGTTGCTGAGTACCTATAGTGATTTTAATCTCGGTTACAGTGTAGGTCTAGCAACATTAAAACGACCGGCAGGAGTCCTTCCGGTCGTTTCGCCTTCCAAAACACTTGAATACGCCCTGTTCATTGCACTCTCAGGCCACTCCCCTCAACCTTCACCGGCACGCTTCTTTTGAACCTTCGCGGTGCCCTAAAACCAAGCAAAAGTTATAAACATTTTCTATACGTTGTGCCTTGCAGCTCTCCAATATTAGAGATGAGGCATTTTAATTCCAAAGCTCCTGTTTATTTACTGGCTGGCTACTTTCGGGCTTTGCCTTTTTTTTAAGCCGCCTATTACAGAGAACAACATCTATTATGATTGTAAGTGTATATTGTGGATGATATTTTTCATATGGTAACTGCTGACACTTATGATGTCATTGTTGTGGAGAGTTCTATTTGTGTCATCATACGTAAATGTGTATCATATCTCCGTTAAAACATGTCACAGATGTAGTTACAGCTTATGTCATTTGTTACACTTTTATGATCCTACATTATGTGATCCACGTGACAACTCTATTATATACAAAATGGAGAATTTGTTCTAATTGGATGACACTTTGTGTCACGCTGTCTTATTTATCGTAGGTATTATCATCATTTTGAGATTAGTTGATGCAAAGTATTTTGTTCTAAGATGTTATATAATCTCTGATATATTCAGTGCTTAATGACTGTGCATTCATTACTTAACAAATGGTTCAAATGGCTCTGAGCACTATGGGACTCAACGTCTGAGGTCATCAGTCCCATAGAACTTAGAACTACTTAAACCTAACTAACCTAAGGACATCAAACACATCCATGCTCGAGGCAGGATTCGAACATGCGACAGTAGCGGCCGCGCGTTATTTCTCCATTGAAAAACGTTTCCAAATCGTTGAATCTGACGCAGAGGACCGGATCTGATGTCTGTAGACATTTTCCTGTGGGAAAAGCTGAAAGACACTATCTACAAGGAAATCCAACAACACGAGATGATGTGCAACCCCGTATTACTGCAGCCTGCTCAGATATCTCCGCTGAAATGTTAACGCGTGTGCAGTAGTCTTTCCATATCAGACTGGAATTGTACTATATTGCTACTGCTGGTGGCAATTCTGAACACAACCGGTGATGGTCAGGAGCCTCGTTACTGGTCAGAATCCACATAACTAATGTGTGCACTTGTGTTGTTCTTTAGTGTTTGCTGCAATGGGTATTGTACAAATGTCTCTGAGGGAACTTTTCAAAATACGATATCTCGTAAGCGACTATCGCTTGACTCCTGCAACAAACATCGCTTACATTCTAATTTACCTTACTTTAGTTTGTTAATAGTAATAGGCATTGTTCCGTATAAAAGTTATATATCTGCACAAAACACACACTTTCTAAGTAATATTAGAATCTATTGACTGTATGATACTACGAGCCCATGACTGCTAATACATTCTGTGAAAACCGGACATCAATAGCACTTTCCACTTCCGCACTATTTGCGATGCAAGTCTTAGGTGATTCACACTGTATATGCACATTATTAACATAACATACTAAGGTGTGACATCTTTTAACGCAAATATGAGTTACAATTTCGTGCGGTGACATAAGCAGAAGTGTTCACATCTACCATATCTTAAATACAACTACACAATTACCACATGAATCATTTTATCACGGTTACCTTTATTATCTGCATTCTACACATTCAGTCATAAGAAATGTTCTCTGTAACACGTGGCTTGCCCAACTGGGCAAAGCCGGAAATTAGCCAGCTAGTAAATAAACAGGAGCTTTGATATAAAAATGGCTTTTCTTGAAACAAAAGATACCTTTGCAGCCCATATCACTCGAGTTTGGTTTCGCCTACACTTGCAGTTTCACATTAAAGCATAGCCGAAACAGAAACCGGCTCGAGTGAGGTGAATTTGGTCACTACGATACAATATACTACCGAATGCGTTAATGCTAGTATGGTAATATTACTTCCTATCTTCAAAGGTATAAACCTATGCAAAGAATTTCACCGTTCACTGCCTGCGACACTCAAAGGCTAATGAAACTTATTTGTGAAACAAGCTCGATAGTTACATCACTCAAGTTTCAGAAAATGGAGTGGTGTCTGCCCTGTTTCCCAAGGAGTGCTCAGGTGCACTGTTTAATAAACACCATACTACCCGCCCGCTCATAATAACAACTGTTCCCTCATTTAAGAAAAATAGAGTACCATTGATAACTTCGGAAAGAGTAGCGTGAACGTTTGCAGGCGTATGTGATCAAGAGGTTAGCTAACCACGGAAGGAAAGCATTCGCTTGGGTTGAAGAACCTGTTTAATGAAGGTATTTGAATCTCTACTTTGGAAACAAAATTAGTAAGAATAATGGAGTTCCCAATCACAGACGTCAACGTTAGCATACCTAATCAACAGCATGTCACTGCAGTGTAATTTATACTGTGGGGTCTTGCCCACTCGTCTCTCACAGGGTGCCTAAAAGATGTTGCCTTCTCTGATAGCTATACACCTCAAGCAAATCAGATTAAAAATTTTTATTACAGTAAAGAAGATTTGCAGTACTTAACTTTGTTGCAGACGATGGGCGACATGCAAACAGTCAGTGTCCTTCACTATATACAATGTTCATGCTAGTTTAACACACTGTTCGCAGATCACTGATAACGGCTATCGCAGTGCTCTCTTCTAAGACGTGGTTTCTACTAGTGTCACTCTTCTGCTGTCCTTTTACTGTCCGGTCGAGGCTTCTTTTTTTTTTTCCTTTATTGAGTTTCAATTCCCCCGAAGGGGGCAGGCTGGCAGCAGCTTAGTATGCTGCTCTACAGCCTACAGACTTTTATTTTAAAAACGGAAGAAGAAAAGAAACAAGAAAAACAAGCGATAAAACGGTGACGTAAAGTGGAAAATGGCGGAAAAATGCGGAAAGTTAAAAAAGAAAACAAAAGGGGTTGGCAATGTTAATAAAAGACACAGGAATCAGACAAGTAACTAGGACACACACAATTAAAAAACACGGCGACAGTCTGGTTTCTGTTTGCAAGAGATAAAAGGCACACCCAGCGACAGTATGATGGTCATTCGCAACGCTTCCCAAAAAACACAACACGGAACACTCACTGTAAAACACTCACTGTAGAACACTCACCGTAGAACACTGCACGAAAGTGGCGGCACAAAGATGACACTCCCGAGCCAAAGGCAGATTGGGGGGGGGGGGGACCTGGAGGAGGGGAAAGAACAAGGAGGGAGGAAGGAAAAAAACGAAAAAGGGGGGGGGGAACCAAGGAGGGAGATGACTAATAAAGGGGGGGAAGGACAGACGCGAGAGGGAATGAGAGGAGGCAGAGGAGGGAAATGTAAAAGGACTTGGGGGAGAGAAGGGGACAAAGATAGGGGAGGTGGGGAAGAAAGAGGATGGAAGGGGGGGAGAGGGAGCCTGGGAAAAGGACAGAGGAAAGGAGGGGGAGTGAGGACCAGAGTTGATGGGAGGGATAAATGGGGGGAGAGAGGGCATCATCCGGGAGGGGGAGTTGATGGAAGCCACCTTGGGAAAGGAGATGTAGGGTGTAGAGATGGAGGGTAGGGGGGACACAACAGTGAAGATGTGGCAGGGGGCGGGAATGGGAGAGGAGAGGAGCAACCAGGGGGTGAGGGGGTTCAAGGCGGCAGGAGGTGCGGTCGAGGCTTGAAGGAGCAGCGCTTATATCCTTTTCGGGTAGAGGCCACTCCTGTGGTCGTGCGGACCTTATCAACGCACCATTGGCCGATGTCGTCTCACAGCCTTCTCTGCTCTTGCGTTCTTCATCTTCGCGCCGGCGCTTGTGGTTATGGCGGAACATATACAAAGTTGTACATTTGTTGTAGTTACAAAAGATGTTTTAGGTGTTGTAATACCTTGTAAGACCCTTGAGGAGCAAAGTTAAGAACCCACCACAGTACCGACAAGTCTGATTTCGCCCATGCCTGGGAGTCCCAGAAATATTGCGACAAACTTTGACGGGTTGTAGACGTTGATAGAGAAACAAATCAAGTGATTGGCAGGAGACGTGACTTGTACACAGATGGACGGCAGGCGAAACGTATCGCAGTGTTGTGTGTTATTCAACGATCGTGACTGACTGCCACGTTCACCATCGGTGAAAATGGAGCTAGCTGCTGCACAGAAAAGCCTTTTTTCCTACGAATGGATGACGGTTTTGGACAAAGGTTTTATGTTTTTCAAGGAACCATCTAAAATCTTCAATATTTTTCGGTGCACAGGATAAAAATAAAATTGTAACTGAAAACACATGTCCGATACTATCATGCACCAGGGCAACAGAGCAGTGTATTCGTAGGAGACAAGGCCCATCCACGCAGCAACTAACTCCATCTTCTCCATTTGCGATCGTAGTAATCAGTCCCGATAACTGAATAACTAACAAAGAAAGCGAGACTTTCCGTTTACGGTTCGCTAGCGTACGAAATCGTATTTGCTGGAGAAGGGGCAGTCTAGTGGCATGTGCCAGCGGCTGTAACTTCGATGTTCAAAATGGTTCAAATGGCTCTAAGCACTATGGGACACAACAACTGTGGTCATCAGTCCCCTAGAACTTTGAACTACTTATGCCTAACCAACCTGAGGGCATCACACTCATCCATTCCCGAGGCATGCTTCGAACCTACGACTTTAGCTGCTGCGCAGGTCCGGACTGAAGCACCTTGAACCGCTCGGTCACAGCGGCCGGCAACTTCGATGTTCTCTAGCGTCATTGGATGACGTTTCGTTTCTTTCCTCGATTTGTTCCTTAAGATACCCTCTATAACGCCTCGAAGTCTCTCACGACATTTCTGGTATTCACTGGGTATATAGCATGTCCCACCTAAGAGTCGTGAGGCGCTTTTTCTCTGATGTTTCTGCAGATATTTGCATTTCATTTGTGCTTTGTGTAGCTGGAGTCAGCCTAAAGAATTACTACACCTCACATCTTTCATCCGGATTCCCATGTTAACATAAATATTTGTTTCCCATTGCAAACAAAATGATTTTTAAATCGGAGTTTTAGGTGTCCTTTGGACAGAGCGCTAACAAATTAATCTATCTCGATATATTCGTTTTGTTGATATGTATTAAAATTAACAGTAAAACAGGGAGATTAAACAGAATCTCTCTACCGAAATGCCACATAAAATTATACTTTACAAATCGTTTTGCTTGTAACCGAACAGAAAATGACGCTTCCCGTCAAGAATGGGCGTCGCAAGCAATACGTGATGAAGAGTAGTTATTTGGGTTGACTCTTATTTGGGTTGACTCCAGCTGCACAAATGCAAAAAATACACTGATGAGCCAAATCCTTATGACCACTCCCCACCTCGACATTCGATGCCCCCTGGTGGCTGTGTGTCCACGTGACGCGGTAACAAAAGAATGTAAGTGGAGCAGATACGGGCAGGGGATCACACTAGCTAAGATATGGGCTGAAGATAGGGAAATTCTCGAGATAAGCGACTTTGACAAAGGGAAAATTTTTATTACGCGAGCCAGTGGAAGAGAATCTTGAAAACAACGCAGCTGGTCGGATTTTCATGCGCTGCTGTCGTGAGTACCTACTGAAAGAGGTAGAAAGACAGTGAAACGATCACTAGGCGTTAAATGTTTGGACGTCCACGACCCTTGAGAGAACTTGGAGTTTGGAGGCTTGTCTGCTCTGTAAAGTAGGATGGAGGGTAATCTGTGGCATCTCTGGCGAAAGAGCACAATGCTGGCGCGCAAACAAGTGTTTCGGAGCACACTGTTCACATGTTGTCCCAGCGACATCGTCAATTACGATCGCAGTGGAAACGGGACCATCGGGATTAGACCATCTATCAATCGAAAAGTGCCGTCGCTTCGGGTGAATCACATTTTTGCTACACTAGTTCGATGGTCGTCTCCACAAACGCTGTCATCGAGGTGAACGGTGACTCGAAACGTGCAGCATGCCACGGACACAGGCTGATGGGAAAAGTACTATGCTGTGGGGGACATTCTCCTCTAGTTGTAACCGAAGACACACTAACAGCTGCGAACCGCCTGCATCCCTACATGCTTGATGTCTTCCCCGACGGCGGTGTCATCTTTCAGCAGCTTGGTAGTCCGTGTTTCGGAGCCAGAACCGTGCTATAGTGGTTTGAGGATTATAATGAACTCACGTTGATGTCTCGGCGAACAGATTCGCCTGATGTAAATCCTACGGAACGACACGGGCAGGACGACGAGTGTAGTGCTCTGCTGCAGGTGGATGGCACGCTCCTCCGCCTTAAATGTTGTTGACATCTGCTGCGGCCCGCACTAGACAGTGCAATACTCGACCGCCGGAAGGTACCATCCTCAGCTGAAGCACGCATCTAGTAAAAACGATTCGCTCAGGTGAACAGATCGTCGTATATGTTGAAGTATGCGTCTGTTGTAAACTCATTCTGTTCATTGACGAGCTTGTCAGGTTCTCTGCGTCTCGTTACATAAATCTCCATTTGTTCAAAAATGTCTAATCGTTTACTTTCTGTAACTTCATGTAGAATTTGAAGCTGCTCGTCGATGTTACCAATATTATGACCCTCCTCTTGCATATGTAAGCCTAGCGCTGTCTTATTACTGGGGTACGTGTGTTCTTCAAAACTTACATCGAAGGTCGTGCCTGTCTGTCCGATATAGCTTTTTTCACATTCATGACATGATATTTTGTAGACCCCCGATTTACTATATTTACTACTCTTGCGTGGAAAGTTATCACGCACGAGTCTTTTTAAATGATCGGAAGTCCTAAGTGCAATTTTAACCCCATTTCTTCGGAATGTGATTGCGTCTACAAAGAAACAAAACATTTAAAAAAAATTTCAAGATGTCGCATTCCTGAATCAATAATGTATTTCGGTCCAAAGGAGGACAAACAAGCAATTCTGCAGTTGGTCATAGCGTTTGGCTCATCAGTGTAAATTTCAAATATCTGCTGAAACATCAGAGAATATACACCTTGGTCCCAGCGCGGGGCTCGCAACCCGAACAACACGCCGCTGTTAAGCACTAATGAAGGACTAGGTCCTTTACTTCGATTGCACATAATTTATTAAGGTCAATCCAACACATTTATTTCCAATTACATAAATGAAGTTACATTTGAATCTGTCTGACATTAAACAGGAATAAAAAAAAAACAATTTCAATATCAGCTGATTTAGTGCGGGAAGCGCGAGTTAAGCCACTAACCAGATAAACTAAACAATTCTCCGTAATTCAAAAGAAAGACAAAAACAAAATTAAATCAATACACCCCACTGACAAATATCGAAAAAACTTGCAATACGACTCAAAAGAATACACTGAAGTGGGGAGCAGTCATTCACCCGACAGAACACTTCAAAATGAGTTCAATAACACAGCCGCGTTCCCCATAAAACTGCAAGGCATTAAATACACTTCATTTGACGAATAACAAATACTCAATAACATTATGCCACTCCTGTTTGGACTGCAGTGTCCCAAAGAAACAGGCGCTTATTCTGAAAGAACAATTTTTTTACATGTTTAAATTACAGCATTAAGAAATTCCGAACAGAGGCTGAGCCAGAAACACAGAATGCCACAAAAACACAGCTTTGCTGTGAAATCTTACAGGAAACCCGGAAGCAGTACAGACAAGGGGTCGGCACCCACAAATAACACAGGCTAAGAGTCAGGCTGGAAGCACACCCTACGAGAACTTGTTCACACTATGCTAACCACAAACTGTAGACATTCCGGCCGAGCATCCGTTTGCGGTGGCTGGCAGAAGGACGAAACAACCAACAGGCCCACGCCGTGCTTCTCACACAGGCACCTCAATTTGTGCAAACATTTCGGCCAACGCCAACTCTGGGCTCCCCTCTCACTGCGAGGCTTGGTACAGTTTATATGAAATGCCTTCCATGCAACCAGTAACCGCCGCAGAAGTTTCACGATTGGCGAACAGCCCCAGCGTAATAGACAATAGGACGGTATTACACTATCAAATTTCTTTGTTAAATATCTTTGTCCAATATCTTTGTCAAAGATATTTGATGGTGTAATAGGGAAATTTGTCAAATGTCGTCCAATATCTTATCAAATCTAGGGCCTTGCTGTAGATTTGATCAAATATGTCGCTTGTCTTCTGTTCACTGCTATGTGACATGTTATCACATGGAGCACTAGCATCGCTGCAGCGTTCTGTCGTCTGTAGTGTTTTTATAAATATTGCCGGTAAATACAACAGGTGTGTGCCGTCAACTACAAAATTAATAGTGATGTATGAAGCTGATGAGGCGCTTTACAACGTGAGGCACGTTGAATAAAAAAATAAATTACGAATATTGGAGACGTGACTTGACCTGACCTAACCTAACCTAAGCCAACCCTCTCATGTAATGTGTTACAATGAGCCTGTCTTCTGCAGATGTAGCACTTATTAAGTGAAAATTGTTCTTTGTGATATGAGGATACACTTCATTGAGCACGTATAGAAATGTATGCTCATCCATTCTTAAGTAATTGATGTGCGACTTGACGTCCGCCACTATAAGCTCACGTAACAAGTTTTGTTGAATGCTTTTATCGTGTGCTCGTAAAACCCACGGCTTCACCCAGATATGTTTCACTGTTTTCCCCCGTTTCTCTTCCGCATGTGCACACAGTGCAATTGTGGTACATGCAGCTGCTGCGATTAATAACAAGTTGTTGTTGTCAGCCATCTTGAACTTTGACGAAAAATATGATGACAGTATAATACCCCTTCTAGCGCTACGTCAAAGATCTTTGCAAAATATATTTGACGGAATATTTGATCACATCTTTGATCAAATCTTTCACAAAGAAATTTGATAGTGTAATACCGGCCTTACGCCCGAGCCACAACTGCGCTAGTCTTACCGGCCGCCCCAAACCGACTGCCTCTCGCCGTTCCGCGCGCCCCAGACGAAAACGCAAAGATGCTCATGCCCGGGGACGCACCACAACAAGCCGATCGCTGATGATTGACCAGCGATCTGGCTCACACCTGACGAATCTTACGAGAGAAACATTGTCTCTTGATTTTCACTAATGCAGCAGTCACAGAGGAATTTCTGTAAACCAGCTCTGTCTACGCAATTTTAGATGATCATCCAGCAATTATTTAATCCAAATCGATTCATCTGAATCTAATTGACTCCGCCGAATATCTAAACACGCAACTAGCTTGGGCTACATTAAGAATCATTCGTAGTCCATGTTCACGACGCCCTTCGGAATGAAACATTCAGAGACTCGGAATGCCTTTCGTGAGCCACGGCTGGGTGGAGATGGACGCCTGGACTCAGCCGTGACTAATGGCCCGGCGCATCGCTTTGGAAAGCCGGCAGCCGCAGCCGCCATGCGTCAGCGTCAGCGGCGCGAGGGCGGCGCGCCGCCCCGCCGCCCCGCCGCCCCGCCTGGTACCTCTGCGTCTCCCTGCAGCAGGAGAGCCGACGCCGCCGCAGCGGGCCACGGTGGGTTCGCGGCCGCCTTAAGCTCCCTTGACACACGCGACCCCAATGTCCGGCGCTGAGCGGATTAATTCAAATTAAGCGCCCTTTTTTCTTCCTCCTGCGTTTAATTACGGCAGCTTTAATCTCGAGTTGAAGTTAATTACGGCCAGACGATGCGCCATTAGTAGGCTCCGCAGTATTTGTTATTCGCCGCGAGACGGCCGCTTGATTGATGGATGGCGTGTCGCAGCCCACACAGGGCTCCGCAGCCGGAGCCGGGATGGCCACATTTTTCATCGGCGCTTCGCGCCGCCTCGCCGGTGGTCACAATTGATTCTCGTGCAGGACCTGTTTTCCTGGAACGCATTCCTGCCTGCGGGCAGTCAGCAAACACCGGGCCAGATGGGAGCCAAACCCGCCGCTGTTTCTCGGAAATTGCTTACAGGAAAATGTTGCGTGATGTGATCACCTGTATCCAGACGCTAATACGAAACTGCAGGCGAAAATTTTTCGTGAGCCCATCTTAAGAAGTCAGGTGTAATGAGGGCCTTGTTGCCTCACATGCATTAAAAACGAATATTCTCCAATACGATTGCAATGCAGACATTTCACGTAATTTCTTTCGTAGCAGCTATTTATCAAGCACTAAAAATAGCTCCGTTACCTGACACTGTGACATAAATAGAGATAACAGTAAGAACCACAAGTACAATGTAGTTATAATTAAACTTTCGCTACTTGAGCCACTGTGTATGGAAAAGCAGTTACTTTATTTCTCACTTGTCGCCCTGATTTTACGACCCACCACCTGATTGCTTAATGTGGGTCTTTATTGACCACTTAGCCGCTGCGATCGGTATATGGGCGCTGATGTGGCTGAACCTCCACACCAGTTCCCGCAACCTATCGCACGGTTGCCCGTGTCCCGCCACGTGGAGGCGGATCATAGTTGATCGTCTTTTGTTTTTGTCTCTTTTATTTTGTCTTCCTTTACATCTTTGTTTGCTGTTTGTCTTTCATTTCTTTTCTTTATGGCAGCTTTCCCAAACAGTTTAACAAAAATTTACATGAAATCAGTTACTGCATGAGTACCCAACTTTATAGGAACGATTTTCAGAGTACTTGCTCCTGGATCTATGTTCTTAATAGTTTTGATGTCATGACTTTCCGTTAGGTGCCAGCACTGTCACGGCGACGTAGGTCTGGAACACAAGCATCAGTGTGCATTGCTGTTGCAGTCAGCATGTTTCTGGACAAGGTGAGCACGGCTCTACTCTTACAACTGTTTCACTCAAATAACAGCAAAAGTGCTGTTGCTCTTTGTGGACATCGACGCCTTAAAGCAAATGGGAAATCCTCTTTCTGCTCCGGGGTTGGAGAGATATAGTTAACTGTCGAATTGGCAATTCCTCCTGGAAGAGGTGGATGGCCATTTGCTCGACAAATGGTTTAAGAAGTTACCCTTGCCGTGGCTGAGAATGCTGGAGGCAATGTGCGATCTGTAAGCAGTGCACACGGTCACAGCACATGAGCTTTCCATGCTCCTCTGTTGTTTTGGGAAGCAGTAGAGCAATTTTTTCTACCGTTGCAGGCTGCCGTGGATGCAGATGGTTGTCAAATAGAGCAACATGTAACGTAGCAAATCATTACGAATTTTCACCTGACATTGAAAACGTAGCTTGCCGTGGAGCAGGGAGGCGAGGAAGTGTTGGTTCTCACGCTCGCAAAGCTGACGCTGAGTACTGGGCCGCAAGAACGGTGTACTTGCTTAACGCTGCTTGCAGTACTTCACACATACTCTCTATGAATCTCAAGAACTACTATTAAATATTAATCGATATTATCCATACCTAGTGTACCAAATTCTATGGGTAACAGAACCATACTGCCAAAATTTCAAATTAATAATCTCAATATTTTTGGAGATATAACTTTTTACCTAAAACACGTAACAACCATGCTGTCATTGTGAAACCGAGTTAGGTACTGCAATGTCTTCATCTATAGTATCAACTGAATGTACAAACGAGAGGATAGCTTCATGTAATTTTCTTTAGTTTCATTGCCACAGATTTCTGATGTAATTAAAAGTAATTCGGAAAATGATTATATCGTTGTGTTTTGCTTGTGTGAATGTTTTGGTAAGACTGAGAGAGTGAATGCAGGGCATGCGTAAACTGAGAATGTGATTTTTTTATTATGAATAATTAAATGTAAGCGTGAGAGCGTTGTTGTGTAATAGGGGAATTTGTGGCGTACGTATGTCCGACTGAGCTTGATTTTGTAAAGGACAGCCAGACGGGGTGTTGAGTATTAAATTTATTAGTAATTTGTTTTGTGTAAAGGAATCGTATTTAGATTTCATTAAATCTTATCTAGTTTCGGAATTCTAAATTACTTGTCGTAATGTGATTGGTCCACATTAGGAACACCGCAAGTGTAGAAGTGCTCGACATTACCTGATTGGCTGCTTAACATACTAGCGTTTGAGTAGGGCATTGTGCCTCAGATATATGAGTCGATATAGTCGCTCGGGAGCCGTCTTCTGGTAAACAAATGTGTTAAATCGCGCTGATCAAGTTTGTACCAAAATGAAGAAATCAACGCATTTGATCGGTTCTCATGTAGGTGATAAACAACGACTACAGTGTTGAGTGTTTTGTGTAAGGTTGAGCTGTGAGAGTGATTTATTTTAAGATATTTCGCGTCTGAACATTTCAAGTCGTACATAAACTCCACATGGCCTGTTTCGTGCAAATTACGAGACATTATGGCGAGCTCTTGTGTACAAGAAGACTACTGAATAACTGAATGTGTTAATTCTCAAATAGTCGCGGGTCATTGACTGTTTAGGGCGTTTATAACATTGGGTCGGACTAAATACCTTCTGGCTGCTTTTGCTGGTTTTGTCGTCAAACCAGTACCTACCAGCGCAGAGTGAAGGGGCAGACAACCTTAAGACTATCCATGTAGGTGGACGGACTGTTTAAAGGATAGTGAGAGAGCAACCCACCCCTCCGAAAACGTTTGTAACTTGGAACATAAACATAGTACCCCTCTCGTGTGAAATTAAAATGCGTTTCTTTCAACAATTTTTTCGTTATTTCCCTTCCACATATCTTTACAAATTTTTCTACAAAGTTTCACTGAGGGAAAATCAGTCATTTGTCGTGAGGGCTCTCTCAAGTAGAGAAAGTTTATCATTAATCACTCTATTACCTTACCTGAAGTTGGGTTACAGTTTTAAGTGCATTATCTGTAACCGCCATAATATATTCAATATAGAAACCTGCACATGATTTTCACCAAGTACTCTCCAAGACTGTATTATGCCGTCGTAGTAAGACGTGCAGTATTGCGGTACAGCGCCCTTAAAAACGTCTCCTCCCGTCTTTCCACAACTTTGTACTGCCGGACCATTCTGTTCAGTACGAATAGTAATTTATGGCCAGCTGTTAACATGTAATTCCGAACAAAGCCCCGTGTATTGAACACTAGTGGTACAGAGAACAATTACTGATACAAGCGCAATTTTTTTGCTGCAGGAGCGAAGAGGTGGCCATTTATTAGAACTGTAATCTGAATACTAGCTAGGGACTCAGGTTGTCACTTTTCTTTTATCATCTGTGGTTGAGCCACGTCAGACCTCCTGATTTAACAAGACGAACGAACATTCTTTCAATGCAAAAAGTCCTTCAGAGAAAACAGTACATATGTTCGTCCAGTTACTCGCCGCAACGACAACCGCTTCTGTGTAACCAACAGTCTTTGTCACCACAGAGGACAATAGTGCTAAGAACTTTCGAAACGGTGCAGAACGAAAGTTAATTTAATGTGTGTTGTAAAATACACAATGAGGTGACAAAAGTCATGGGATAGTGATATGCACATCTACAGATGGCGCTCATATCGCGTACACGTGATACAAATTGATGGAGCTGTCATTGGCACTCAGGTACTTTATGTGAAAAGGTGACTGATATGATTATGAAGCACGACAAAAAAATGCAGACTTTGAATGCGGTGTGGTGGTAGGAGCTAGACTATGGGACATTCCATTTCGGAAATCTTTACGGATTTCAGAATGCAGAGATAAACAATGTCAAGTGTGTTCTGAGAATACCAAATCTGTGGCATTATCTCTCACAACAAACAACGCAGTGGTCGACGGCGTTTGCATAAAGTTGTCAGTGCTAACAGACAAGCAACACTGCCTGAAATAGCCGCAGAAATCAGTGTGGCACGTACGGCTAACGTATCCAATAGGTAAGTGCGGTGAAATTTGGCGTTAAGGAGCTGCGGCAGCAGACAACCGACAGGAGTGACTTGCTAATAGCACGACATCGCCTATAGCACTGCTCCTGGGCTCTTGACCGTATCTGTTGGACCACAGATGTCTAGAAAACCGTGGCCTGGTCAAATGATGCCCGATTTCAGTTGATAAGAGCCGATGGTAGGGATCGACCGTGGTGCAGACTTCACGAAGCCATGGACCCATTTTTCGACAAGGGACTATGCAAACTGATCATCGCTCCAGAATGGTGTGGAATGCTTTTACATGGAATGGACTGGGTCCTCTGGTGCAACTGAACCGATCATTGACTGGAGATGTTTATGTTGGGCTGCTTGGAGACCATTTGCAGCTATATGCGATGGGATTTTAATGGATGACAATGCGCCTTACCACCGAGCCAGTTTGGAGTATATTCTGGACAATTCGAGCTAATGAATCTCCCACCGAGATCTCAAGATATGAATCCCATCGAACATTTATGAGATATAATTGAGAGATCGGTTCATGCACAAAATCGTGCCATCGGCAACACTTTCACAATCGTGGACGGCTGTAGAGGCAGCACTGCTCAGTTTATCTGCAGGGCACTTCCAACGGGCTGTTCAGCCATACCATGTCGAGTTGCTGCACTTCGTTGGGCAAAAGGAGGTCCTACACGGCATTAGGAGGTATCCCATGACTTTTGTCACCTATCTTGACCACACTAAATAACTGTTTGTTCAGATGCGAATTACAAAATGTTTCAAGCAAATGTTCTGTAGCCGTCAGGGGGACATCAATCAGCATGATTGCCTTCGTCGTAGCTTAGTTTTTTTTTTTTTTCAAAGTTATGAACATCGCTATGACTTTTTTAAATAGCACTCATTATTTTTTATTAGGTAATTCATTTCCTCTACTAAAGACTACTAGAGACCTATTCAAAAATGTATCACAGTATTCACTGAAACACAACGTTATTAATTACATAACACAACACTGACTTTGAGCCCGGGATCACAAACTCGTCCACTTACTGGATTTTTCAGAAAACAAATGATAAAGAAGTGAAAACATAAGACAAAATGACTTTGACTCTCTTGTGCCCAGGAGTGGAACATTCAAGGGTGCTCAGAGCGGTGAACCTGGACACTGATACACTGGTGCACTCGTAGAATGAAAGAATTTTTTACTGCTTCCAGTGTTGCCTGCTGAAGGGAATTACAAGCAAGCACGATACGTTCCTGCATGTTCTCTGGAGTTGTTGGAATATCGCGATGGACAACGTCTTTAATGCATCCCCAAAGAAAAAAGTCCAGAGGATTTACATCAGGAAACCTAGCAGGCCAAATAAATATTCCACCTCGACCAATCCATCTGGCAGGGTAACTTCGGTTCAGAACACGACGTGCACGCAAGGCATTATGTACTGGACATCTGTTGTGTTGATACCTTCATCCAGAAGAGGAGGAAGAATTCGTCTGAGGAAGTTGGCATACGCTTACACTATGTATTCTTCCTCGTTTGCTGGGATCTCATTGGATTTCGTTTCACGTGAAGCGGAAGCTAAGCGCTCTCGATTACAGTCATGTACGATAACAAGAGTATGCTTTATGCTGTGCGTTACGCGCAGATCGACTCACAATAACACGGGACAACAGCTTTGTCACAGAATTTAACTTTGGCGGCACTGGCCAACCAGCTCTTCCAACTAACCTGTAGTGAACTGAACAGCTACAGTTAAGACTTGCAAAAGAAGGAGCAGGGCAGGAATATAGCTTCGAATGTCATTTAATTTTAAACAGAATGAAATGAATGGCCTATACACAAAACTCTGACAATACGCTTTTTAGGGGACGCAATCGAAAACGTAACATATTCTCGTTCTTAGCTAACATTGTATTGGAATTAAAAACAAGAGTGTTGAAAATTCCTAACTTACAAACTGGGAGATTTTTCTGTGTGAGCTAGGTGTGACTTAGAAGTGTATTGCAGGGATTCACTGTATAGTTGAATATTGAAACCACTGAATATATCGCAGGCAGTCACCTGGTAATTTCCGAACTCCTTCCATATCCGAATCCGAGCAATACATCTCAGTACTGGAACTGTCATCTGCAGTGTTGATAACGAAGCGATCAACAAGAGAATCCAAGCAGGTATCTAAGCACCACATTTTCTCTTCTTCTTTCATGACGTGGGATACAGCACCCCACCGACATTCATCAATGACCTGTGATAGAGCTCCGTGAGTTAGTTCTAGTACGTCTGCCAGCTTAACACTAGAACGGCGGAAGTGGTCAAAATGACCCCTATCATACTTTTTTACTTCATTGCCATATCCAATTTACGTAAATCGGTAATGAAATCAGATCACTATTCCTAATTTTTACGCCTCTGTACGATGATGTATTACGATTTACGTAGTATTCATATTTTTTTCGACATCTCACTCGGTATATCTGTAACGGCGAAAAGGGTCAATTGACCCCACTGTAATTTCTCTTCTGTATAAATGTAAATTGTCCAGCAATGAAGCGGTAACTGTCAACAGTCATGCAGATCAATTGCATGGCTGGAAGAGGATTCATGGCTGATCTACGTCAAATATAACCTCTTTCATCACAGCAGGCACAGTTGGGGACGTCTATGGTTTCTAGGAATGTAACTATGTGGGATATTGTCATTTTTCATCTTCTGCAAGAAGGTCAGCTGTGGACTTTCCGAAGGATAGAGGAGGTCCCACCGCTTACGACTGCCAGTGAGTAGACGACTCTATAACCAATGCCTTCTGTCTTACTTTTGACGAAGCAGTGCTACGAATCAAGTGCTCGAAAAGTACTAAAAACAGTAACTAGGTTGTGTCACTTGAGGAACTGGAGAAACTGATAGCCATTATGTACGCTAGGGGCGGCATTTGCACGTAAAGTATGTCTGTGAATGATCTCTGGTCGCATTCTTGGAGGCCTATTTATCTCAAAGACAATACGCCAAGGGTCAGATTTCAGGAGCTCCTCAGATTTCTCCTTTTCGACGAAAAATCAACTCGATCTCAACGCCTGGCAGCCAACAAATTCGCCCTTGCATCTGAAATTTGGGGACATTCATTGAAAACATTATTCCTTCTTACTGCCCTGTAGAAAATATGGCCAATAATGAGCAACTAATGCCAAGCAACACAAGATGCAGTTTCACTTAATTCATATTCAACAAACTAAACAAGTATGATCTCGAATTCTGGATGGCTGTCGATGTAGCTACAAAGTAAATATGTAACGCTTTCCCATTGTTCGGCATAGAGGACAGGCATAGACACAAGCAACCACTTGGAGAATACGTCGTTCTGCGTCCCATGAAACAATTTTTAAATTAAAGAAGAATGTGACGACAAACAATTTCATTATGTCTCTTCAACTTGCTGAGAAACGCAAAGAAAAGAACACTTCATTAGTTGATACAACGAACGAGATCCGTCGTGAAATCCCCGATGAAGTAAGGAAGACCAATGCTGAAATATGATCTACCAACATCCTGCACCATAGTGGCAAAACGGACATCACCATGATTGTATACAAAGGAAAGAAGAATAAAAATTCTGGTGAGTAAAATTCATAATGAAGTAGAAATATGCAAAGAAGGAAAGAAGAAACATGAAACACTAACATTCTACAATGCAACTAAGTATGGGGTGGACGTGGTTGATCAAATGACCCGTAAATATACTAGAAAGGTTGCATGTAGGAGATGGCCAATGAATGTCTTCTACAGATTATTGGAAATGGCGGCAATAAATGCAAGGGTCACCTACAACATAGTGACAAACAAGAAAATGGAAAGGAAGAAGTTCATACATCAGCTGGCGAATGAACTCAAGGGAACGAAAGAGAAAAAAAAAAAAATATTAGGCAAAGTGTTGTGGACTGGCAAGACAGGCAATCCACAAGGACGGGAGGCCGAAGGGCACGTGTTTAAGCTCACGCAGGCTGGCGTGAGGTCTGGAACAGTTAAAGGAGTTGAGTCTAGTAAAAAAGTACGTAGCTGCTGGAATACTTAACTTTAATCCATAATTGGTGAACATTGGTCTGACGGTACATGCATCACAAGATAAATAGCAAATGATAATGGCGCCTTGCTAGGTCGTAGCAAATGACGTAGCTGAAGGCTATGCCAACTATCGTCTCGGCAAATGAGAGCGTAATTTGTTAGTGAACCATCGCTAGCAAAGTCGGCTGTACAACTGGGGCGAGTGCTAGGAAGTCTCTCTAGACCTGCCGTGTGGCGGCGTTCGGTCTGCAATCACTGATAGTGGCGACACGCGGGTCCGACGTATACTACCGGACCGCGGCCGATTTAAAGGCTAGCACCTAGCAAGTGTGGTGTCTGGCGGTGACACCACACAAAGGAAGAGGATACGGGACTAAAATCACCTGGAAAGTGGAAAAAGTGCCAAATCACTCTCTGCAAAGGCAAGAAGATCAGCAGAGGCTGTGGAAAATACCACAAAGCCTTGTGCGGAAAACGAGTGCGTCAAACAGAAATCACCTGTGCTGCAGCAGATTCTAGTGTCTTGAATGAAAAACAATACAAAACTATGTGTAGAACACACGCGAGAGTAATGTGGACCAAATACACTAAATGTGGCTAGAAGGTTGTACGAATAGTTAATAAATGAAAATCTAAAGTTTAGGTAACTTCTTAGCATTAGCAACAATAAATCTATAAGATAATTTGTTGCTGAAAAACTTAGCAATTATTAATTACAATGTTAAATAATTATTGTGATTACTTGAAAAAAAGGTATGGATTAACCAACACTAAATCAAAGTAATTGTTTAAGTCAAATATGAAAATATGTTACGTCCAGTCAAGATTAGCCCTTTCTGCCGTTCCAGAAATGCCACATACTCCGCTGTTCTAGTGTTAAATGTCTTGTTATTTCTCGCGAGAAATTCGTTAATTTGGCTGCAGATAAATTTTTCTTTGGTTCAGGCTGTGGCAGCACGGTGGTAATTGTAAAACTGCAGCGTTTGTGTGGTGTGCTCGATGCCGTGAAAATTATTGTTTTCTATATTTCTACGACGCGCATCATTTTGGCTGGTGTGAGACCACATCTGTGATATAATACAGTGGACATAGGAAAAACAAAATGTATCTGATTTTCAGTTTTGTCTGAAAAATTTAATTTCTCATGTTTCCTTAATTTAAACACTCTTTACAAACAATCTTTTATAAAATATCGTTAAGTAATAGTTTGTATTTGCAATGTAACATGAAATATTTCGTGTTGAATGAAATTAAAAATTTCATAGTTAGATAAATTATGTGTTAATTAGCATTTCTTTGATCAATTTTATATTTAAATGATTTAGATATTCTAACTGAACAAAAAGAAAATGAAAAAGGACGAAAGACAGCGATCCATAGAATACCGTAACCGTTCTTACACGATACCGACCCAGCCAAGCACGTTGCTTTCTAAAAGTGCTTTAACTTTAGTAAGAAAAGTTCATCGAAAACTTCAAAGCTGATTTTCTCTGTAAATTTGTCATAACATTGAGAGCAACGTTCTTCTCTCGATTTTTTACGGTGTTCCAGGTGCGTGGTTGACTGCAGCGCTTGAAGCAGCACTAACCATTTCCGCAGTAGGTATTGAAACTGAGGCACTCAGGGCAAAACTAGCGTTTACAGTGATTACTGCTATACATGATTTTTAAAATGGAAACGTCATAGCTGAAGTGTGATGAAGAAAGTCACTGATGGCTATTAACAGATCAGAACATCTTAAAGTTTCATTTACAGTAACATAGTAATAAGATATGTAATACACACTTCAAAAAAAGCTTTGCATCAACTCGGTTCCGAGAGTTCCGCAACCTGTACAGAAAATTGGAACAGAGATCAATATAAACATAATCTCCGCCCGTTTCATTGCTCATGAAAACCACACATTGCATGTTGTACCACCATATAGCGAGACGGTCAGAGGTGGTGGTCGAGATTGCTGTACACACCGGTACCTCTAATACCCAATAACACGTCCTCGTGCATGAGTGGTTTGTTGGTCACGTCGTCCATAAACAGTCCTTTTCAATCTATCCCAGGCAAGTTTGATAAGGTTCATGTCTGGTGAACATGCTGGCCACTCTAGTCGAGCGATGTCGTTGTTATGAAGGAAGTCATTCACAAGATGTGCACGATGGGGATGCGAATTGCCGTCCATGAAGACGATGCCTCGCCAATATGCTGCCGATATGGTTGCACTGTCGGTCGGAGGATGGCATTCACGTATCGTACAGCCATAACGACGACTTTCATGACCACCAGCAGCGTACGTCGGTTCCACATCATGCCATCCCAAAATGTCAGGGAACCTCCACCATGCTGCACTCGCTGGACAGTGTGTCTAAGACTATCAGCCTGAGCGGGTTGCCTCGAAACACGTCTCCGACGATTTTCTGGTTGAAGGCATATGCGACACTCATCGGCTAAGAGAACGTGATGCCAATTCTGAGCGGTCCATTCGGCATGTTGTTGGGCCCAACTGTACCGCGCTGCTTGGTATCGTGGTTGCAAAGATGGTCCTCGCCAAGGACGTCTGAAGTGAAGTTGCGTATCATGTAGCATATTGTGCACAGTTTAAGTCGCAACACGACGTCCTCTAGCTGTAGGAAAATCGTTATTGAACATGATGGCGTTGCTGTCAGTGTTCCTCCCAGCCGGCCGAAGTGGCCGTGCGGTTAAAGGCGCTGCAGTCTGGAACTGCAAGACCGCTACGGTTGCAGGTTCGAATCCTGCCTCGGGCATGGATGTTTGTGATGTCCTTAGGTTAGTTAGGTTTAACTAGTTCTAAGTTCTAGGGGACTAATGACCGCAGCAGTTGAGTCCCATAGTGCTCAGAGCCATTTGAACCCTTTTTTGTTCCTCCCACCCATAATCCGTAGGTAGCAGCCATTCACTGTAGTAGTAGTCCTCGGGGGTCCTGAGCGAGGCATTTCATCGACAGTTCCAGTCTCTTTATATCTTCTCTGTAGTGTTGACAGATTGCCAACACACCGCACATTATTTAAGAGAGGCGGCCATTAAGCAAGCAGGCGGACTTGATGGTCTGAAACAGGATACTTATGAATGCTATAAAGAAAAGTACGTAGGTGCTGGATTACTTAACTTTAATCCACCATTTGTATACAGCGTTCTTGATGAGACATTTCATACGATAACTATCGAACTATCAATTGCTATGGCGCCTTGCTAGGTCGTAGACTTTGACTTAGCTGAAGGCTATTCTAACTATCTGCTCGGCTAATGAGCGATGCTTCGTCAGTGTAGTCGCTAGCAAAGTCGTCCGTACAACTGGGACGAGTGCTCGTCCGTATCTCGAGACCTGCCTTGTGGTGGCGCTCGGTCTGCGATCACACAGTGGCGACACGCGGGTCCGACATGTACTAATGGACCGCGGCCGATTTAAAGCTACCACCTAGCAAGTGTGGTGTCTGGCGGTGACACCACATTCTCCATGTCCGAATAACATCGCTTTGGATCCCTCTGAAGCGCCTGAACACTTCTCTTGTTGAGAGCCCATCTGGCACAAAGTAACAATGCGGACACGATCGAACCGCAGTATTGACCGTCTAGGCATGGTTGAATTACAGACAACACGAGCCGTGTACCTCTTTCCTGGTGGAATGACTGGAAATGATCGGCTGTCGCACCCCATGCGCATGCATGGTTATTTACATCTTTGGGTGGGTTTAGTGACGTCTCTGAATAGGCTAAGGGAATGTGTCTGTGATACCATAACCACAGTCAACGTCTGTCTTCAGGAGTTCTGGGAACTTGGGTGATGCAAAACTTGTTTTGACGTGTGTGCATAAGCAGGACCTACTTTCAAGATACTAACAGCGCCAACGGCTGCAGACCAATCATTGTGTGTGTGTTAGTTTATGTCACACTTATTCATGATGAACGAACTGTAGTCCTAAGGAAGATCAGTGAATGACTACCATAGCATAATACTGCTCCTCCTACGAAACTTACCCGCCTTCACTGCAGGGTTCGTATTTCTCTCTTCGGCCGCCCGCTTAGCCGTGCGGTCTAACGCACGGCTTTCCGGACTGGGAAGGAGCGCCTGGTCCACGGCACGAATCCGCCCGGCAGACTTGTGTCGAAGTCCGGGTAGTCGGCCAGTCGGTGGATGGTATTTAGGCGGTTTTCCGTCTGCCTCGGCGAATGCGAGCTGGTTCCCCTTATTCCACCTCAGCTACACTATGTCGGCGATTGCTGCTCAAACAAGTTCTCCACGTACGCGTACACCACCATTACTCTACCACGCCAACATAGGGGTTACACTCGTCTGGTGTGAGACGTTCCCTGCGGGGGTCCACCGGGGTCCGAACCGCACAATAACCCTGAAAGAGTGGTTCGGTGTGGGGCGGCGGAGGGTTGAAGTGGACTGCGGTAGTCGTCGTGGGAATTGTGGACCACTGCGGCTGCGGCGGGGACGGAGCCTCTCCGTCGTTTCTAGGCCCCTGGTTAACATACAATACAATACAATTTCTCTCTTCAGTCATCGTCGACGCTTATTGCTGTGGCCAGACGCCCTTGTAACATAACATTACCTGGTTGCATAATTTTATTACCGCCAAATACTTCGAATATTCTACCTCCCACTTGAGTTCAAGAGCATCGTGGGGCAAAATTTAAGGGGCGATCAAAAAGTTCTCGTTCGATGAGCGTGCAGTCCAGAATCGGTATAGCGCTCAAGCAAATCTCCTTTAGCTTTACGGCTATCATCCCGCCGACACACCAGTTTCACGAAAGCCGTCTGGTAAAACACCGTGACCTGCCGTATGAAGAAGTCCGTAATTGCCTGCTTCAAATCGTCGTCTGAGAGGAATCAACGACATTGCAGGTCCTTCTTTAAGGCGTGGTAATCACATGGGGACCTATCAGGACTATAGGTGAGCTGCTCGAGTGTCTCGCACTTGTGTTGCCGTAACTTCTGATGCTGTTCCAATTCGACCGGTATCTTGTATCGGAAAATGGCGCACCATTCCACAACTGTGGTTTCCGACAGACCTTCTGTCCCATACACTTCCTTCGTTCTCCGATCGACGTCCACCGGTGTTGGTTGTCCGGTAGCCAAGACAAGAATAACAGCACATACGCCCTGTTTGGACGTATTTGGTAATAATGTCGCCGTACTTTACGTTTCCGCATTTACTACATACCGGTCGGAAAGACCGAAAGCCGCGTTAAACACTTTTCTAGATGTCGGTGCTTATATACTCGCATCGGAGTAACGCTACGTTGCATATACGCTGCACCAACGCCATCGAACCGAAACCTTTTGGTTAGCCCTAATAGTAATAGGAGAAGGAGTTACGGATAATGGAGGAAAAATCATGGTCTTTATTCAGTGTGTTGTGTTCCGCCCACTCTACTAATATAGGACGGCTCGTCTTCCACTCAGGCCGCGGTCAGGCGGAGCGGCGCTTATATTCTGTTCGTGTAGAGGCCGCTGCTGTCTCGCTGTTGTCCTAGAGATGGGCCCGTCAGCGTCACTGTTGGCTGACGTCCTGTCGTAGCCCTCTCTGCTCTCCCGGTCATGCCCGGCATACCGGCGCTTGACGTTACGCCGGAACATTAAGCTCTAAACTAATTTCGTTATTTTGCTTCGAATCTAGTAGATTTTCAACTTAACCTACATTGGCACCTCTTACGCTAGAAGGAAAGAGATTTATATGTTCTTGAATCTGTCAGTATAGGCCTGATCTCTAATGTATGGTAAATGATGAAACTTTCACAAGGCAACATCGCTAAAAAGGCATTTTACTGAACGACCGATTTCGACAGAACTACACTGTCATCAACGGATCTGCAAGGAGATGAACACAATGTGATAGGAAACATATTTTTTAAATTATACGGCCGGCCGGTGTGGCCATGCGGTTCTAGGCGCTTCAGTCTGGAGCCGCGTAACCGCTACAGTCGCAGGTTCGAATCCTGCCTCGCGCATGGATGTGTGTGATGTCCTTAGGTTAGTTAGGTTTAAGTAGTTCTAAGTTCTAAGGGACTGATGACCTTAGAAGTTAAGTCCCATAGTGCTCAGAGCCATTTGAACCATTTGCAATTATACCACAAATCGATAAATTGTAACACAGCTTACAGAATTATAATACTCTTTATTCTTTAAAACATTATAACATATTAGCCTTTGGTGTTGCCAGTTGTTTCACGTTGCATGTACACTTCCCACTGCCATGAAGATCACTTAAAATTGGCATTTAAAATGGGAAATTACCGCTTACAGCTGTATTGCGCCGATTACAAGTGTTCATGTTCACCACTGGCTGGTGATGGACGAGAAGTGCTGTAAACACAACGACCACCACGTACGTTCAGCAGGTGGCGGTTGACTGGTTTATCATCTTGCATACAGCATAAAACATAGATAGGCCTACATAATTCCATATAATTGTTATTGCTTTATTAAGGACCATTTTATTTACATTTATACATATTACAAATCAGAGAAATATAGAAATTTATGTAGAATTAAAGAATATAATTCCAAATGTGTCTATATGTACAGCCAGAGCACATGGAGTCAGTGATATGGTGTAAGGTTAGTGATGTGTCGACAGAAGTGCCGACACAGTGTTATTTTGAGGGGGCCGATAGGCACGCTATCTAACGCAGACGGTCGTGAATTCTGGAACAAGATACGTTATGACTGCTATCAAGAAAATACGTAGCTTTGGAATATACTTAACTTTATTTACTCCTTGTGATACATCTCATTTGACTATACAAATGAGACTCGTAAGATACATGCACTGTTACAATTGGCGCCTTGCTAGGTCGTAGCCATGGACTTAGCAGAAGGCTATTCTAACTGTCTCTCGGCAAATGAGAGGAAGGCTTCGTCCGTATTGTCGCTAGCAATGTCGTCCGTACAACTGGGGCGAGTACTCGTCCGTATCTCGAGGCCTGCCTTGTGGTGGCGCTAGGTCTGCGATCACACAGTGGCGATACGCGGGTCCGACATGTACTAAATGGACCGCGGCCGATTTAAGCTACCACCTAGCAAGTGTGGTGTCTGGCGGTGACACCACAGTTAGCACACTGAATTCGCATTCGAGAGGACGACGGTTCAGATCCTCGACCAACGATCCTGATTTAGCTTTCCCACGATTTCCCTAAATCACTCCAGGGAAACGACGGGACGGCTGTTCTGAAAGGCCCCGGCAAATTTTCTTCTTCAGCCTCGAATCATTCCATACTTACGCTCCCTGTGCCGACAGGACCTTATAGCCGTAATTTTATTTCTTTGCAGCATGTGTAATCCTTGTATAACATGCACTTCTGTCTGTCTGCTTCAAATTTTGCTCCATTATCCAACTGACAGCGGATGCAGTATATAACACATGTTTGCGTTTTCTTAAAATCAAAGGGTTCAGTTGCCAATTACATTCAATTTTATGCACGCAATGCATTTCAGCTCAATTACGGAGCATTTTAAAGTGACTCAAGGCGTTATTTAGAGAAGAGCTGTGTTATATAATACATTACTCGAATTGGGGCGACATGCTGTCGTTAGCTAGAATAAAGGCTGGCGGTCAATTTTTACTCCACCCAGCAAAGACGTATTGGCGAATTAAGCTTTAAAATAATTAGCAACCGGAACGTATGATCTAGAGAAACATGTAATCAACAGTTGCAAAAGAATTCCAGCACTTCTAAGAGTGGCAACTCAAGCATTTGGAAGATGCTCATCTTTGTGTTTACCGATACCGCGCCGTTGGCGTCGATTTGGTTTCTTTAGCGCGCGATCGGTGACGATTCACGAGAAAAGAGTTTTGATATTCCCGTAGAGAAAGAGAGTAGTAGGAGCCTGGTTCGCTCCTCGGAGCGTGGAGTGGCAGTTATTTAGTTGTGCGTGTAAGTGTAGACTGCGCAGTAGTAAAAAAGATAACTTTCAGTGTACAATTTAAACCGATTCGCTCGTTGACTGAAACAGGAATATCGTGATTATGCTAAAGAGAAAGTGATCAATAGACTTGTATGGTTTAGGTGTGATAGTGACTCAGATTTACTTATAAGAAAAGCGTCTGACTGGTGCAGTCCTGAGAAAGAGATAGCGTCAAAACAGAGATAATTTTCACAGAACAGTGTTACCTTAATCGCTATAATAACACATATTCTAACCGTTTCCAGCTTTGTATTATACTGAAAGATTACCGCATATATATAAATGACAGTACTAGACAGGAAGAAGCGTCCTGTGTTGAAGCTTCAGATAGATGTTATAGGAGTGTTTTGCATAAACCTAAATTCAGTGTCGGTGTGCTACATTAT
The DNA here is from genome assembly GCF_023864345.2 of Schistocerca serialis cubense. Classification (NCBI taxonomy): domain Eukaryota; kingdom Metazoa; phylum Arthropoda; class Insecta; order Orthoptera; family Acrididae; genus Schistocerca; species Schistocerca serialis. Next base: position 148,027,513 of record NC_064638.1, on the reverse strand, counting down.
GTGTAAGCTACGTAACGGTACGTACCGGAGCGTACTTCATCTACGATTATCACCTCTTCCCCTTTCATATTGCAGTCGAGAATGTTGCGCAGGGTAAACGGCTATCGGTAAGCGGCTGCGCGAGCTCAAATGTCTCAAATTAAGCCATTGAAGTCTCGAGGTAGAGTCTTTGGTTAGTAGTCATAACGTCCTCGGTCCAGATCCGGACCCTTCCACAGCTTAAATTTTTTGAAAAAAAAACGAGAAAGAAATCAATAGCAGGGGCGGCCGAAGTCTTCCAAAATAAGAAGTCACTCCTCATTCAGCCAACGGCCTTGTCAAAGAGCTCGCAGGAACGAACAGAAGTTCAGGGCACTCTCTTTCCCATGGAGTGGGAAACGGCTCCTAAAGACGAAGAATCACCAATGATCAACGGCATTAGGGTGTAGAAGGCAATGGAAACTCCTGCATTAAAGACACATAATATGCATCCATAGGACATGTGGCCTGTAACTGAAAACTGTCATGATGCTCTCTCCATTGGCAAACTGTTCCAGAGTAGTCCGCCATTCGGACCTCCGAGAGAGGACTGCCAAGAGAGAGGTGACCCGAGAAAGAGATTGCATAACCACGGAAGAACAGCATTCTACGAATGGGGGCGTGGAATATCAGAAATCTGAACGTGGTAGGTGGGCTAGAAAATCTGAAACGGGAAATGCTAAGGCTTACTCTAGACATTCGTTCCCTGACTTTTCTAGGAACGTATACTGTGCTACACATCGCCTGTCTTGTAGAAACTCCTAGTGAATTTGGATCAGTATTACTCTAACGCTAACGCGATTACTGAACAAGCCCGTGATGAAGTTCGCTGCTTTGCTTTGTCTGTTTTCAATCTACTCTGTTTATCCTAATTCATAATCGTTCCAGACTCAAGGATCGGTCGAATAAAGTTTCGCAAGTTACCTCTTTTGTCGGCGGACTCCCGCCTGGAGGATACTTCTAGCTTCTCTACCGTGTATTAGATTTATATTCTTGTTCTGCGAGGGTTGCCCAGAAAGTAATGCACCGATTTTTTTTTCTCAGCCGAAAACAATACTAGGAAAGGCTACGTATGTATTATCGGTGGTCTCCTGTGTGAGCGTGCCAAGTTTTCGTCATTTCCGACAGATAGCGTAGCTGCAGGACAGGTGATGTATGTTACAAGCAACGTGGTGTCACTGAATTTCTCACTACAGAGAAAGAAACTGTGGTGAATATTCACAAACGCAGCCGACCGAAGTGGCCGTGCAGTTAAAGGCGCTGCAGTCTGGAACCGCAAGACCGCTACGGTCGCAGGTTCGAATCCTGCCTCGGGCATGGATGTTTGTGATGTCCTTAGGTTAGTTAGGTTTAAGTAGTTCTAAGTTCTAGGGGACTAATGACCTCAGCAGTTGAATCCCATAGTGCTCAGAGCCATTTTTTTTCACAAACGCTTGTAAAAAGTTTATGGAGCTTCTGCTGTCGACAGAAGTACAGTTAGTCGCTGGGCACGGAGGATGAGGTCATCAGAAGGCCCTTCGGCGGAGCTCCACGATTTACAGCCGTCGAGGAGACCATCCACGGATGTCACACCTAACATGCAGCGAGCTAATGTTGTCATTCTCGAGGATAGACACATTATGATTCGGCAGTTGGGGCTGCATCTGTCGATCAGCGAAGGAAGTTCTCACAGTGAAGCACTGGCTCCACCACCAAGACAAGGATTGGTACGGGCAGGGCGAATGGGCCCTTGTTTCGCGCTGGAGGGAGGCAATAGAACGTGATGCAGATTACGTGGAAAAATAAGGTGTGCAGATAAAACCTCATTATGTTCAACAAAGAATTGTTGAAGAAAAAAATGCGGTGCATTGCTTTCTGGGCAAGCCTCGTACTTTAAATCGTTCCATACGCAATCTCCAAGATGTTTAATGGATGAGGCTGTTTTCAGTGATTGAAAAGTAATGCTGTGACGAAACAAATAACACTTCTTAGTGTTCGCTCGAAGTTAATGTTAAGAACAACATGCTTTGCTCCATATGCTGGGAACCCTTCAGTCCAATGGGAAACCTCTTCTGATATTTCATACGCCAGTATGAGTCATATAGTAGCTAAAGTGCAAAGGAATCCAGTGGGGGTACCAACTATCCCGAATGGTAGAAGAAAGACAGGAGAAGAAAGCATTTGATGGGAACCCAAATACCCAACGCCACACAGGACGACCGTGGCAGCGCAGTGTGGGCGACCTGGCTGAGGACCTGGCATCCCTAGTGGTTGAAGACATCTGGAGAAAACGAGAACAAAACAGAAGGGAATGGCGGCAGTTTGCGGAAGTAACGCATGGTCCGCAGGGTCTGGTATCACTGGATGTGTGTTTTAGTATTTTTCATGTTAGGTTCTTGATGTTTCTCGAAGTGTTTGTCCCGTTACATCCTGTAACGTGCAATAAGCCGTCTGGACCATGTATATTCTCAAATTTATGATTTTATCCTTTCTTCGATCTTATCTGAAATGTTTTTAACTCAAACTGTAAAATAGTATATGTCGTTCTAACACAATTAACCCCTGCGAATAAGAAACAAATTATATAAAATTTTAATTTTAATTTTAGTAATGGACAGTCTCAGTTGCACCGTTTACCTAGAATTTACCTAGGTTTCGGTCGAGATAAACAAACCATTTTGAGAATAACAGTATCTATCGTTTGTACATAGTGGATATCGTTAAGCTAAAACTACAAATCCATAAATTAACGTCAGACTGTAAAACTTATCTGGCACTGCCTCGGCCCCACTTCAAGACCACGGTGCAACAGCCACGAGTTCTGTACGATGTCCATAATGGACAAACGATAGATACTGTTATTCTGAAGAAGGTTGGGTTATCCCGACTGAAACCTAGGTAAATTCTAGGTAAACAGTGCAACTGAGACTGTTCATTATTAAAATTAAAATTAATATTTATACAGTCGCTGATAGGACCGCGAAATGCTGAAGATATTTATTTTCGTAAAATTACTGTACTACAAACAGATTTTACCCGGCCGGAGTGGCCGTGCGGTTCTAGGCGCTACAGTCTGGAGCCGAGTGACCGCTACGGCCGCAGGTTCGAATCCTGCCTCGAGCATGGATGTGTGTGATGTCCTTAGGTTAGTTCGGTTTAATTAGTTCTAAGTTCTAGGCGACTATTGACCTCAGAAGTTAAGTCGCATAGTGCTCAGAGCCATTTGAACCATTTGAACCAAACAGATTTTGTTTGTTTATGTTAATTGTTCTATTGTGCTGCTGAGTAAAATTCATTTTTTGTGAATTATGTTCGATTTTATGTTGCATGTTTCGATCTTAGTATGAATATATCTTTACTGATGTACTTTGGAACGATGTTAACTCTGTGCGGTCGGGTTGCATGTATGTGTGGCGGGAAGGTAGGTAGGAGAAATGTAATGTTTTCTGGAGTTGCGTACAAATGGAATATATTTCACTGAGTGAACATTGTAATTTTATGGGAGAAAGGCCTCTAGGACTATTAAGTATGAAAATTACGTACGAATCGGTTTTGTCGTCTTCATTATTCTACAAACACGTCAACCTATAGGGCTTCCAGACCGACAAGAGGACCTGGCTTCCACACAGAAGAAGTTCAAGAAACGGATTTAATGAGGTCCCCAAGAAGCAAGATTAATATTTTTTTCTTTAAAACTACCACTAGACCCGGCCAACAATATTTAATTACTCTGTGAACAATTATTACACTTAATGGTCATCCAATGTGCGTAATAAAGGAGGTCGTTAAAATTTGCAATCTGAAAATCTAATTTCATCGTGAATTGGTATAAACATATGTACGTACTCTACTTTTGTGTAGGGGTATGACTGAATCCTTCAGCTGCATTTAAAGGTCTTGCTTTATTTTCTATCAAATGGCTCTGATCACTAAGGGACTTAACATCTGAGGTCATCAGTTCCCTAGAACTTAGAACTCCTTAAACCTAACTAACCTAAGGACATCACTCACATCCATGTCCGAGGCAGGATTCGAAGCTGCGACCGTAGCAGTAGCATGGTTGCAGACTGAAGCGCCTAGAACCGCTCGGCCACTCCGGCCGGCCGGCTATTTTCTATCGATTTTGACACTATATCATTCGGCCCATGAATAGTGTTAGCGTATTTATCTCGTATTTGTACACAATGTAGTAAGCAAATATATAACTACGCTTAAAACTTATCATTAAACTAAAACAATTCCAGTTTCATTTTGTATCGTGTTGTACGCTAAGCGCTAAAGACGTAATGTAAGTAAAAGCTATAGATTAGCGTCTATAATTCAGCATATTTATAGATACTGCACTATAATCTAGCGGACTTCTCTAATTAATGTACTACTAAACGAAAGGAAAGATTCGTAGGCTTTTTCCGTTGACAGTCGTCAGCTGAATCACACATCCCCCAATTGCCCGCACTATGTTTCTGAGAACTATGCGGCTGCAATCCACACACTCGTGTGATTTCACGACATGAAGAAAATGTTTATCAGGTATTACTCTGGTGGTTAAGCCGGTGTGCAACTGTATTTCAGATTAACGGACTTTTGCTGCGAACGAAAATCGTGGGAATATTTCGGTCTCCGCTGAGATTATAAGAGATTACAATTTAATGTCTAGTACACTGCTGATATCTCCGTGAACACGTTTCTTTATTTGATGCTATCTGAAAGCCGTACGGTTAGCTGTGTGTAATAGTGCTGCCTGTGACGCTGAGAAACTTGTTATAAGTTAGCTGCAGTGAAATTTCTTGCGAAGCAGTCGTGCCTGGAAAATAACGAGATGATACTCTCGATAAGGTGCCATGAGTGTGCCGTCGGCTCAGGGGATGCGGACAATGATAGTCACTTTAATGATGAAACATAAGACGCTACACATGAGAAGTCCGGATTGTGTGTCACAAAAGAGTTACGCATGAGAGAAAGCAATCTATATACAACAACTGCGACAGGTAGAGTAAGAGCGGCACAACCCACACTGTCATGTACATGAATGTGGACAACAGAACTGCTACACCTGCATGTATATCCCACAGCCATGGAGAGAGGGATTTTTTACCAATATTAGTCGCTCCTTAACATCTGCCATTTACATGAGCTGAGGAGGAAAACTGACTGTTTGCTTCCCTCCGCTTCGTGATCTCTCTTACCGTATCTTTGCTCACCAAAGCAATACGAGATACATAGCTGCGATTAACTAAACAGCAGACTATTTCAAATAATACGTTTACTCAACAGGTTTTCGCGAGAGCAAAGACGCACTTCTTTCCAGCGATTTTACTCATGTCCATTAGGATCGTTACCGTACTTCCATGTGTGCTCGACATCAGTCTTTTATGCTCCTGCTGCGTTCTCAGGATTCTTCCGACGTCTGCTGTCCCGCTTACGGGATAGGGATCTGTTGTGTTGGCTGAAGAGCCAACACCGTGTTACTAGAGGAGGCCGAAATGCACGCGTTTTAGCTCACGCAGGCTGGCGTGAGGAGGGAAGAACTATACTGACGTGAGGTCTGGAACACGACAAGGAATGAGAATTCAGAAAGTGTACATCATTAGTTTCATACTTAACTTTAATCCATTAATGATTAACGTCGCTCTTGACGGTACATGATTCACAATATTATCTGTTCAGAATAGTAACTGAATATGGCGCCTTGCTAGGTCGTAGCAAATGACGTAGCTGAAGGCTATGCTAAACTGTCGCCTTTGCAAATGACCGTCGCTAGCGAAGTCGGCTGTACAACTGGGGCGAGTGCTGGGAAGTCTCTCTAGACTAGACCTGCCGTGTGCCGGCGCTCGGTCTGCAATCACTGATAGTGGCGGCACGCGGGTCCGACGTATACTAGCGGACCGCGGCCGATTTAAAGGCTACCACCTAGCAAGTGTGGTGTCTGGCGGTGACACCACAGGATCAAAGAAAATGGAAACGCACTGTTGAATTGCGTCACACTGCAACTAGGAAGCATATATTGTTGTCTGATAGTGGCATTAAATTATGTTGGCTGAAAGCTTTTCTGAGGTAAAGAGTGTCTGACTTCAATCTTACTAAAGTAAAGGAGATGGTATAAAATTAAAAAACAACATTTTGCTCTGCTGTGCAAGTACACGAAAAATGATGGTAGTGTTACTTTATTCTTTATACCTAGGCTGCTACTTCGCAGCCAGAAAGAGTGCACTTATGAAAAACGGATCGTTTATTGCACGTTGGTGAACACATCAGAATGCAGTTACATGGAAAATTTGGAAAAGATAACTTAAAAAAAACGCGTTAGGAGTTTTACAATGAGTGGGGAGATACAGTTTCCCGGACAAGCCTTGTCATATCCGAGGCATGCAGATAAATCTGAAACAGCCGGCTGGTGTGGCTGAGTGGTTCTAGGCACTTCAGTCCGGAACCACGCAACCGGTACGGTCGCAGGTTCGAATCCTCCATCGGGCATGGATGTGTGTGATATCCTTAGGTTAGTTAGGTTTAAGTAGTTCTAAGTTCTAGGGGACTGATGACCTCAGATGATAAGTCCCATAGTGCTCAGAACCATTTGAACCACTTGAACCAAATCTGAAACAAGATATTCAAATTCATGATTCTGATATCGCAATGTGTCGAAACGTCAGTTGCAGTCTTTAAAATAATGTCATACATCTATGTATATAATTAGTAAGTTCAAATGTTATTCATCATTGTCAGGAGGAGACTGCAAAGACATTTTAAGTATTTGTAGGAAGCTATTTTGAAACGTAGCTAAATGAGTTGATTATAGCCAATTTCATGCGGTCAACTCCATTGTACTCAAAAGATCAGAGACATTATCTTCATTTCACTTAACTTTGTGGTACTACCTATAATATAGCTAAGATTTTTGGTTTTCCTTTCATAAAGACTCTATTGTGCCGGGTACTTAATCAATCTTCTATGTGATTTAAGTCTTTCACATTCAATAACAGCAATATAAAATCTAAGCTACAACATGTATGGTTCAAAAATGGCTATGAGCACAATGGGAGTTAACATCTGAGGTCATCAGTCCCCGAGAACTTAGAACTACTTAAACGTAACTAACCTAAGCACATCACACACATCCATGCCCGAGGCAGGATTCGAACCTGCGACCGTAGCGGTCGCGCGGTTCCAGACTGAAGCGCCTAGAACCGTTCGACCACACCGGCCGGCCAACATGTTGTATGGTACTCCAAAGTTAGACGATACACTGTACATGCAAGAGATTTTACTTAACGTGAAACTTACCAGCACTGGGGGAAATGCATCGTAATTAAACATAATTTCATATAGCTGCATGTTCAAAATTACTTGTTTACAATATCATTAAGGAATAACTCACCGTATTCGGGAAGAACGTCACATACGCTTTTCGTTAACATAAGACAAGGTAAAGGTCAATAGTCCATATCCCAGACCTGCAACCGGAGCATCAGGCTAACTGCAGGCAGAGTGCGGCCTCTCTGTTTTCAGCGGCACTGAGGGCGGAGGGGGCGGGACGGCGTGCTCCTCACCCCTGCCGCCTTTTACCCCCGTGAAAGATTCCAGGTACTCACCTTGACAGACCACTACGGCCACTACACCGTAGCACATCACATTAAAAATGGACAGAATTTTGGCGTTGCGCAGTTGCGCTAACGGGTTCAGTAACAGATGAAAATCTTGTATTGCAAGGAGTTGGAGCGACAAATAGGGCGCGTCTCTTTGAAGTAACCTAATCGACATTGACCTAAATGAATTAAGAATACTGCAGATAATCTAAATTATGATTACCGAAAGAAAATTTTTGCCCCAGTCCTTCCAATTACTTTTCCCTTGTCTTTTCAAATGCATAAACTGTCTCTGTAATTCAAGGGATACAAATAGCGAGTTCACCTAATTTAATGAGACTCGTGCAATTGCTGTTTCTTTTGAATAAAATTTGAACAAACTTAAGCACATCTTTCAGTTGATAGTAGATAGATTTACGACAGGTGTTCGAAGAAAATCAATAAATACTCTTGCTTCCCACGTATCATAGTAACACAGGGTGCAGGTTTTCCATCAGCAGAGCGTGTATCACCTTCATGCAGTTCATGAAGCTCAAATATTGAGGTTTTTGTGGATAACTAGCTGTTACCCGTGACTGCACTCGCATGTGAGTTTTGGCATCATGAGTGAAGGTGGGCAAGTAAGCCCTTCCCTTCATTTCTTCTCGACTGTTCCAATGCACGGACCGGCTGCAAGTGCAGCGTCACTGCCTCAAAGCACAATCACAGGGCGTGGGCAAGAGCGCGCATCTATTAAAGTACCTATACGTTATATAATGAGTACATTATGCAACAAGTTTCATAATTTTTTACATGGTTTGCGATCGCTCATATAAAATAAGATAATATATGCCCCACTACAACCGCATAGGGGTCAGTTCTTTTTTTTATGTTCCAATGTTGTCTATGTTCTTCTTCAGGGTTCTCTCTGTTTCCATACAAAATTTCATCGAAACCAGTTCAGTACTTTTGTCATGAAAAAGTTACAAATAGAACTACTTTCGCATTTAATAATATTGTTATGGAAGTTTGTATTGAACACGTTGATGGTTGCATTATTATTGTATTCGTTAATGGTTCAAATGGTTCTAAGCACCATGGACTTAGCGGAGGTCATCAGTCCCCTATAGTTAGAACTACTTAAACCCAACTAACCTAAGGACATCATACACATCCATGCCGAGGATTCGAACCTGCGACCGTAGCAGCAGCGCTATTCCGGACTGAAGCGCCTAGAACCGCTCGGCCACAGCGGCCGATGTATTGGTTAAGGTGAATCGTATTATATAGAATATATAAATCAATAAAGGATTTTGGCAAATATGATAAAGTTTAAAAGACAAAGAGCATTTTCAGAGTATATATATTTTAGTTTCATTCGCGTAATGTTGTTCATATGAGTAAATATCTCCTACTAGACGCTTTCTGAAATAGCCTGTCTTCCTCCTCAAGGTGCAAGCTATCTCCATACCAAATTCAATCAAAATCGGTTCAGTGGTTTAATAGTAAAACTGTAACACATGAGTTATTTCGTATTTAAAATATATGGTTTACTAATTTCCAAGTGATTTCATTCGTGATGTAATAAAAGAATCGCTATCCGCCGGTAACTGACTTGGATAATGCAGTGGGCATCCACTTATCGTTATGTACACACATATTCAGAATCGATTGAGTAAAAAAAAATCTGGTGGGATGTGATCATCAATCGTAAATACTGTGATGTGGAGTCGTCTTACATTGCTCAAATATCAGAAATGCCTGAGTAACATATTATCACTCGGGCTAGAAGAGATACGTGAGAGTACAACAGTCGCTGTTTTCCGTCAGCACGGCGAAGTTTCAGCATGTATAAAGTACCAGCAAACACATTGTCTCAATTTAAGGTTCGTTTGATCGGGAAGCTATCCACGCCGGTCTCTATCTTTGCCAATATGCCGATAATGGTTACAGAGCTCGGTCCATTTGGTTCATCTCCGTAATCGACGTATGAAGTCTGCTAATGGCGGATGAAGTCAACAGAGGTATACATACTCGTATAAGAGACGAATCAGGTACTTACATAACGAGAAGTGAAAAGCTCATGAAACTGCAACAGTGACAAGGAACGTGGTGAAATGTGCTGAAAAGTGTATTGATATTGACGTTAAAATTTAGAGAATTTTATGTCCTATTACATCTGTATTTGTATTTAAAAACTGCTGCAAAAAAGTGTGCTTTATGGATCTTCATACAGTCTCTACTGTGCAGAGCATTTTAATATATGCAACTTTAACCCTGGCGTAAACTCGAAAGTGATGATAAGTAGCAGAAATGACAGCAGCGAGAAACTTAGCATCTAAATTGGGGATCGCGAACTAGATGGTTGTAAAAGAATTCTGGTACCTAGGCAGCAAAATAACCCATGAAGGAGGGAGCAAGAAGGGCATAAAAAGCAGATTAGCACTGCGAATAAAGGGCATTTCTGTCAAGAAAAGACCCCTAGTATCAAACATTGGCCTTCATTTGAGGAAGAAACTTTTGAGAATGTACTTTTGGAGCACAACATTGTATGGTTGTGAAGCATAGGTGGTGATAAAACCTGGAACAGAAGAGAATCGAAGCATCTGAGATGTGGTGCCACAGTAGAATGTTGCAAATTAGGTGAACTGATAATGTGAGGAATGAGAAGGTTCTCCGCAGAATCAACGAGGAAAGGAATATGTGGAAAACATTGACAAGAAGGAAAGACAGGATGATAGGACACCTGTTAAGACATCAGGGAATAGTTTGCTTGGTGCTACAGAGAGCTGTAGAAGGTAAAAACTGTATGAAAGACAAAGACTGAAATATATGAGGACGTAGGTTTCGTGTCCTACTGTGAGATGAAGTGGTTGGCACTGTAGAGTAATTCGTGGCGGGTCAAATCAAAGCAGTCAGAAGACTGACTACTTGTAAACATTTTTAGACGAAGATTTTCCACGTTATTGCCTCTTGTGAAGGGTATATCGTATTTACTGGCTTAATAAGTAGAATTAACGACGCCTGAATTGATTGGCAGCTACGAATGATTGTGATGTCACGGTTTTATTTAGCTTATCGATGCCTGAATCATAGAGGCCTTCTTGACTGTTCGAGATAAGGATTTATGAGTGGGTTAGCGTTACTGGACGAGTGGTACATCGCCAAGAATTGAGCATCCTGCAGAAGTTCACATTGGGAGTAGTTGCCTTGTCAATAAAAATACTAATGAATGGTGCTGATTACTGTGATGCGCTTTAGTACAGGTCTTCTGGGCGTATTGCATCCACTGTGATTCTTAACGTCTACTGCTGGTTAGCTCCTGAAGCTATGCCACGTGCAACCTAAATCATTGGGAAAGCAGCACTATAGCTGACGTGATTACAAAACCAATAGCAGTGTTAATGTTAAGAGGTTCGTAAACGCTTCAGGTAATCAGCAGGCTCGGAGATAAGTGTAAGCTGAAAGTCGAGATGCAGTGTCCTAAATCAAATATAGATTGTCGCAAAGGTAATTTTCCGAGAACCATAAGTAAATAAATAACGAGGAACTGGTAGGGCGCTCGGCTCGTTAGCGGAGTGCTCGGTAGGGTCGTAGCGCCCGTTCGTGCCTACCGCAACGCGCCCAGCGGCTGTAATGTGAAGAGCTGAATCACAGACGTGGCCGGAGCTACTCTTACGCTGCACTCTCCGTGCACTCCCAGAAAGCAAATAACACAAAATAAGCGACGGCGCTTGCACGACGGTACGCAGATCTGATCACTGCAGCCACAAACAGCCCATCAGGGATTGGCTGCTTTTAGCAGTCGGCATAAGACACAGACGGACGACAGTTAACGTTCAGCCATTGCACACGGGGAAAGTTATGTCATAGTGCTGTGTTACAGGTGTAATAGATTTCTCACGATTCAGCGTACAGGTTTCCCCTTTTACGTGGTCTGTTAGAAAAGTATCCGATCCCCTTCTTTTTTTTCTGCAAGCAGCTTATGGATTTTAATCTAGTTCCCTTGTATGAGCCAACCATGAAGCTTCGTGCGCATGCGCGAACCTTTTTCCCACCTTTCGATAGCGATGTAGTGCCCACGTCGGTGCTTCATTGCGAGGGGAATGACAGAACGAATGTAGCAGCGCTACTGCATTAGATTTTGCCAGCAAGTGGGCGATAGCCAGATGGAGATCATACGGAATATTCAGACGGCTTTCGGTGACGTTGCTGCTGGCGCCACACAGATTAAGAAGTGGTACAACCGGTTTAAAGACGGATTCATATCAGTGGAGCGCAACCGACGCTCCGATTGGCCATCAACATGCCGAAATGACAAGGTCACTGCTATCGTGAACGCTGTGGTGCTACACTGCCGTCGTGTGTCTGGTAGAGAAACTGCGGAAGAGGTGGGCGTCAGTACTTGCTTGGCACACTACATTCTGACTGAAGATTTGGCCAGGAAGGTAGTGTCGGCGAAATTCATGCCCAAGTCGCTGACGGCGGAGCAAAAGTAACTTCGTGTTGATATCTCACAGGACATGCTGGACTCCACAAAAAGTGTCCCCAATCACTGGTGACGAGTCCTAGGTGTACCGGTACCAAATCCCAGTCGTCACAGTGGAAGGATTCCTCCTCACCAAGACCAAAGAAGACCTGCCAAGTGTGGAGCGTCGTCAAGGTGTTGCTGACTGCTTTCTTTGACTCCTGCGTTGTGGTACACCGCGCGTACACACACAGGGTCAAACAGTGACAAAAGAGTACTACAGGGATGTTCAAAAATGGCTCTGAGCACTATGGGACTTAACTTCTGAGGTCATCAGTCCCCTAGAACTTAGAACTACTTAAACCTAACTAACCTAAGGACATCACAAACATCCATGCCCGAAGCAGGATTCGAACCTGCGGTCGCGCGGTTCCAGACTGAAGCGCCTAGAACCGCTAGACCAGTCCGGCCGGCTACAGGGATGTCCTCCGTCGCTTATGTGATGCTGGGTGGCGCAAGACACCGTATTTGCAGTCAACAGGATATTGGCGCCTGCATCACGACAATGCTCCAGCACATTCCTAGCTCGTGATTCAAACTGTTTTGGCGGATTCGGGCTGTTTTGGCGAGAGACCAGATTCCTGTGCTTCAACAGGCTTCTTACTCTCCTGAGACGGCCCCCTGCGACGTCTGGCTATACCCCAGACGCAAAAGGCCATTGAACGGAACGTGCGTAAGTAGTCTGGTTCCTGTTCTTAATGTATTTTTGGGCTAAAATAAGGTATTGGATGTGTGTGTATGCGCCATCAATCATACTTCCGGGCCGCCTGGAGCTATCTCCAATGATTTCTGTAGCTGTATAAATTAATATCTGCAAAAAGATTCCGTGGCGGTGAGACATCTCTGAAGTTGCAGCCAGTGTAGGTGGAAAGAGGAAAGCACGTAAAATAACAGCATAACTCCAGCAAAGCTGGAGTACTTTCATAGAAGTAGTAAACTTCCTACAGCACGTTTAGCGCTGCGGCGTGCCTTTCAACCATCCATCGTACGTCAGCCAATCGCGATGATTCATACATGCAGCAACTGAAGTGTAGTCTTAAGTGCGTCTACAGCTCTGCACCTAGAGCGGGCGCACCTCTCTATAAACTGCGCCAACCACAAAAATAATTTTTTTGCACTTTTCCACTGTTGTTTCACAGCTGTTAGCTCTTACCTGCTTCTTAATTATAGCTTCAGGTAAGAACAGTGATAAATTTTGTTGTCATACGTCCAACTCAGCAGCAGTAATATAAAACAAACAGGGCGCTAAGTGAGAAAGAATTTACGATCCACCCAAGAAAATGGCCCAGATGACGAGCTAGCAGAAAAACCCCACAATGAGGCAGTTGTTGCCTGGGATATCATGCAGCTGCACTGTTTAATACATCGAGTGGGTCTTTAAGATGGGGCAACAACTGCCCATGGCATTTGAGTGATATAATGATAGTTTATTTTAATGTTGTTTAATTAAACTGTGGTTTAGTCCACATTATGTAAGTTTTTTTAACGTCGTTTAATGAAACTAAATTTAAGCTGTGATTCTGCCCATATGTGTTTACCTTGATTACATAAAAGTAGATACTCTTTCCATATGTAGAAACTACGCTATATGCATGCTTGTGTTATGAAAAAACACGCACCTGCTCGAGGGCTAGTATCCTGTGTAGCCATAGTAACGAACGAGTCTCAAAAATTGCCGGACGGGGTCTTCTGCAGATCACCTAGTTAGTACCTTACGACTCCGTTGCACAGAGAAAGCGCATGCCTTTGTATCCGACAACATTACATGAAATGAGCATCTAATGTGGCAATGATCCAATCCATACGTATTGTAAAAAGGGATGTATGAACAGGGCGACGATTGTTCAACTATAAGAAATAAAATAATCATAGCTTCTGAACGGTTTGCGCTAGGACATTCAAACTGCACAGTTAGCCGCGGGGCATGATGGGAATTAGTATGCGCTGCATGGTTTATTTCAGCGAGGAAGACCACTTTTATTTGGAGGAGTTCGTCAATAAGCAAAATTGGGGCACTTGGGGGACTGAAAATCCTTATTTCGCGATCATGAATTCTCTTCACTCTCAACGGGTGACCCTCTGGTGTGCAATGTCCAATCCCGCAATGAGTGGTGCGATGTTCCTGCATTTCACGGTGACTACAGAACGGTACGTGAAGGTTTTGAAAGATGATTTCATCCCCATTATCCAAAGTGACCCTGATTTCGACAAGATGTGGTTCACGCAAGACAGGGCTCGACCCCATCGAAGCAGGAGAGTCAATTAAAGATACCCGGCAGCGCCTTTGATGGCTTTCAAACGGCTGTAGGTGAAAACAATAGCCGTCTATAGAGCTATGGAGAGGCGTTCACATAATCGCGTCGCAGGCACGTGAAACAGCTGTACTTACATATATGTACATTATGCTTATTGATTTGTATGACTTTTTCATAATTTGAAAGGTGTTTTTGGGAATGCATGTAAATGATTTTTTTTTCGGTAATACGCTACAAACACGTTTCATTTTTGCTTTCCTTTTTAAGAGAAAACTGGCAATATGAAAACATGGGTTTGTAAGTTAGTGCTATTACAAAGTAAGTTCCGTACTAAGGGAGACCATGTTCTTTTGTTAACTAAAAACAGTCCAAAAACTCAAATTATTACTAACATACTCTCAAAATTATAATTAGATGCGCTTGGAAACTCTAAATGAAATGCTAGTACTATATGCAAATGTGCAAACGTTCTATGACAAATAAATTACGCCCAAACCCTTCGACATTAGGTCGTGAAGCGCTCCCAAATGACATTACTAATGTTCAGCAGACTGAAACTGCTGCGTCCCTTTTCATAAATGGTCATAATCATTTTAATTATACTTGTTCGTTTTCGTAAATTAAGATTCTGTTAAAAAAAGAATAAATAAAATAAAAATTATGTGCACCCTTCACGGTGGTCGCAATGCAATGTACATTTGAAATTATCATTACTGGCACGGCTTTTTTCACATGTTTCGTATCGCCTTTCGCAGAAGCTTCCAATGATTCCTCCCACCTTGCAGAGGCAGTAGCATTACTTCCCTTGTCACTTCTCCGCGTGTTCCTTTCTCGTGGCTTTCTGTAGTTCTTACTCACTTACGCCTGAGAAACGTTTTGTCACCGCTGTCTAACTTTTCCTTCCATAAGCGTAGCCCGTTAACCAAATCTCCAAAATTTCCTTCAGTGGGGTGCCTAGCATATCGTAGCTTAAAGGAACCTAACAGGAAAATAATCCAGAATAGTGATATCAGGCGATTGTGCTTGTCAAGACACAAGACTTTCGCTTCAAGTTCAAAGATGAGGGTATCTTTATCAAATGGACACTTATCCGGATTAACCACAAACTGGAATAACCACATAAAAGAAATACTAGGGGAGGCAGATGCTAGTCTCGTATTCACAGTAAGAATCATTAGGAAATGCAATTAATCCACTAAAGAAGCGACTTACAAGGCTCTTGTTCGACCGATTCTTGAGTACTGCTAGTTAGTCTGAGATCATTACCAGGCAGAATTCATGGAACGGATAGAGAAGGTCCAACGAAGAGCGGCACGTTTAGTCACGGGATCGACTAGTACACGCGAGGGCGATTCGGTGATGCACTAGGAACTCCAGTTGCCTGCCTGCGTGGCCGAGCGATTCTAGGCGCTTCTGTCTGGAACCGCGCGACCGCTACGTTCCAGGTTCGAATCCTGCCTCGGGCATGGATGTGTGTGATGTCCTTAGGTTAGTTAGGTTTAAGTAGTTCTAAGTTCTAGGGGACTGATGACCTCAGATGTTAAGTCCCATAGTGCTCAGAGCCATTTGAGCCAAACTCCAGTTGCAGACGCTTCAAGCGACGCGTGCATCGCAGAGAGTTTTACTATAGAAATTTCGAGAGAGTTATTTCCGAGATGACTCGGACAACATATGACTTCCTACGTCTAGCGAAATGGCCACAACAAGAAAGTTCGCGAAATTAGACCTAATGCAGAGACTCCCACGCGCCACTCGCGAAAGGAACAGGGAAGCGAGGATCAGTTAATGGTACAAGAAGGGCCCTCCGCCACACACCGTCGGGTGGCTTGTGGAGTACTGATGTAGATTTAAATGTACACATAGGTGTAGGTATCGAAGTGTAATGGTTCTCCTTTGTATTAAAACCCCACACTCATGAGATGCAATATTTAACAATTGTAGCAGCATACCTCGAATGAATACCAGGTAAAATGCATCGTTCAAACAGGATGTCAGCTAATAAGGTTCTGTTACTTGAATTCCACCCCTGAAGTTGACAGAAGACCATTGATGGTGATCTGAGGCGCACATGGCATACTGACATTCATTATTAGACACAACAATTGCGACAGCTGAACTGGTTCTCGTAGGTGAATCAGAAGTAATCCGTGAACAAAATGTTTTTTGAAACATCCTGACAGATTAAAACTGTGTGCCAGTCCGAGACTCGAACTCGGGACCTTCGCCTTTCGCGGAATAATGCTCTACCAACTGAGCTACCCAAGCACGAGTCACGACCCCTCCTCACAGCTTCAATTCTGCCAGTACCTCGTCTCCTACCTTCCAAACTTCACAGAAGCTCTGCTGCGAACCTTGCAGAACTAGCACTCCTGAAAAAAGGAGGACTGCTAGTTCTGCAAGGTTCGCAGAAGAGCTTCTGTGAAGTTTGGAAGGCAGGAGACGAGGCACTGGCAGAACTGAAGCTATGGGGACGAGTCGTGAGTCGTGCTTGGGTAGCTCAGTTGGTAGAGCATTTGCTCGCAAAAGGCAAAGGTCCCGAGTTCGAGGATCGGTACGGCACAGAGTTTTAATCTGTCAGGAAGTTTCATATCAGCGCACACTTCGCTGCAGAGTGAAAATCTCATTCCGGAAAATGTTTCTTGTTTGGCACTGCAGTACTGTGCTGGATGGTACACTGACAGTTATCTACGATCATAGTCCTTGGCCTCATAGCATGCACACTTTTGTTTGGGATTGGGTTTTTATTTCTACTACAATAGTACGTCCACACTGTGTTCCTCGAACTGTGCTTCCTACAGGAACCTTAAAAGAATCTCATTTATGAGCCTTCTCCCGTACGATTCAGCACCATTTCCCCCGTACATTTATTTCTCGATAAAAGTTGTCCAGTTTTGTGTGTCTTGAACTAACCAGTTTCTTGTAAGTTACTGTACAAAGTGATAAATGTTTTCCAAATAGGACAGCAGAAGCGAAAGTTCTTCCTGCAGATATGTTCCGTTTTATAGACACTACGTTCTGAACCGCCATACATTAAATTCATGTCTGTAAATTTGTGTGAAGACTGATGATCTATTCCCGACAACCGACTTCGAATTGTGAACTCCACAGTGGAAAACTGACAGACGATTCTGTAGTATTTTCAAGGTAGAGCCACAAACGCAGATTTGGCAAATGACTCTCTTACGAAATAGACACGTGTCTTATATCATTTTTTTATTCAGGACCTCCTGTATCCTAAGACACATACTACTGGTCATTAAAATTACAGCATCATGAAAATGCCGTTTGGCTAGGGCCTCCCGTCGAGTAGACCGTTCGCCTGGTGCAAGTCTTTCGAGTTGACGCCACTTCGGTGACTTGCGAGTCGATGGGGATGAAATAATGATGATAAGGACAACACAACACCCAGTCTCTGAGCGGAGAAAAACTGCAACCCTGCCGGGAATCGAATACGGGCCGTTGGGTATGACATTCCGTCGCGCTGACCACTCAGCTACCAGGGGCGGACACCATCATGAAAGCAGCATTCAACAACACTCAAACTGACACGAAGTGTACTGCATCTTTGTTTATGCAAATTGTTAGCATTTCACCACACCCGTTCAAAGTAGGAAGGAGTAGCGACTGTTATGCGACTGTGAAATCGGTATGTTCAGGAAGGCCACGTTCATCGTCATGAAAGTTTACAGCGGCCCCATGGGACTAGCGTCAGACAAGGTACACGTGTTCAAGACAGACACTCGAAGATGCAAACAATGGGGTCAGGTGTGCCGTAGTCAACGCAGTTCAGACTCTCAGCAGTTCCAGACAAC
Source organism: Schistocerca serialis cubense (assembly GCF_023864345.2). NCBI lineage: Eukaryota > Metazoa > Arthropoda > Insecta > Orthoptera > Acrididae > Schistocerca > Schistocerca serialis. Next base: position 148,009,359 of record NC_064638.1, on the reverse strand, counting down.
TATTGATGACAGATGTAATGGTTTTATAGACCATCCTCTACGATCCTCTTCATTTACGATATTTTTTACTTATATTGCAAGTTGCCTTAGTTCCCTTTAGTATCAAGGATGTTATTCTCTGATGTCTCAACACGTGTTCTGTCATTCTGTCCCTCTTTTTAGTCACTGTTTCGACACATTCTCAGAAGTGTGTTCCTAAACTTAAGGCCAATGTTTGATAGTAGATTTCTTTTAGCAAGATATGGCGTCTTTGCCTGTACTAGTCTGCTTTTTATATCCTACTTGCTTCCCCCATCATACTTATTTTGTCTCCAAGGTAGGAGAATTAATTGCAAACTTCTTTCACTTATTTTCCTACTGGGTCATATCCTTTGATATTAAGGCTACAGCTAATCTTTTTTCTGCGGCTTGTCATTACTTCAGACTTCCTTTGGCTTGCTGTCAGTACTTATATTGTGCCCATTAGACAGATCACTTCCTTCAGATTGTCCTACGATTCTTGCTCCAAATAGCTCTGAGCACTATGGGACTTAACATCTATGGTCATCAGTCCCCTAGAACTTAGAACTACTTAAACCTAACTAACCTAAGGACATCACACAACACCCAGTCATCACGAGGCAGAGAAAATCCCTGACCCAGCCGGGAATCGAACCCGGGAACCCGGGCGTGGGAAGCGAGAACGCTACCGCACGACCACGAGCTGCGGACGATTCTTGCTTCCTTCCACTGAGAATGGCGTAGTCATCAGGGAATCTATTCATTGATATCCTTTCGCCCTTAGTTTTAATCGCATTCCTAGTCCTTTCTTAACACCCGTCACTGTTTATTCAATTTACAGCTTGAACGATAGTGCAGAAAGACTGCATCCCGACTACACAATTTTTAATTCGAGCTCTTCTTTTTTGGTTCTCCATTCTTATTGTTCCTTCTTGGTTCTTCTACATATTGTATAATACCCCTCGCTGCCTAAACTTGTACCCATTTCTTAGAGAATTTAAAACATGTTACTCCATTTCAAGGTATCAAAATTTTTGCACATTTACAAGTGCTATGAGTGATTTTTGTGTTAAATATCCACTTAGTGTCTTCTGAAAATTTACCGTAACACTGAGTCACAAACGCACTTTGGTCTCTCTATCCGCCTGCTGTGCCTAGATAGCTTCTAGGAAGTAGGACTCCATACTTCCACCACATGCTGGATAGCTGCGAATATTCGTGATTGAATGGCAGAGAGCGACGGTTACTCATACACGCACCAATATTCATGCGAGATTGTTATCTGTCACATACGCAGTAAGAGCCATGCTGCCGCGATTAGTATCATGAGATATTAACTCTCGCTTCGTACAATGATACCCACACCTCATCTATTTCCCGGCTAGCACGTCATCTCCTTGGGAGTCAGCTAATCACTCTCTCGATGTACAAGAATCCTACTTGGGCACCGACTTCCAATGCAAATACGAATTCTGAAAATACAAGTAGCTGGGTTGGAGTTAATAATTCATTTAGAAAAGTGATCGATAAATATTTAGTACATTATGTTTAACTTACCACCACATGAATTTTAATTAATTGCTTATAAAAGTGTCATGCACTATTTGGATGGAGTCACTGATGCTAGTAGTTTAGGTGCCAACACACCGAGTGTCATATGACTCTGACAAACCAGTCACATTGAATATCTTCATACATTTTCATACACATGTTTGTGTACTTACAGAACTTTCCGTTTTCTTTGTTTTTCTGTTTTACTTTTATTAGATGATTCATTTATTAGTCGTTTGTCTCTAGCAAACACACTATCCAGATCGATATTTCGAAAAATAAAACCAAATTGAAAGTAAATGAGAATATAGATTACTAGTGAAGGAGAATATTCAAAGCCACTACGTAAAGCCATTGTTTTTGTACAGTTCCTCGAGACCACAGGCTCTTGTAGCGTAGCTCTTGACCTCAGAGTTAAGCAATTCAAATCGTGGTGAAGGGAATTCACCTTCCGAATTATATGGCACACGGCACAGGGAGAAATGGTTGTGTGACGCTTACGTTCACGCAATAGGGCATTAACAACCTGTATTAAATTACTTTTCCATGGCTTATGATGGACTGAAGGCAGGTAAAAGTGAAACGTTCTCAGCATCCCATTGGTACTATTTGTCAGGTGTAATTCATACGGCGAACAAGGAGTAATGCACGGCTGACCAACAAAGACCGTGTTTTTTTCGCCTGTGTCTAGTACTCCATTGTATTGTCTACATTATCTTTTGCAGAGTACTCCTCTCCTACTTGAATTTACTTTTTAAGCGTGTCTGCTCGAACACATGGTGCGGGCCGTTCTTTGTCAGGTCGTTGAGGATCGTCCTACTTTTTTTGAACTTCACAGTTCTCAAATCGAATGCCCCGAAGCTTTCGCTTCAGTGATGGGAATAAAAAATATCACAGGGTGGAAGATCGAGACTATAGTGTTGGATGCGGTACACAGGTAATGTTGAATTCAGCCAGAAACTGCATGACTTGATTTGCGGGACCAGGCCGTGCATTATCATGATGAAGTCGCCATCCATTCTAAGAACGTTCTGTTTGTTTCCCTGAAATGTGCTTCCCCATTCTAGCCAATACTGATGAGTCATATTCTGCTGTGACAGTACTTTGAGAGGGAACTGTAAGCTCGTAAATCATTTCATGATCGTCAAGAACTGTGATCACCATAACTTTCCCAACAGACAAAAAAATTTTCGTCTTTTTTAATGTTGGGAAACCTAGTGATTTCCACACTCTGCTGGCTCGTTTTCCTGCAGATCACAATGGTGCAACCATCGCTCATCACCGGTGATAATTGATCCCATAAAGGCGTCCCCTCTACGAGAAATGAAACGCAACACCACGCGGCTTGCCTCCATTCGCACAGCCTGCATGGAATTTCGCTTCGGAATCGAGAACGTAAAAACAACTGGTTGTCGCTGATGCGGTGGCTTAGTGGTAGACTACTTTAACCTGTAACTTCGACGTTCTCAAGCATCACTGGATGACATTCATAGATATGGGTTTCCATCCTTCAATTGTTCTTCGAGACATCTTTGACAACACCTCGTAGTTTTTTAGTTTCCTTTTGCTTCACTCTGTATATTATCTTCGGAAATCATTAAAGTATCACATTTTTCAACAATAATACTAACATAATGGTACATCGTGCAGGAGTGTCTCACTGTCATCACGCACAACCTATATATATAACGGAGAATTCACAACAGATTAGAGAAAGGCAATGTCAAACCACCTCCTCGATATTCTTGCTCATATATGAATCTTTCATTTTCCTGAAAATTCGTTGACTTGAGTGCTGGACTGAGCGTTTTCACTTTACGGCCTCCGCAGCTTAAGAGCACAGAGTATCTACCCAATACAATGACACTTGTATACAAAACTTACAGACGGAAGTAGCTTTCTCATGAACTATGGCTGCCAAGGAACATACCTCAATGAAACTTGGACCATACATGGAAGAAACTGCTACTGTATAGCACAGAAAGGAACTGAAAGAAATGCTCAACGAGAGGAATAGAAATAACACTTTCATTCAAAGACAAAAATTACGCTGAAGTCACCGCGATTGATGACTATCCCATGGACATTACAAAAGGCGTCTGATGTTTCTTACACTACTGGCAATTAAAATTGCTACACCAAGAAGAAATGCAGATGATAAATGTGTATTCATTGGACAAATATATTATACTAGAACTGACATGTGATTACATTTTCACGCAATTTGGGTGCATAGATCCTGAGAAATCAGTACCCAGAACAACCACCTCTGGTCGTAATAACGGCGTTGATACGCCTGGGCATTGAGTCAAGCAGAGCTTGGATGGCGTGTACAGGTACAGCTGCCCATGCAGCTTCAACACGATACCACAGTTCATCAAGAGTAGTGACCGGCATATTGTAACGAGCCAGTTGCTCGGCCACCATTGACCACACGTTCTCAGTTGGTGACAGATCTGGAGAATGTGCTGGCCAGTGCAGCAGTCGAGCATTTTCTGTATCCAGAAAGGCCCTTACAGGACCTTCAACATGCAGTCGTGCATTATCCTGCTGAAATGTAACGTCTACTGTTCAAAGTGCCGTCAATGCGAACAAGAGCTGACCGAGACGTGTAACCAATGGCACCCCATACCATCACACCGGGTGATACGCCAGTATGGCGATGACGAATACACGCTTCCAGTATGCGTTCACCGCGATGTCGCCAAATACGGATGCGGCAATCATGATGCTGTAAACAGAACCTGAATTCATCCTAAAAAGTGACGTTTTGCCATTTGTGCTCGCAGGTTCGTCGTTGAGTACGCCATCACAGGCACTCCTGTCTGTGATGCAGCGCCAAGGGTAACCGCAGCCATTGTCCGAGCTGATAGTCCATGCTGCTGCAAACGTCGTCGAACTTTCGTGCCGCGCAGGATTAGCCGAGCGGTCTCAGGCGCTGCAGTCATGTACTGTGCGGCTGGTCCCGGCGGAGGTTCGAGGCCTGCCTTGGGCATGGGTGTGTGTGTTTGTCCTTAGGATAATTTAGGTTATGTAATGTGTAAGCTTAGGGACTGATGACCTTAGCAGTTGAGTCCCATAAGATTTCACACGTTTGAACATTTGACTCTGCTCTCATCCGAGAACAGCATGCGACTCAATTTCTCGTTGGTCTCGTTCTCCTGCTATTGGCGCCATCGCCAACGAAGTCATCGGTGGGTTTGGGCAGCAGTGCCTGTGATTTGGAACGCTGACCACACACGTGGAACAATGCTGTGAGCAATATCACACTCCCGGGCTCCACTCGTCACACTTCTTCCTTCTTCCAATTTACCGATGATTCTTATTCTGTGAAGTCAACCAATTGCTGTATCCACGGCACGGGTTTGTAATCAAGAAAAGCAACTCAGAGCATCGTACAGCCCGACCACGATACTACTGTACTTGGCCTCCCGTGGGCGTTATCGGAAACATGCGGCGATGTTACAGTAAACAATTTAAACAATTACAGTGGTAATTAGGGAAAATGCAATGCAGTGTGAATGTCTTCAAGACAGTTGTGCTTGTACTATGCAGCGTTTCAGCGTGTCTTCTTGAATATCACGATGAAAATTAACGATAGGCCGACCTAAGTACCCTCATCCCCAGGTGCGATAATACTTGGTCGACTAGTAAATTTAGCAACTTCGTGTTGCGGGACCAGCTCCATTTGAAGTAGAATCGCGTTGGCCTCACGCCGGGTCCAACGAGATATGCAGACCATGCAAAGAGCGAGTGACGTCACACTAGTAGGCTTGTCCGCCACACTTTGGGAACGCTCGGCTCCAAGCAGGGCCCACAGGAAATGAATATTTAATTGAAAATAAAGTTACTCGCTCCCTGCTGGAGACGGCTGCTGGCCCTCGAAAGACCCGCAGTGTCACGTGCTGTGACGTACGCGCCACGCCCTGTCATGCTAGTAGGCCTCTGCGTACGAGTGGGAGATCTCTGGCAACATCTCCGCCGTTTTTATTCATTTCCACGTAGTTGTTAACTTATCGTGTTTCTTTAACTATATCGTCCTCAACTTTTGCAGATCAGTGTAGATCGAAGGCCGCTCTGGGCCACGAGCACTACTGAGACCTCCACGAAGGAGAAATAGAAAAAGCCAACATTAAAGAACGGGAGAATTGCGTGCTTTATGTCCTCTACGTCAGTCACAGACGTGGAAGATCCATCAGTTACGTCAAAATATCCTCCGGCTCTTTGATTCACTCCCTGCATCGTCCTAGCTAGTGTAACCGTGGCACTGCGGTGTAGAGCTCTCGGTCCGGAAAGCGTAGCCGGTGACAAGTACTTGTTATCTACGATGGCGTGAATAAACTCTGCCGTAAGTGCTACTGTTTACTTTCTCGATATGAAACCCGCCCTGATACCATTCTCGGCAGAGGAAAGGTATCGTATCGTACCGTCACGATATTCTTTGTCCAGCCACATGCTTACAGAAGTGTTTCGTAACGACAGATGTGTTATATCTGCTGTTTCCTTGAACACTACCGAGGTACTTTCAATTTCTTACGTCCATCTTCCCGCATACGCTCACAATTTGCTCAAAATCGTGGGAAAAGATGAGTATCCTTTATTGAAAGAAATCTTGCTGCTAAAATTTTTAATTGCGAGACCGATAGTTTGAACCCATCGTAATTGTTATATAAAGTACACACGATGATTTGTTTAATGCACTGATTCACATTAATTTTGACGTTATAATGAGTTTATAACTGACACGCACGTCGTTTCTACTAACGTGCACATTATAGGCCACTGATGATGGGCTATAAGCCCGAACAATTATCTGGGAACAAAATATTTTACTTCCAGCTCATGTTGCGCGAATCGTGGGTATATACAAGCTAAGGAGAGGGGTACCAAGCATACTACTATTCCTTGTCCTAAAAATGTTTAACGCATAAAAAACTGAACAGGCCTTGGTGCTCAAGAGATTTCAGCTTACATATTTATGCAATTTCGGTAAATATTATGTAAACAAAATGACGACATTTTACTATAGATTTATAGTGATAGTACAACAATCAGTGGCATAAAGACTGGAAGTGAAGGTGATAAGGACGATAACTCAGGTAATAAAACACTGAAAGCTCAAAACTGAAAGTGTCTCGCGTCAATGTAATGATTTCATAGCGATAACGTGAAACCGATTGTGAAAGTCAAGTAAATCCATTCAGTTATAGCCAACACACAAAGACTGTGGGAAAATGAGTATAGGTTCCAGGTACAAATCATAAAATTGCAGTAGCCTTAAAATAACACAATAATAAAAAAAATGTGAACCTCCACTTGCAACATGCCTACGGAAGAAAACTTCTTTGTAATATTACAAGTTTCATTTTGGAGTCGCAGTGAATGTGCAATATGTATATTGTGAGTGATAAGGCTAAATCCTCGAAACTAAATTATTACGGACACTAATGAGTACAACAATGACAACTGATTAAATCTATCAAAATTCTACAGATTATTGTATTATGAAAGATCACCAAAATTATTAAATGACGGTAATAAAATGTGATGCCTTGTACTCCAGAAATTAACATCTCAATTTAAGCAACCAGTCGAAACATAAAGCACGAATGTAAATCGGAAAACCGGAGATAGAGACGAATTATTGAATGGGTATTATGAAGACACAGTTGAAAATGTAGCAGTTCAGAAAACCAAATGCTAAAAGAATCTAGTACACTCGACCAACACCGATGTCTCTTAAATATATATAACAATTAAATTAAATTTTACTAACATGTAAGGTCCCCACATCCTAGAATACAAATTGTTTAATTTTCCAAGCTGTTGATAACAGGAACACGCTATTCGCATGCCGTTCACTACCATTGCTTACTGCGAGTACTTTTAGCGTCCAGGATTCGAGAACGTACTAGGAGTTCCGACAGTTAATTATTAAGGCATGATAAGGCCTGTGTAACTCGATAGATACATGTAGTCTCCACTAATACTGATCGGTAAAAAGTGTCTTTTTTATGAACGGACCATCACCACCGAGAGTAGTCGGAAAACTTGCATCCAATAATCCCTATCCTTTAGAGCGCGCGCGAAAAGTTCACGAAACATAGTCCTTGACACTGTTCGCGAAACATCAAAATATTCTGAAAAAAATAGAAATATAGCACCACAGGGGTCGAAACGTCGATTGACTAATAAGAAGCTGAAAACCAACGGGACACAGCCCAACAACTTAGAAGTTTTTACTTTCAGTGGCAGCAATGTCATATTCTCCACGAATGCAATCCATGAATTTCATGCTCAGTTAAATGTATGAGTCGTTGTGGGGCAGATATTTGTTATACGTCCATTCGTAATAATCAAATCGTAATATAATACCGATTTCACAGTCCATATTTCCTTTTCCTGTGAACCGATGGGTAGATGGTGCACCATGTAATAGTTCTCGAAACTCTTAAGTAAGGCGTTGTGGTAGTCTCGCCTCCAATTTGGGCGTTTATGACGTCACACCAAGCTCACGTGAATCGTGGGTATATGCAAGTAATAGGAAGATTGCATTCAGCACGTTTACACTTCCACTTCCCTGAATTCAGAGTGCATTAGTGAGTTTAGTGAATGATGAATATATCGTGTCTTATGTGTCTAATTGATATTTTAGCCAGAAGTTTCGTAAAACAAGAGATTGTAGTATTGGAGATACGCGTGGCCATTCGGTGAAAGCTAGAACCTCCTAAAAATGTAGGACCAACTTCCTGTCTCAGCAATTTGAAAACACAGACTAAATCCACAAATTTCGTACGAACATTTTATCCTGGTAATTACAACAAAGCAACTTGGCTATATGACAGTGAAATACTGAGTTAACTCTCCTGTTGGCTATGTTTATTTCTTGGAAAGGACAAATCTCCTTGGAACAGTAAATTTCGTGGTTATTGGGACTTCGATAATCTCACTGCAATTTTACTGTATGAAAAACAAGAATCTTATAACCAAGCATGGATATACCCGCACACATTTAGTAAAATAGGAGTGATTTGGAATCAGATGAACGGAAACGTGCGAGCATTTTAAAATCACGATAAACCAGTGGAACAGAATGGGGAAACAGACTGAAAGCAGCTACCTGCTTTTTAGGAGATCCAGAATTATCGTTTATATGATACAGGGAAAGCTGCAACTCCAACAATTGAGGCAGTTACTTTGGAAAATCAACAAGATTGGGACACAATGACTATCAATTAAGCACGTTGATTTCACATTATGTTACGATATTTTGAATTTAGCTTCGTTTAGTGTTTGTTTGAAGAAATGCTTTCACTGACAGACGTTACATTCAACAATGTGCAGGCAAAGTCATTAGAGTTACGTTTTGCAGCAAAGAAGTGGAAGACTTGAAAGCTGTGCATTAAGAGATGCAATGGCATTGAGAAAATTTGGTGCAAGGCTGAAGGCATATGTGATACTCCAAGGAAGAGAAGAAAGGAAAATTACACAGAAACATATGCCAAGGGCGACTACAGAAGGATGTACCTCGAGATGTTAGATACTAATACGAGGGCAAGTCAACTATCATCCGCAATTTAATTATATTTTTGTTTATTTTGGTATTACTGTCGTTTTACGTTGATGACGCATACTTTGTTTATTTGTTGTTATATCTTTGCAATTTTCAAGCTGCTAGGTAAGCTTCGTTATCGCTGTCGTGCTGTTAATCACGGCTGCTCCGCTGTCTGTTTGCACCAAAGATGAGCAACGTTCAGTGATCCGTTATTTGTGGTCCGAAGGCGTATCAGGGGCCAAAATTCATCGAAGACATTCAGTACAGTATGGGAACAGTGTTTTGCCACAAAGGAATGTCTACGAACGGATTGAAAAATTCCAAAATTGTCGCACAAGTGTTACGCACGATGAAGGATCCGGACGGCCATTTACCGCCACAAATGAATAAACCATTGAGCGTTCACGTGAAATGATTCTCTTACACAGACGATTAACTATTGACGAAGTGGCGCATCGTCTGCAAATTAGTCACGGCTCTGCCTACGAAAACATTCACAACAATCTCGGGTTTCATAAAGTTTGTGCAAGATGTGTCCCAAAACAATTCACACAGCTGCATAAACAAACGCGCTTAGACATGTGCAAAAAACATTTCAATCGCTATGGTAACGAAGGGGACAACTTCGTAGACAGTATCATTACTGGTGACGAAACATGGATGCATCATTACGAGCCGGAGAGTAAACGGTATAGTATGGAATGGAAACATCCAAATTCGCCGTGCGGGTAGTAGTTCAACACCCAACATTCCGCAGGAAAACTGATGCTTACGGTTTTCGGAGCCACACAAGGTCCTTTACTGGAACATTATGGGGAAAGGGGCACAACAATAAACAGTGTACGTCACAGTGAGATGCTTACTGCCAGACTAAAACCTACAATTCGAAGTAAACCCCGAGGATTGCTGTCAAAAGTGATGTGTTGTTGCACGACAATGCCCGTCGGCATACTCCTGCCCACACTGCTGAAACGCTCCAGAAACTCAAATTTGAAGTACTTGATCTTGCCCCTTCTATCTTTGGTCCACTCAAACAGGCATTAAGGGATCGTCGATTTGCCTCGGACGAAGCAGTGAAAGAAGAGGTGCACTCCTGGCTCGCAGCTCAACCGAGAACCTTCTTTTATGAGGCCATCAGCAAGCTTGTACAACGATGGACCAAGTGAGTTGAAACGCAAGGAGACTATGTCGAAAAAATATGTTTTTATAAGTTCCTATTTTATTACAATAAAATCTTATAACTAGTTAATAATTGAATATCCTCGTATCATTAATTTAAACGTCAGATTTGGTTCGCTACCTGTCTCACAGTTTATTGAATGCTTGACTTAAAGAAGTGCTCAAGCTCTGCAGATATATTTCCCGTCGAGTCATTTGGAAAATTAAGGACAATATATGTGAAGTTTTCCTACATTGGCTGGTTAAAGTCTGAACTGTAGGCTACGTTTATGTAACAACTTCTTGCTGCCAAGTCTGCGAAGGAAACAGAAGGTTTCATATATCAAAATTTACTTCACACCGGACTTCCATAACTGTATGAACCATGTCAGCTGATTTTAACCATGACGGCTATATCGTCAACAGTCAATCGATCATTGTCCACACCGAAAAGAATAAAAACCTTTATTGGGAATGCACAAGGACAAAGTGATCTCTCTGCTCTTTCTACCATGTCCATAGAAATGGATCTTTTGGTGCACATACAAGTTCAAAAGTCATTTGGGTGGCAGTCTGTCAGCAACCTCGAGAAAACTGATGTTATATAGTACATTTATTTGCAATCTTGTGCGCCTGCGATAAGGCCGGAATGAGAAACCCACAACAAAAATGTTCAAATGTATGAGAAATCTTATGGGACTTAAGTGCTATGGTCATCAGTCCCTAAGCTTACACACTACTTAACCTAAATTATCCTAAGGACAAACAAACACACCGATGCCCGAGGGAGGACTCGAACCTACGCCGGGACCAGCCGCACAGTCTATGACCGCAGCGCCCTAGTCCCCTCGGCTAATCCCGTGCGGCACACTAAAAACAGATTTTTTTGATAAGGAAAGTAGTTTTTAAGGACCATCGACAGCCGGTGAAATGACAAATGCTGTTGGTTTTCAAACAACATAAATAGAAACATTACAAGTTTACTTTTATACTGAGGATGTGCCTTTTTGTAAGCTATTGATTTTACTTCTCCTCAATTCCTAACTTACTAAACTAAACATAATGAACCACAGCATAAATTTAGACTATATTGTCTATAGTACGCAGCAATCTGTTGCTAACTTTGATTAAACCAACGGTCGAGATCTCAATAATATTTGTTTATTATTACCAATTTAGACTTTCGTTAAACTCTCCTCAGATTTTTTGGGCCATGCGACGGTAGGAACAACAAAGCTGCACACAGTGCTAATACATATGGCTTGGAAAGAAAACAGAGAAGTGCTGTAGCGTTTACCCCTGGTTCTTTACGTGATACCATGATCGTACATTGTGACCAATGATTGTGGAGCAACAGGTTAAATAGAGTGCAGTTCCCGCGCCGACTATGAATTCCGTCAGCAACAGCCAATGGCAAACGCTTCATAAGAACTGAAATGTCGTTGCTGTATGAAAATTTCAAAGTAAGTTCGCATAAACCAAATACGAGTACATAAGAAATTAAAAGATTATAAACGATCAGGCAAGTAATCAGTTAAGTTAAAATAAAATGTACAGATTTACGGAACGAGAGAAGAAGCTGTGTCATCTAGGGACAAACACACCGCTCTTATTAATGTTTTGTCGTTAACCGAATAAACTAGAGGGTGGAAATTATATGTGCATACGGATATTACATACAGGCATAATAGCAGGTAAAAATTACATTAAAAGATTCAACCATTAAAATATATGCTCTTCGTTGCATATTTACTGGGCAGTGCCCCCTAGTAAAAATTCAAAGCGACGCCGTTGCCTAGGCAACGTAAAGGCCAACATAGCCCCCATGTAATCATAGAAGTGTGTACTGAATGGACGCGGTTGTCATGGTAATATAACGCCAGAAGTGGAGACCAAGAAACCAAAGAAGTACGCTTGGAGATGCCGACTGCGATCACGGCATCGATCCCGGTTGATATCTTTAAAGGCGTTTGTGCGGACGACTCAGAAATTGCTGGAAAAACTGGACAAACATCCCTTTCTTATGATGACGTGTGCCACATAACTGGCGCAGTATCACGTGAAAATTTTTAATGACAAAGTAGGCACTGCAATGAGAGCGACTATATTAAAAACGTTTGTAAATTTTTAATGACAAACTAGACACTGCAATATTACAAACGTTTGTATATTTTTAATGACAAACTAGACACCAAAATAGAAGGGGCAATATTACAAGCGTTTTTAATTTTGTTGTTCCTACTCTTGGAAGGTCTACAAAATCTGAGGATGGTTTTAACGTAAACCGAAGCCAGTAATAATAAACAAATGATATTGTGATCTCGACTGTTGTTTTTATCAAAGTTAATGTACAGTTTCAGAGTTCTCTAGCAATTGCATCTGCAGAACTTCTTAGTGAGATGGCGTTGTGTAAATTCCTCTTTTTTTCTTTTTTTAAACAGACAAAAAAATTTATATGGAAAAATGAGAAATGTAGGCTTTAATGAAAATTCGCAACTCATGTTGCTTCTCTGATAGTTACATGTGATTAACAAGTGCGATGGTAATAAATAGTTCGAACTTTTGCCTTTTCCATTGGAATCCTTTTTGGATAGTAACCAACAACCAGGTGACAGTAAAACTTTTTGGATGGCCACCGTGTAAGTGTGGGTTTGGATGGGCTCCACTTAATACTCACAAAAAATTTAAGCGTTGGCTTCAGTTTAGAACACAACTTTCTCTCCAGAGCTCGGCATTTCCCCTACAGCGGATGTCTGTAATCCCCATCAATACCGCTGTGCCGACTACACAACTACCGGCTGTATTATTCTGCACACACTCTACCTGTGTGCAGTGTATAGTCTTGTAAAAGAATTATGAGGAATTTGTGGCACTTCTTCAACGTACGATACAATGGAACTGACGTTGATGCGTGTCTTCAAGGATACTGATATTGTGTCTGATTTTGAATAAAGGAGAGACCATAATCCTGCTGAACTCAAGAATTTTATTCGCTTTCCTCCTTGTTACAGTTAACGTAAACAGTAAGATATTTCACACTTGATCTCTTGATGCTGCGACACAACCGTCGGAGTTCAAGGTATAGGTGAAGCCTCAAAGGCGTCGCTCTCGATGCTGGCCTCGTTGGTGCCCCTGCGGATGCGGAAGTAGCCGTCCTCTCCCCACGCATCACCCCAGCTGTTCTTCACGATCCAGTACTTCTCCCCAGAGTCGGCGTCCTCGCCGTAGCCCACGATGACCACTGCGTGGTCTGTGTACTGTGAACAGACAACAACCGTGTAGCCTCCGTTTTACTTGACAAGCTCGAAAATAAAGTGTGTGTTCTCTACAGCAGTGGTCGTCAATCTACGGCCCGATTCAAGTATTCGTGCCGCCCACGGTCCTCGGTCGTATTTAATAACCAGAGTGAAATTGTACTATCATAGCACAAAAAGTTCTAATCTGTCTCGGACAGAGTGACGCATGTAAAACGGTAAAATCAGATCGATGGTGAGTGCTTTTGCACATAAAAGCCAAACGGTGCACTAACATATGGTGCGATTAGCTGAGTGTTAATTTCAGAACAATTAAAATTTTTACAAAAGGAGTTAATAGATTCGCACAATTTGCCTGGGTGCCAGCTCCAGACCTTGCCTAACTTCCGTTACTCGCGCCATAATTCTCGACATAGCTACCCGCGCGGATGACAGGTGTCATCCACAACACAAATGGTATGTTTGGACACTCTGAACGGTATATGTGAATGAGTCTACAAGTGTTTCATTTAAATCTAAATATAATACACTTAATACACAAATACAGCAAAGGTATAAATAAACGACAAATAATTTTGACAGTTGTTCTTAAATAGCTCCAGTATCTCTAGAGAGCAACCAACTTGCCATTGTCCCGCGAATACATCTGTCGAGAATATAATCAAACTTGAGGCATCTCCACTGCGACCTGAATAAATTGTCATGCACGCACAGGTAGAATGATTGAAGTCCGTTGCCCATTGAGCTGTCCCACAACTTTGTTAAACTCCTACTAGAAATGTGTGTGTGAATTCCTAAGGGACGAAACTGCTGAGGTCATTGATCCCTAGACTTACACTTAAACTAACTTATACTAAGAACAGCACACACACATGCTCGAGGGAGGCTCGAACCTCCTGCGGGAGGGGCTGCGCAGTCAGTGACTCCTTCTAGAACATGTCAGACACCCACACAGATACTACAAAGCAATAAAGCTCTGATCTCTGTACCATCTGCTTATTTATCATCCCTTTCCGTATAAAATTTACCACGAAGTTCATTGATGTAAATATTAGCACATTTTGCAATAATGGGCACCTAATCTTCATTGAACAATAACTTAGTAACATCTGTTTGTTATATGAGCTTCATTTTTCGGATCAGGTAAACGAGTAATGACATTAAAAGCTCTTGTTCTGAAATTGGTAGGATATTAACTTATCATCCATTTGCTATTGCATATTTTTATAACAGAATTACCTGCTCCTGAATTACTTTTCCCTGTCATTCAGATTAAGGGGAGCCGGAGGTGCCTATGCTGCCCATGTTAAAATCACTAAGTTTGAGAAACACTTATGAATAAACTACCAAATAGAAAAACGAATTTTTTTACATATAGAGTGGTTTAGTATAGCAGTTATGACAGATGGATTTTGGAGTATCTTTTCTAGTTTCCTTCCAATTATTTTTTTATTAATGATCCAAATTTTTTACAAATAATTGCTTTATAATTAAACTGAAATGAAACTACTGAACATATTGCCAAATGGCTGTGTTACAATGTAAGTTTGACCACTAGGAGTGCTGTATAAAAATTTCATCTCTCTAGCTTGAGTGGATTTTGAGAAAATGTTCCTTATATTCGAAAAATCCTAATTTACGGGAAATGGCTATCAAAGTTTCTCAATACATTCCTGCACTATAGGTTGGATTATCAGGGTCTTCTTCTTCATCCTCCAAAAGCATCCTCTTCTGTCTTCTTTTCTGCCCCGTTGTTCCATCATACTTCATATGCCTTTCTCTTCTTTCTGCTCCTCTTATCCTTTCTCTGTCAATATTTCTTAGTGCTCGTACAGTGTTCACCCCAGTTGTAAATCCTAATTGTGGTGTCACCGCCAGACACCACACTTCCTAGGTGGTAGCTTAAATCGGCTGCGGTCTATTTAGTACATGTCCGACCCGCGTGTCGCCACTGTGTGATCGCAGACCGAGCGCCACCACAAGGCAGGTCTCGAGATACGGGATAGCACTCGCCCCAGTTGTATGGACGACATTGCTAGCGACTACACTGACGAAGCCTTTCTCTCATTTGCCGAGAGACAGTTAGAATAGCCTTCAGCTAAGTCAATGGCTACGACCTAGCAAGGCGCCATTAGCCTTACATAGTTTGATACTTATCATATGAAATGTCTCATCAAGAACGATGTATACAACAAGGATTAAAAGTTAAGTATTCCCAAAGCAACTTGCTTTTCTTTATAGCAATTCATTGAGCGTCCTGTTTCAGACTTCAAGATATTCTGCGTGAGCTTATAGCGTGCCTATCGGCCCCCTCAAAATAACACTGTGTCGGCACTTCTGTCGACACATCACTAATACCTTCAGAACTTCACACTTCACACTTTTCCCTTGGTTGTAGGTTGCTATTGCATCATAAATGCCAAAGTGCAGTGTTTTTATGCTTACAAACACCCTTTTAGGAATCACTTTCCAAATCAATTTGTTTACGCCCTCATTAGGATTCTGCGTCTTTCCGTGTAGACATTTGTGTAACAATTCTGGCTGTGCTAAGTCATGAAAAATTGGTTTTATTGCATTTATCACAGCTGCTGGCAAACCATGTTTGTGATCATAGTCCTTTTTTGCATTATATTTGCTCCAGGAATCTTTTGGGCACAGGCTGTGTTGAGGGTATTTATTGGAAGAGGCAGTATGAAGGAACAATGCCCACACTGCTTTTCGCATGTCACTAACATTACTAGTATTTTGCCTTATAGCATACCCATAGTATTTCTGTAGACGTTCAATCACCTCATCAGTAAGCCTGCCTCTCCCTCCTATTGTCTTTCCATCACTGAGCTTACTTGAACCCATAGTTTGTTTGAGCCTTTGAAGCCGTGCACCCATACGCTTTTGCACATGCCCAATGCATTCCAACTTTTCAACTACAAATTCATTTCCATATGGTTTCAGTTCCTCTATAGTCTTGAAACCTTTGGAGTCACCATCCCCAAGGTAGTATTTGTACCTAACGTTGTATCTGGGAACTGAACGTTCAAAAATTTGTTTCACTGCATCCACTTCCATTGCTCCATTTGATCCACTAAAATTTGCCTCACAGGTTCCACTGCGCTCTCCTTTGATTTTATTTTTGCACCTACAATGTTCTGATAATATTGCAACATCTATCACTTTTGCACTATCACCACAAGTAGCAGTTACAACCCCATTCGGGGATTTATGACCGCTATTTTGCCAGGAACCATCTAATGCCACTACCAAATCCCTAGAACCCCCGTTCATTTCTACAGATTCCTCCACTGCTTCCTTCATGGTTTTCAAAGCCACATTTTCAACAGAGGATCCTACCAGTTCACAGTAGTACCCAAATTTGCTTTGAGGCGATGGCAAGTTCATAATACCACAAAACAGTTTACCAGCAGCAGACCCTTTTCCAATGGATCGAAGACCATACACAAGTCGAACATTCACATCAAACACTCTAGATCGTCCATTTTCACCAAAGAGACTAGCATGTGAATTGTAGAAAGTCACTTGATACTTGCAACATGCACAGATTATCTTCATCTCACAAGCTAAACCAAAGTGCTTTGTTATCTCTAGTCCCACTCCTACACTTGAACACATTTTGCACAGAACACTTTCTTTCAGCACAGAAGATAATAATCCAATATTCAGTACTTCGTTAATATCATCACTGTCACTAACATATTCACGAAATCTGTCACTTCCACCAGTCAGCTTCTTTCTAGAAGATGTCACAGGGCTATGGCCGGCCATGTGTTGCTTAGCAGAAGAACGCACTGTTTCAGTAATTGTAGTATCGCAACTTGGTATTAGTGTTAATTTTCTTTTCCCTACGTTCTTCCTCTTCTTATATACACGGTTACTAAAACGTGGCATCGTAACCAGAACAACGCTTTACACAAGAAGTATAATACTACCAACAACAGGCGCAACACTGAACTAATTCGAAATGGTAAACAGCAAAAAGACGATGTTCCGCGCTCTTAGCGCTTCATTTGTCACAGAAAACAATGTAGCCAACCCTTGCATACTCGCTATATGCGTAACATAAGGCGCTGTATGCGTAACAGGCCGGGAAAATCCCAAGCAGTTCGCCAGGAAGTCACGAGAGGGTGTTAGATGCATTCAGCGGCCGCCCATTTCCTCTACAGGCGTGGGGGAAAATGGTAATAACTCCACTTCTAGGGCGAGTAGAACAATAATTCAAAGTTTACATTAAAGAGGAATGTTCCAATTAATTTTCGGTAGCAAAAAAAAAAAAAAAATCTTAATTTTTTGGATTTGACCACCTCCGGTTCCCCTTAATCATTTTCTGACACTTCTTGTTTTGTTCCTGAAACATGACCGCTTTAACCATCTTCATCACTCACCTCTTGGAACCATTCCAGCCATGCATTAGTATCTCTGCAAAGCCCTCTCCTTGTTTTTTTACCTTTGTTATTTATTCCAAATACTAAAAGTATAGAGAATACTTACTTTTCGTAGATAAGCATTCTAGGTACAAAGAAAGTTAACTGTAATTATTCTAGATATGACTAAAATTATTACACATATGAAAGTTGCGTTGATCCTAGAAAGCAATAAACTAAGAATAACTGCTTTGTTTCAGGATGTAACTGTACTGCTCGTGCAAATGACAAGTGTCGTAAAGGCTGCAATAAAGTTTCATAAACAATGCAAGTTGCCTAACTCCGAAGGATGGAGAGTTCACGGAAAGATACTGAATATGGCGTGAATTCAGTGCTACTTACTCAGACAAACTAAAGTGGGAAAACCATGTGGATCACGACATTATCTGTGCGAGCAATGGAAGGATAATATACTGTCACACAGTTACAGTAAGGCAAATGTACCACCCCCCCCTGCGGGGAAGGGGGTTAGAATATATTCGTGGTATTGCTGCCTGTCGTAAGAGGCGACTAAAATGAGTGTCACACGGTTGTGCCTTGATGTCATGGTCCCCTGTAGGGTTTTACATCCCGATTTCCAAATCTTCCTGAAGAGCGAGCCAATTGTGGAAGGGCGCCTTACATTGTTCATCGTGTCCATAGTGCATTGAGATCTTTAGCCCCCTTTCTCTTCATCGCATTGCAATCTCGCTCATTCTCCATCTCTTGGGCGAGGATACATTCCTGGGTGTGGTTTCCGCCATGCGCTATGCTGTGTCGCTTTCTGCGTCGACGAAGACTATGGCCTTCTTTGCACCGGATATCCAGCAGGTAGCCAGTCCGTTGTGATGGGGCCGCCGTGTACCCTGTTGCTTGTAGCCCCCTGACAACACAGGTATCGCTCTGCTGATGCCTGCGCCGCTAACTCCCCAAGTATACCAAGGAGTAGATGCCCATCTCCCTGGGGTATTGGGACTCCCGGCAAGGCCATCCTGCAATGTGGCCCTTGCTGCTGCTGGGTGGCGCCCGTGGGGAGGTCCCTTGGTCGGAGTGGGTGGCATCAGGGCGGATGACACGCAATGAAGTGTGGCACATCTTCACTTGCTGGTGGCCAGCTGCCAGCAGTCTCTAAGCGTTCAAGGGCTCAATTCAGTAAGCAGAAGTATGATCCCAGATCGTTCATATCCCTGGCCACGCAATGGAAGGAGCAAAAGTCTAAGGATGGCAGCAAAGCTTTTGTCCCAGTACCTAGTATGTATGACAGCTGATCAGGAGTCTTTCATGACGATTAAGCCTCAGTTCTTTGTAGAGCATTTAGAGTACAAGTTTGGGGAGGTGAAGGGCTTGTCCAAAATGCGCTCTGGGGCAGTTTTGATAAAAACAGCATCCTCTGCGCAGTCACAGGCATTACTCGCTTGTGACAGGTTGGGGGATGTTTCTGTTACGATCAGGCCCCATAAGAGGTTAAATATGGTCCAGGGTGTCATATTCCACAGGGACCTTCTTTTGGAGTCTGATGATGAGCTGCGCGCCAATTTAGAGCGGCGATGTATTAATTTCGTCCAGCGCGTCCATTGGTGTCTGAGGGATAATCCGGTTGCCACCAGTGCCTTTATCTTCGCCTTCAAGAGTCATACATTGCCTGAGAAGGTC
This sequence comes from Schistocerca serialis cubense, assembly GCF_023864345.2. Lineage (NCBI taxonomy): Eukaryota > Metazoa > Arthropoda > Insecta > Orthoptera > Acrididae > Schistocerca > Schistocerca serialis. Next base: position 147,989,773 of record NC_064638.1, on the reverse strand, counting down.
AAGGTGATGGTCTACCGCTGTGACGGCAAGCCCTATATCCCTCCCCCGACGTGGTGCTTTCAGTGCTGGAAGATCAGTCATACGTCTTCCCACTGTATTTCCAGCATCACATGTCGAGATTTCAGATGCCCATCACATCCCAATGCTCCACGTGCCCTGCCTCCCATCTGCCAGCTGCACAGAGCATAATTCACCTTGCTCACCAGACTGCAGGAATTTCCAGAAAGAGAGAAAAATCATGGAATATAAGACCCTGGACTGACTGCCCTACACTGAGGCTAAGCAGAAATTTGACCACTTCCATCTTGTTCATACGACCTCCTCTTACACCGCCACTACAACTGTTATGGCCCCATCAGCTCCACTTACCCAAGTCACCTCTCAGAGCTGGAAGACTACACCTGCCTCTTGATGGTGGGTGGAAATTCCCTCCCTGTTGTTGCTGTACCATCTTCTTTGGGAGGAACAGCCCCCAACGATTGGGGACGTCCGTCCCGACTTCTTAGCCAGAGAAGCATCTGTCTTCTTCAGCTCCTCTCGTTCAGAAGGGATCCGTTGGGTCCCTTCCCAGGTTTCCCCCAGTGGGAAAGATGACGCCTTCCACTGGCTGAAGTGCCCAAAAGCAGCTGGTCATAGGGCTTCATGATCCTCCTCAGTTCTGGAGACTGACTCACTGATGCCCTCCCAGCCAGTGAATCCCAAGGAGCAGCAAGAAAAGTCTAAGAAGAAGACCCCTAAGACCAAGGAACTTGCAGTGGCACTGACCCCCCCACTACCTACAGGCTCTGGTGTGGGTGGAAATTCTGGCATCTGCTGAGGATATGGATCTCTCTGGACCCAGATACAATGGATATCGACTCCTCAGGAAATCAGTCGGTGGCAGTAAGTGACCCTGAGGCGTAAACCACCTCATTGAGTGTTCAGTGCCTTCCCAGTCTCCTGATCATGTTATCCTCCAGTGAAATGGCGGCAGTTTTTTCAACCACCTTGCTGATCTACGACAAATTATCAGCCCTCACCCTTTCTTCTGCTCGCCAGGAAACTTGGTTTCCGGCGATGCAAACCCCCTGTCCTCCATGGCTATCGGGGTTATAAGAATCAGGCACTTATGAGAAGATATCTGGTGGAGTCACTGTCTACGTCCTTTTTTTTACAGCGAGTGTCTCCCTCTTCAAACACATTTAGAGGCTGTCACTGTTAGCATGTGGACGCCTTAGGCTGTTACTGTCTGCAGCATCTATCTTCTGTCAGATCGTGATGTCTCACAGAATGTAATGGCTGCACTGATAGCCCAGCTGCTGCCACCTTTTCTGTTACTGGACGACTTTAACGCACTGTTGTTGGGCAAGTGTTGGCATAGCTCGACCTTTCTCTCTTAAATAACGGTGCATCCATACATTTCAGTGTGGTGCATGGCACGTAGTCCACCATTGACCTTTTGGTCTGCAGCCCTGGCCTTCTACCATTTGTCCAATGGAGTGTGCATGACAACTTGTGCAGTAGTGACCACTTTCCGATCTTTCTGTTACTGCCACAGCGTCACTCTCCTGGGCGCCTGCCCAGATGGGCATTGGATAAGGTTGACTGGAACTCGTTCGCTCCATTGCCACTATTCTCATGACGCCATTGATTTGGTGGTTCACATGATAACCACCGGCATCGGTTCTGAAGCGTACTTTGCAATTCCCTGATCTTCCAGGTCCCCTCGGCGGAGGACTGTGCCGGTCGCTGGAGATCGATGAGGTGACTAGAATCACAGGTGGGCCCTCCAATGTAATAAGTGACACCTATCACTGGAACACCACATTATATTTAAGTGTCTCAGTGCCTGGTCGCGACGCCTTATTCATCAACGGAAGCAGGAGTCCTGGGAAAGGTATGTCTCCACCATTGGCATCTGTACCTCTCCATCACAGGTTTGGACCAAGATTAGGCGACTCTATGGGTAACAGGCCCCCATCAGCGTACCTGGGCTTTCCCTGAATGGAGCAGCCTGTACTGTGTCTGACACGATTGCAGAACTCTTAGTAAAGCATAATGCTGAGAGTTCCACTTCTAAAAATTACCAGCCGGCCTTCTGCTCCCTGAAAGAATGGTCGGAATGTCAGAGCCTTTCATTCCACATGTGTCACCTCCAGTCGTACAATGCTCCATTCAGTGAGTGGGAATTCCAAAGTGCCATAGCTGCTTGCCCTGATACGGCTCCCAGGCCGGCCCTCTTCCACTGTCAGATGCTCAAACACCTCTCGGTAGGCTGCCAGCAACACCTCCTAGACCTTCCAACTCTATCTGGATTGAGGGTGAGTTGCCATCACAACGGCGGGAAAGCATCATCATACCAGTGTTGAAACCTGGCAAGAACCCACTGTAGATGGACAGCTACCGCCCCATTAGCCTTACAAACGTTCAGTGCAAATTGTTCGAACCCATGGTAAGCCAGAGTTTGAGTTGGCTACTTGAGTCTCGGGGCCTTCTGGCTCCGTATCAGGGTGGGTTCCGAAAGGGCCACTCTGCCACCGATAATCTGGTCTGCCTGGAGTCTGCCATCTGTACGGCCTTTGCCCACCGTCAGCATCTGGTTGCCGTCTTTTTCGACATGCAGAAGGCATACGATACAACATGGCGACATAACATCCTCACCACGCTTCACGGGTGATGTCTTTGAGGCCTGCTCCGGATTTTCATTCAAAATTTTCTGTCGCAAGGCTCTGTCTTGAGTGTCTGCCTCTTTTTAGTTGCTATCAATGGGCTAGCTGCAGCTGTGGGAACATTATGGACATCCTGCGTTGTCACGTTTCACCTCCCCCGTGACGTTACCGTGGTGTCATTTTTCAACAAGACAATGCTTGTCTACGCTTGGCAATCGTCTCTATGAACTATATGAGTGACGCTGAGGTGCTTCTGTGGCCAGCGAGATCCACTGATATTTCACTAACAGAACACATATGAAAACAGCTCGCACGCAAAGTCAGGCACAGAACTAGTATCAAAGATATCGAGTAACAGGCACAACAATTGTTGGCCTGCTGACTAGAGATACAACGGCTTAATAATAACCTTCCGAATGGAATGAATCCTTGCATGAAGGTGAGAGGGAGTACGTCGTACTGATAGTTGGCTCATATTGCCAGGTTCTTCGTAAGTCTGACTCACTTCTGTAATCAATATAACATCACATACCCTCTCAAGTGAAGAAGTTACTTTCCGTTTCCTTCTCCATTCTGTGTACTTCACATCTTTTGTCAGACACTGTAGATTCGTGTTTCTCAGCAGCTGAATTCAACCTACGTTTTTAAAGTAAACGTTCTAGCCTTACGTGAAAAAAAAAATAGAATTACTGTGCTAGAATTCTCGCCTCTGAGTTTCTCCTCCACTTTCAACAACGACCAAAAACATGTAAATTATATTTCCGTCTGAGATTTCTTACCGAACACGAGGAATAAAGTATCAGTGATGTTTCTTGTGCGGTTTAGAGTCATATCTCTACCACCAACACCCTCACCAAATCTTTCGTACCTCTGAAAACAAGCATGTAGGGGATGAAAGTTACTGGTGGGATATAAAAAAGTGGGTGAAGTCGCAAAGTTTGATCTCATGTCACTTGCGATGACATTAAACTTTGGTTGCTATATTGCTCCACACAGAACCAATGATGACCTCTTTGGCGTTTACCATAATACTCATCACCTACAGGATACAAAGACTTTCTTTATATTTTTTGTATTATCACTGGAAGGATTCAGAGCATCCCTTGTGCAGTCTTAACTCGACAGAGCACGAAATTATAGAACATTATCTTTTCTAATAAGAGTTTAACCTGCTGCCTAACATTTTACGTGGGAGTGAAACTGAATTACAATACTATATATTACGGCGAAAATAGTTGGATCAAAGAATTTTCAGGCTGCCACTTCACACCTTTAGTACCTAATGGATCAGGCGTTAATAAATAATGGGGAATGCATAAGCCTGAACGACTTTCCTAACCTCGCCCTTTGAAGTAATCTGACCTGACACATACACACAATTCTACATGACAGCGACAGTGAAAACATCGGGGTCCTACTTCTTCTCTCGGTGTATCTTGTTAATGCTATTGTGTAGAAATTTTGATGAGCACTCGGAAGTTTTATGTACTAAACGAAAAAGTAAATCTCTTATTTTCTCCCTCATACACTAGACTAATTCTATTATTACCTCATAGGGATAAAAATCGCTCCTGGCTGATATCTCGAGGTCGCGGTAGATGCCGCCGGAGTACATCGGAAACGAATAGGAGGAGGCCACCATTCCCACTGCAATAGGTCCATTGTTCACCAGCGCCTCCTGCATCAGCACTTCGTTACAGGCTCCATAGTAACCTGCGGATAGAGAAGCGCTCCTTAGAGACGTTTATATGACAGCTACTAAAATAATAATACCGACATCAGACGTAAATGGCACTACGTCTTATTTTCACAATAGGTCAAACAACATTCTTCTGGGTGCTCCACTGCGATTCGTTCTAACTAATTCAGAAGTTAGTAAGAACTAAGTCATACTCATTAGGGACAAGAGGAAATAATTGATGATTTCAGCTGTATAAAACAGGAAGACTGGGTAACAGATTATTCCAGCGCATCATTAGAGCATCGAAAGAGATAGAGGCATCGCTGAATCCTCGCAGGAGTATGTATTCAAAACACTGACATCCTATTTCAAATCCATAAATTCCCTATAGACTTCAGTGTGAATGAAGGCATCTAATGGAGATCTTTGAATATTTAACCAAAACACTGAGTCACCTGTTTCTTCAACACCACCATTACAAACGTTTTTCAGGACCAGGGTAAGCCTGCAAATTGTGTGCGGAAGTTCGTATAAGATATTTATATCTCAGACTTTAGCTCGTAGTCTAGGCCGGAAACAGAGGCAATATGTAACTAATTTCCTATCGAACGGACCGAGGAAGTGAGCAAAACCTGCTGCGATAACTGAATGATCTCAGTGGGACCGTGGTTCTTGAGAAATAAAGACAAGGTTGTCCCACAGAATAATATTAAGCATTAAAGGGACATAAACTGTACAAAATGAAGAGGCGGTTCAAGCAACAGGAGACAAGTCTACGGAAATTTCTTACCAGAAGGATGGACGAGTTAGCGTGGTAACTGTAACGAGACTGATTTTAGGATGTCAGAGGGAACAGACTAGACTGTAAAATGTAGAAGATAAGAGAGTGGAGACGGTTACATTTGGTACAGTAGGTACTGTCTTTTCCTTCAGTGATTGTGCCGCTGTTGCACAACCGACTAATGACGGGCGGTCACCCATACACGATTTAACAATGGTTTGGTTTTAATTATACGATCGACAGCTAGTCATCATAATGCAGGAAACTGTCTGAACCGTGTTAACAAGTTTCTTTGTGTAGGAAATATTCTAATGTAACCGTTTGTGTATCGAAATGTAAATGGGGAACTATTAAGGCATTAGCCTAGAAAGTTTAGAAAATGACAGTCCGTCTGCAGTTATCAATCCACAGCGTGAATTCGACCCGGGACAGAGTCACCTCTCTCAGGCAGGTCATGAGAGTAGTGGCTACGCAGAGGGCTACCTAATAAGTGGCCAAGAAACTCACTAACGAAAACCAAAAGAAGTCTGTGTATCCTACTACAGTAGCTCATTGATGCATGGCATCTAAATTTAATGTTATATCACAAACTGAGGTGACAAAAGTGACGGGGCCTTCTAATATCGTTTCAGATGTGCTTTTTCCCGACATTGTGCAGCAGCTGGGCATGGTATGGACTCAACAAGCCCTGGATGTCCCCTGCTTAAATATTGACACTTACTGCTACTATAGCCGCCCATAATTCCGAAAGTGTCGCCGGTGCAGGATTTGGTGCACGAACTGACCTCTCGATTATGTTCCACAAATGTTTGACAGAATTCATGTCGGGCGATGTCAGTGGCCAAATCATTCACTCAAACTGCCCTGAATGTTCTTTTAACCAGCTGCGAACGATTGTAGCCCGTTGACATTGCCCATTTGTCATCCATAAAAGTTCCATCTTGATTTGGGGACATGAATGACTGCATATGGTCTCCTAGTAGCTGAACATGGCGCCGTCCTTTCCATGTAAACACAGCCCTCATCATTATGGAGCCACCAGCAACTTCCACAGAGCCTTGTTGACAACTTGAGTCAATGGCTTCGTGGGATCTATGCCACACTCGAGCCCTACCATCAACACTTATCAACTGACATCTGGACTCATCTGGCCCAGCCAAGTTTATTCAGTCGTCTAGAGTCCAACCGATATAGTGATGAGGCCAGGACAGGAGCTGCATGCGATCTCCTGTTAGCAAAGGCACTCGCGTCGGTCGTCTGCTGCCATTAACGCCTAATTTCGCTCTGCTGTCTTAACGGATACGGCCCCATGAAATCTGGTATCTCGACACACTTTTGGTTCTGTGGATCTCGGAATATTGAATTCCCTGACGATTTCCGAAATAAAATGTCCCATGCATCCACACTCAGGCTCATAAACTAAGGATAATGCTGATACATCCTGAAACAACGCTCTGGGGGCGGTTTGTGGGTTTATGGGTTTGCGGGTTTAAATCACGTTGGGGTATGACCATACAGTGCATTTGACCTGCGGTCGCTGCACGGCGGTGCTGGCAGCTGTCCACATACGCAGAGGTGCAGCGAGTAAGTGTGCATACTTTTTCAGACGTGCTAATGGTGATTGTGTGTCCAACGTTGATCAAAAGTACATATTGATGACGTTATGAGGGGTAGAATACTAGGGCGACTGTAGGCTGGTCAAACACAGCGGGTCGTAGCACGGGCGCTCTGTGTGCCACAAAGTGTGATCTCAGGTCTATGGTAACGATTCCTGCAGACAGGAAATGTGTCCAGGCGCTACCGTACGGGATGTCCACAGTGTACAACACCGCAAGAATACCGACATCTCACCATCAGTGCCCGCAGACGGCCACAGAGTACTGCAGGTAGCCTTGCTCCGGACCTTACTGCAGCCACTGGAACAGTTGTCTCCAGGCACACGGTCTACAGACGACTGAACAGACATGGTTTATTCGCCCGGAGACCTGCAATGTGCATTCCACTGACCCCTGGTCACAGGAGAGCCCGTAAAGCCTGGTCTGAAGAACACAGTACACGGTCATAGGAACAGTGGTCCCACATTATGTTCACAGACGAGTCCAGGTATAGTCTGAACAGTGATTCTCGCCGGGTTTTCATGTGGCGTGAACCAGGAACCAGATACTAACCCCTAAATGTCCTTGAAAGGGACCTGTATGGAGGTCGTGGTTTGATGGTGTGGAGTGGGATTATGATTGGTGCACGTACTTCCCTGCATGTCTCTGACAAAGGAACTGTAACAGATCAGCTGTATCGGGACGTCATTTTATACGTCCGCCTTTTCAGGGGTGCCGTGGGTCCCACCTTCCTTGTGATGGATGATAACACACGGCCCCACCGAGCTGCCATAGCGGAGGAGTACCTTGAAACAGAAAACATCAGGCGAATGGAGTGTCCTGGCTGTCCTCCAGACCTAAACTCCATAGAGCACGTCTGGGGTGCTCTCGGTCGACGTATCGCTGAATGTCTTCAAACCCCTGCATGTCTTCAGGAGTTCCGACAGGGACTGGTGCACGAATGGGAGGCTATACCCCAGCAGCTGCTCGACCACCTCATCCAGAGTATACCAACCCGTTCTGTGGCCTGTGTACGTGTGCATGGTGATCATATCCCATATTGATATCGCGGTATATGCGCAGGAAACAGTGGCGTTTTGCAACACATGTGTTTCGGAACGGTTTTCTCAACTTATCACCAATACCGTGGACTAACAGATCTGTATCGTGCGTGTTCCCTATGTGCCTATGCTATAAGCGTGTTTTGTGTAGTGCCACGTTGTGTGGCACCACGTTCTGCAATTATCCTTAATTTATGAGCATGAGTGTAGATCGAAATACGATTCCGCATTTAGAGTTTGTTAATTCCAGTCGTTAGGCAGTAATCACGTCGGAAATCCTTTCACACAAATCGCCTGAGTACAAACGACAGCTGCGCCAATGCACTGCGCTTTTATACACTGTGTACGCTGTATTATCCCTATCTTTTTATGTGCATTTCGCTGTCCCATGAACTTTGTCTCCTCAGTGTGAGACGACTACAATGAGAACTTGGAATACACTCTTTGCAAGTGGAAAGAGAAGGAAGTGAAGCAGTCCTTCAGGAAGGAATGAAACAGTATTGTCGTCAGTCCTCCATGCTATTCAATCTGTAAAATGGAAAATGGCAATAAAAAGAAGAGCATCCTGAAAAGCATAAATATTTAGACGACAAATACAACATTATGTGTAAGGACATGCAGTATCTCCTGAAAGAATTTCATCTGTGTGTAGACTTGTATGCAACTGAAATGTGAACGGAAAAAATTACAAACACGAAAAAAAAGAGATCTTTTGAAACGTGATACCATAGGAGAATGTTGAATAGTAGATAGGTAGAGCGATTAGGTAATCAAGAGGTACTGACTGGAATGGCAGAAAGATTTTTACGGCACAACTTGAATAAAAGAAGTAATAGGTTAATAAAACAAATCATGGCAGTGGTGGAAGTGTGGATGGTGGAAACTGAAGAGGGAAACGAAGGTTAAAATGCAGTTAATAGTTTCAAATAGACGTTGGTGCAGTGGTTGGAAATGAGAAAATTTCCTCAACATTGACTAGCTTGAAGAGTTGCCTCGAACCACTCTTCAGACTGGCAACTACAATACAAAGTGAAAACGATAATATTGCGGTCCGCACCACTGATACTTACCACCCACGAACGAGTAGTCCGACACGTAAATGCGGTCGCACGTGTTGGCCATACACTGGCCATTACTGGCATTGTAGGGTCTGCACTGTTCTTCTACGACGCCCTGTTCCTGCAAAGTTCGTGGTACATGTCAGAAGTGGAATAATGCAGCGGCATCCCGTATTATTTTATCCCAACAACCGCAAACACGTAAAGATGCATTTCGAAAATTGTCATTTACGTTATAATCCACCCAAATCTTAGAAATAAGTACATTCAAGCTAATCATCTGTTTTGAGACACCTCTATCACATACTGCCATAATCCGATGAAACCGATGACTTCGCTGTTTGGTCCCCGAATCAACCAACTGACCATAGTGTGTCTTAAACAATGCTAGAGCTGAAGGGGGACCTCATGGTAGGAAGGCCACCATGGTGATGGGATTGTAACAAACAGATATGTATTCGGAATTTTGAGTATCCTGTCGCGAAATAAACTGTGTAGTCCTAAAGTATCGGCTGCACCCCGACCAGGGCAGCGCCGCGAAACGGCATCATGAAGGCCCTGACTCGCGCGCAAGTGGAAAGAGCGGTTAGTGCCGCACCTTCAGGAAGACAGAGTTCAGCACCCCCTGTCAACACTGACTTAAACAGCTGGCCATAGCTGATAGGTCACAGATCGATTGCAGACTTCGAGAGCATCAGTACTGAGTAATAGGAAGACGATACTGAGCCTGCGTAATAGAAAGTAAATGTAATTGCATGTAGGAGGCATAGGAAGCACAGGTAACCACATCGTAACGAGAAGTTATGTTTATTTCCCTTTGGAAATAAGGTGTTCTGTTAGTCTGTCTGTCCAGATCATTTTGGATTCCTGCCGTCGACTATCACAGCTTCTCTCCTTCCTTGTTCGTGTCGTTGCTGACTCCCACAGTAGCTGACACAACAGAGATTGTCTTCATTTTTGAGCAGTATGAATGACACGAATAACAGAATTTTAATGGCAGGGTGAAGAAAGCTTATCCCACTAAGAGAAGTCCTTCTATACTATGCCATACACATGTCTTAGGTGTCGCTGGCATCAAGTGCTTTCAAGAGGGCTGTTCCAGGCAGTTGCTTGCCTTGCCTCATGTCGGGGGAGGATGAGGGGGGGGGGGGGGGGGAGACACCTGCCTGTTATTGGCAAGGTGTATCGTGGTTCACAGTCTTGGTTAGAAGTTCGTCCACAGACAGTGTATGTGTATGGCGCATCTGCCACCCCACTATCACCCATTCCTGCAACGATGCCCGTCTCACTTAAACGCCGAAGCAGTTCAACAATCTCATTTATGATTCGGTTCGGATATTTTTTCATTGCAGCTACACCTGCGCACACCCATTGACATTTACCAGCAAAGACCATACCTGCCAGTTTTTTTTTTTTTTTTTTTTTTTTTTTTTTTTTTTTTTTTTGCAAATGTCGTGCCTGTTAGGTAGACATGTCGACTCCAAAGTAGTCGGCAACGACTGAGGAACTGAAGGCGATTAGCAAGAGAATGTGGCGAGAGCAATGATTTCGTTGGAAACAGCACGACCCTACGTTAGTGAGAGAGAGAGAGTGTCGTTCAATGTGATACACTGTAAGAGGTTCCCTGCTCCGTAGCCGGTATAGTTAAAGCATCCTAAAGTTATGGCGCTCCATGGGTAGTAGACGTCTCGAATCCTTGTGGTGCAAAGAAACTGTTATTTGGCCGACAAGGGGAGTGGAGGCAGTGGCGCAAATCTCCTGATCTCGAGACTGCGCGCCATTGTCCTGAATTAAATTTCTCACGGAGATATTTTCTTGTTAATGGCGATCCGTCGGTGGGAGAGACACGTTAAGCTCAGTGGCCCGTGGTACTAGTCGAGAGGTGTAGGCAGTGTTCTGGCATCGGATTTCACCCTCTCCTTCTGTCATCATTGCAGAACACGAAAGAGACGGGATGCTATAAACACAATGAGATGGCAAACAGCATCTGATGCCTCCTAGTAATGTATCAAATCTACTTTAAACTGGCGTAGTGCAGTAACTCGACATGGCATGGAAACAACTTGCATGCATAAATACTGAGCCATGCTGTATCTGTAGCTGTCCATAGTTGCAAAAGTGTTGCTGGTGCAGTAGTTTGTGCACAAACGGACTTCTCGTTTATGTCCCACAAATGATCGATATGATTCATTCCGGGCGATCTAGGTGAGCAGATCATGCGCTCAAATTGTCCAGAATGTTCCTCAAACCAATCGCGAACAATTGTGACCCGGATACATGGCGCACTGTTATCCACGAAAGCTCCATCGTTGTTCGGAAGCATGAAGTCTGCGAACGGCTGCAGTTGGACACCAAGAAACCAAACATAACCATAGTCAATCATCAGTTCGACCTCAGGACCAAGACAGTTCCATACTTCAGGCGATGTCGTGCTGTTAGGAAAGGGACTCGGGTCGGTCGTTCGCTGCTATATCTCATTAACGCCAAATTTCGCCCCACTCTCCTAATGCATTCGTTCGTCGTACGTATTGTGGGGCGGCGGGTTCATAATAATATTTAATAAATTGGTCAGTCTTAAATCGTAGGAAAATGGATTATTAGAATACTGTTTTCTGTCTTTTACGAGACCCTGGAAACTATTTCTGTGGTCAACCAGAAAGTGATGGAGAACTTACTGACTATAGTTCCCAGTCTGCAAGTCCACATTCGGATCCAGCCCACTGAAAGAAATATTTCTGTTCCCTATTTGCTCAACGGGATCAGGATTATGATTATAATGAAGATTTTGGGTTCTAACGGACAGATATATTTGGTAAAGTTTCACATGCACCACGTCATAATATTCATCATGTTAATACCAATGATAAATCTCTGTATGCTAAACAGCACTACGAGCAGTTCAGAGCCGACCTCTACGGTAAGTTCCTATTAAATTGTCTTTCGCCCTGACTTCTGATAATGAAAATAACTGCTCGTCGCGAAAGTGGAAAATAATTGTCACCACTTGCCACGCGGATTTGTTAACCTTACGGGTGGCACACTAACTGCTACTTCTGTGAAATCTAAGCGATCCAGAATGGCGTTCAATCCTCGTGATTTCACTTCTTATTTGTACTGAAAGCTTGAGTTTAGTTGCGGTCAGGCTGTGACGTCATCAGAGACAGCAGGTACTCCAGCGTTTCATACGGTGTGCGAAGTGAAGACTCGTCTTGCCTCCCAGGCTGTATTTATACACTGGCGCAGCGGACGGCCAAAGGAACACCTGCTGCCATCCGCTCTATGCCCACTGTAGTAGCTTCTAATTGGTCGCTTTCTCGGACATATAATATTACATAACAATGTGATGAATAAATACAGAATTTTTTGTAATTTTTGTATGATTGTAGTTAAGTTGGATAAAATCACAGAACAAGTTTGAGCTCACTCACATTGAGCTTTGCCGTCTAAAATTTTTAGAACAGGACTAACAGAAGAACATGACCTCGGAACTACACGTTTAAGAGACCTTTTATTTCTTATTATTTACATCCAGACCTTGAGACTTGTTGGAGCTCTATTACTTAATAGGTTTCTTCACATGCTGTAATCAGAACTTTCTAGCAGTAATATAACAGATACTTAATCTACTACAATTAAGGACATTTTTGTTACACTTTTCAGCAAATTTATCGAAAAGTATTATAGGTAGCTCAGTGGGGTTACATAATTAATGCTTTCTACTAAACTGAAGCTTCATACAAATTTTTATAGCTGTAAGTCTAATATTCTGAGTCAATATTATGACCAAAACATTGTTTTAATCACGCTGTAACTTGTACTAGTTATTTTTGACATATATCTGCACTTTATGACCAACTTCTGGGTTCCTAGCTTTATTATTTAGCGTCACTTTTTTTTTCTTAAAACGATGTATTTAGGGCAAAATAATCATGTGATCAACCTAAGAGTTGACAGTTTAAACATTAATATACTAAATCACACGCTGGAAAACTTTCGAAAAGCAACTTAAACTTTTAATTCCATTATTGAATTATGGTTCAATACTAGTGTGCTGCGAGCAGGCGAGTTGTGGTGACGTGGCGCTACTAGCAGTGAACTGGGGTTAGTGCCGGCGCACTCGCTCGCCTCTGTATCTCTCAAATGATGCAGCGCTTGTGTCGCCACAGTATCTGTGAGGTTATTTCACACAGTATTGCTTGTCTGTTAGCACTGACAACTCTTCGCAAGTGCCGCTGCTCTCGGCCGTTAAGTGAAGGCCGTCGGGCACTGCGTTGTCCACGGTGCGAGGTAGTGCCTGGAATCTAATATTATCGTCACACTCTTGACACTATGGTATGCGGAATACTGAATTCCCTAATAATTTGCGAAATGTAATTTCCCATATGTCTGTCTCCAACTGGTATTCCGCGTTCAAAATCCTAATTCCCGTCGTGCAGGCAGAATCGCGTCGGAATCCTTTTCACATGAATCGCCTGAGTACAAATGACAGCTCCACCAATGCACTGTCCTTTTACACCTCGTGTCTCTGATACTACCGCCACCTGTATGTGTGAATATCGCTACCCGATGACTTTTGTCACCTCAGTATATAGTCGCCTACATTCAAGAGAAAAATGTAAGGCACAACTCTCACACACCACAAGGAAAGAGGCCCTTAGCTCGGAGGAAGGAAACCTCTCCCGATTAGGCAACCAAAACCAATCCATCGAGATGACCCAGCCAGCAAACCCATACTATTTCTTCCTTTTATTGTGCAGAATGCTCTATGGCATGTTTAAATTAGCTTCCAGAGTGGAAAGCGTGTAAGTTTGGATACGTGTTAATAAGACATTTATTCTTCCTATTGTTGAAAACGGTCCATGGTATAAGCAGACCAGCAGAAAATCTGCGCAAATCGTGGTATGAAATTCTGAGAAAACAGCTGTTTTAGGTTGTTGTATTTCGCATACACGCCTCAAAACAAAGGTGAAGCGCCCATAAGACATGGTAGTATTCCTATGCAACTTTGTACATGTACGCAACTTCGGCGAGTGTGGAAGTTGCAGTTCTCGTTGGCAGGTAGAAAGATTACCACAGTGCGTTAATGTTGGTTGTGTTAAGTGTTGTTCCAAGGCCTGGTAGCGTGCATAAGGAGTGTGCACAGTGTCATATGTTTTGTGATCATTGTGAATGCCATGGAGATAATGCATACTTGTGTGAGATCGCGTCATCTGCTCCTAATGTAGTTGGAAAGGGCAGTTGTGGACCTGCTTGTCTCAGAACAAGATGCAGTGGCTTATCGACACTCTTTCGAACCGAATCAGCACATGCATCGAAGGCAATGGGGTGCAACGTTATACTGAAAAGTGAGGTCATACTGCCAGATTGTTTGTAAAGTTGACTCGATGTTGCAATCGTCAAAAGAATATGACACACCGTCTCTCTAAGTTCCGTTCCGTTTCCTCCTCCACTTTTACCTGTCTCATTTTTTCCGAATAGTGTATGTTTATAATTAAATTGTTTTCCAGCTGAGGTCTTCATGCTGACACATGTAGTCAAAATCCATCTCTTTCCCAGCATTTATCCTATTCTAGGCAGTCCGCTGTTACCATGATTAGGTACATTTCTGCATGGATGCCCTTCCTTGTGGCCATATGTTTTGTCGAGTTACGAAGCTTTAACTAATATCGTGTTTTACACGGGATATAAATATACATGACGTATAAAATCCATGGAGGGCTTATAACTGTGAGTGAGTGTTTTATTTATTCTTATCTCCGTCTTTTGCTTCAGAGGCTGACAGAAAGGACGGGAGACTGACCATGGAAAAATTCAGCTCCGATCAAAGAACCAAAACTGCAGATGATAATTAAAAACTTATTCACAGAACCCCCTCATAAGTTTTGTCCCATCCTGTATTTTTCTGATTTCTTAACAGCATATATTATCAGTGTTTCTTCATTTATCGTCACTCCAGCATGCCATTTTAAAGGAAAGGAAAGAAGTTTATAGAATAGCGAACCGTTTACCATTCGCTCATTAATTATGGAACGGAAGCTCTGCCCTACTAGAAATGTGGCCCGAAATACACCGTAGACATAGTTTACAAACCATCCTAATACTCGCCTTAAATTAATTTGGAAACCAGCGAGGACTTAAAATTTGAACAGTCAAACGCTAAATCTGAAAAACTCTCCACAGAAGTACAAGGGCAGTGCCTGAGCCATTACAGATGATGAATGATTAAAGCTGATTTAAAACAGACTAAAATGACGCTACCGTGAATACGAGAACAAAATACGTCGAGCGAGTAATCTTCCTTGAAGGTAGTGTGCGTTAGATTGACACCACTTACCAACGCGTAGCGACTTAGCTGGTAAGCGTAGCCGCCGTTACACCCTCCTACCAGGTCGCTGCAGTCTATGGCGTCCTGGACAGACAACACGGGCTGGTAGGTGTTGTTGGTGCGGATGCGAAGTCGCGACTCCAACATCCCCATCACAGCGAATGCGTAGCAGGCCCCGCAAGATAGCTGATTCCTGAGGGATGAAAATGCGGGCTTCAGCAACGAGAGGTTGTACAAGATGTGACTAAGGCTGTTCGCTAAAAACTCTACTCGTCTGTAGCATCGATTTGCAGCTCAACGGTCACATACATCTCTCTGTACAAAAGGAAATGTTCCATCTGACTGACCCATCATCGCTCAGGCCAAACCGTAAATGATAGAAAGTAAAGAAATTTGGAGAATGTGTTGATCATATACTGTAGGTATCGATTAAAAAGGAATTTTTCGAAACTACGCCCCTAACGATGTGAAATAGGGAATGACACTTCTTTTGAAAATATGTCGCTATTAGGAAACTTTTGTAGCTAGAGCTACGAATATTGGTATTTGGTTTCTTGGACAGAATGTTACAGCATTTTTGGAAGCTTCAACTTTACAGGGGGGGGGGGGGCGGGGGGAAGTGAATGAAAGTCCTCTATTTAAAAAAAATAATTATTAAAGTACTACTAAAGTATTTTCAAACTAAAGGTATAAAAAATTCTTTGGATTTTTTAAAATAAATCATTATTGAAGCTACATCTATGAAAATTGTTATTTGGCATCTCAGTTACAAATACAATGTGCTTGTTTCAATGTTTCGGAAATTCAATCCCTACAGAGGTGAAATAGCGGATGAAAATTGTTATGAAAATATTTCATAATGAAAGCATTTTTAAAGCTAAATCTAAGAAATTTTGTGATTAGTTTATCGCTTGGAAACAAAAAATACATGTTTCAGTGTATTCGGAAATTCAATCTCCAAGGGAATAAAATAGGATGTGTAAGTTTTTATGAAAATATTTCACTATATTAAAACCTTTTTATAGTAAGTCTATAAAAATTGGTATTTGATTTCTAAAGAACTGTGGGTTATGGAATGGAAGTTTCTGAGCAAATGTCACCATAAGAACTCAAAAGGTAGGATTAACAAATACCTTATGAATTTTTATTACGTGTGGCTTTGCACACAGTGCCCTGTTTACGACTCCACTGTGTAGATGCGTCCTTTCAGTCAGTAGTCCCCAGCCCAGCCTTCCGCTGGCGCTGTGGCAGGAAGCTTGGCATTGTTCTGCTGGAGACCTGTCTCAAATAGGGGATGCTCTGTCTCCCTTGTAGGGCTGTGGGCCTGTCTGGCAAGATTTATTGAGGGATGGCCTCGCCACCAATTACTTTCAACTTAAGCATGCTGTTTCTGTGAGCTAAGATGCATAAAAATACCTCATGCTTTTAGTGCACTACCAGGCTCCATCAACGTCCGCCCAGGCCACTAACTTCCTAGACTCTCGCTCAAGGTGTGTAAGGTGGTAACAAAATCTTTAATAATTTTCCATATACGAAAAATAAGTGAGAGATTAACTTGTCCTCTCAAATACAACAAGTTACCGAATCGGCCTATAAGTATAAAATAATTTCTTATAGACCTATACAAATTCCTAACTTTACACAGATAGTTCTAAATATTTGCGTTGATCAACTGTTAATACTTATGAAAATACTTGTAAAATTCATAACGAAAAACGTGGGGCACATGCAGGAAATAACAGTTACAACCTGAATTACGTGTGCATTAGTTATGTATTGCATACACCCTACGCTGTTTTGTTATTAATACCTTCATAGTTATTAAAAATTCACAATCATAAATTTTCAGAGCACTCTGTATGAGGTTAGGGATCAGTGTTGGGGTGGGAAAATTATTTTATTCTTCTTACTCCCATTTAAAAATGTGTCGTATTACTTACTTATTTTTATTTAAATATTTATTTAATGTATACTGTTTTATTTTGGATGTGATGATCGTGGAGTATTTTAATCCGCTTATAATCTCGCCACGCCAATGGCCATTCCAAAGCGGTGACACCGGTTCCTGTCAGGTCACAGAAGTTAATCACTGTTGGGCTTGGACAGCACTTCGGTGGGTGACCATTCGGGTCTGCCGAGCGCTGTTGGCAAACAGGTTGCACTCAGCCCCTGTGAGGCCAACTGAGGAGTACTTAAATGAGAAGTAGCGGCTCCGGTCATGAAAACTGACAACGGTCGTAAGAATAGTGTGCTGACTACATGCCCCATCGCATCCACATCCAGTGACGCCTGTCGGCTGAGGATGACACAGCAGACCGGTCGATAGCGTTTGGTTTTCCGACACCTATTCGGACGGAGTTAGCAGACACTACAATCTCATCAAGCAAAATACCAATCACCCTCTTAAAAGAGGAAACTGGTCGCTCCAGCCGGCCGTGGTGGCCGAGCGGTTCTAGGCGCTTCAGTCTGGAACCGCGCGACCGCTACGGTCGCAGGTTCGAATCCTGCCTCGGGCATGGATGTGTGTGATGTCCTTAGGTTAGTTAGGTTTAAGTAGTTCTAAGTTCTAGGGGACTGATGACCTCAGATGTTTAGTCCCATAGTGCTCAGAGCCATTTGAACCATTTGGTCGCTCCAGCCGGGGTATACTGCGTGGAAGTGGTACCAGTCCATCATACGACCTTCCACCGCTGACGTTAGCCTGGTAGTGTAGGGAAGTATGCCACTTGCGCAGAATCGGAGCAGTAAAGTGGATCGAGGAGGAGATTTGACACAATCGCAGAAAGAAGCTATCGCAATTCGACATAGCCATGACCACACAATGAAAACGTATAAATGTAGATTGCTCCAAGTGTCTACAAGAAATGGTGGACCATTCACAGCCGTGTCACACGGCATAAGAACAGTGGTAATAAAAATATACTGAGAGGGACGGGAGAGGAGTGCTATGTCCACCCAGTGACGCTTTCAAAGCCAACATGAACTGCTACTGTTAGTGCGAACACGTAATTTCAGTCAGTATTTAGGTCAACATTGAGAAGGCCACTGCACTCAATGGACATCTGTATTCGAGTACCTCATATGAGGGCCGTTGCTCGCAGCGCTACATAAAGGAAGAGGAGGAGATTAGTGTTTAACGTCCCGTCGACAACGAGGTCATTAGAGACGGAGCACAAGCTTGGATTAGGGAAGGATTGGGAAGGAAATCGGCCATTCCCTTTCAAAGGCACCGTCGTGGCATTTGCCTGAAACGATTTAGGGAAATCATGGAAAACCCAAATCAGGATGGCCGGAGACGGGTTTGAACCGTCGTCCTCTCGAATGCGAGTCCAGTGTGCTAACCACTGCGCCATCCCGCTCGGTCGCGTTACATAAAGCTATTTACGTCTTCAGTGGGCCATACAACACAGAACCTGGGTCGTAGCTAACAGGAAACGTGTAGTATCGTCTGACGAGTCGCTGTTTCAAAAAATGGTTCGAATGACTCTACGCACTAGGGACTTAACATTTGAGGTCATCAGTCCCGTAGACTTATAACTACTTAAAACTAAGTTACCTAAGTACATCACGCACGTCACATGCCTAGAACCGCTCGGCTACAACGGCCGGCAGTCGCTGTTTGGCCCCTTTTGAAACAATATAATCAGTTTAGTGCACTGGAGACCAAATGAGACATAGACGTGCAAATCTGGAGAATGTAATTCAGGTCGTGCCTCTACGATGTTGAAGGGGTGTTTCTCATACCATTACTAGGTCCGACACATTCAGATTACTGTGTAAATGGATCAGGTTGTTCATCAAAACAGTCTAGAAGACGAAATGTTGCATTCCTTGTACATATTCTACATCCTCTTGATGTAGATTCTGTGGTCACTCCCGTCTTCCAAGATGACAACAGCCACGTTCACAGTGCTGCACACTTGCTCTTACAATTAGATGAAACGCAGGAACCTTGTCCCACATCGACCAGACCACCAAAACACAGTACCACAAAAGATACTGGGAACAGCAGGTAAAGGTAACAGTCGGCATCCTCTTAACTTGATAGCTCCCAGGCAGCTAATTGTCTGTGATACGGCATACCAGACGAAACTTATTGACTGTATCTCCCGCCGAGTTAAGGACATTATTCAAGGCGAGAGCGGCTGGTACACGGTATTAAAATGATGTATCCTGGCGGCGATCCACAATTTTGTCTGGAGAACTTACTTGACATCATACGGAGTGATTCAGCTACCCCTACCGAATTCTTTTACACAGTCCGCACTACATCTGTATTACGAACGGTATCCAGACAGGTGACAGCCAGGTAATCGATGTAAGTTCCTTCTTAAGGCTCTGGGCGTTTATTAGCAAACGGAATCATAATGTAAAAAATACAAGTGAGGTTTGAGCATGAGTTACAAGGTTTTTTTAGACCAAAGTTTACCTACTTGTGTCACACTTATCCAGTGACTCCGATCTATCTTTGTGTAATTTGCAGATACAGGTTTCGGATGTCTCTGTAAGTTTATTGCTTTTATAGCATTTAATCTTTAATAAATGGTTCAGAAACGTTGCCTTATAAAGTGTGCTTCATCACTGGAAACTACAAAACTAACAGCAGATATCAAAATTGGGAGTGTGAAAGTAACAACTTTCCAATATACAGAGAGTTCGAAAATTCCCATTACCATCTTCTACAACTTGTAGAGGGGAGTAAGCAAATAATATTTTGAATTAGAATCGATGTCCGGAAATGTCATTCAACGATGCTACATAGCGTAAAAGTTACAGGTGCCAGCTCCTGTTAATGTACACAGGGTAATTCCACGATGATGTTACAAAGTTTAAAGGTTGATGAAGAAGGAGAAATGTATCAGTCTCAGGTAATTGTCCCTGTACCAGAAACGAACGAGTCGAAAGATAAAAGCAAATAACTGTTCTGATACCTCTGGCAGTGAAATACACGTTGTTGCTAGGATTATAGAGTAGGCAACTTTCCTAGGTGGTAATATGGACCAAACCAAGAAAAAATGTCCTGTAAACATAGGCTCTTGAACGCATAACTTAAGAGCTATGAGCACTTGTTCAATATAGGACATGTGTTTCACCCTAGCCAAGACGGTGCTCACAGCTCCTCAGGTATGCATTTTAGAGCTAATGTTTGTAAGACACTTCTTCTTGTTTTGTTCCATACTACCACCTATGAAAATTGCATACCGAACATTGTCAGTAACAACAGTATCGGTACATGTATTCCACTGACAGACTTAGCAGAGTGATTTTCGCTTCAGCTATCGACTCACTCGTTTGATACATTTATCCGTGCCCATCATTCTTGAAAGTTTGTAACATCATCACGAAATCATCCCTTATTTACATATATTTGCAGCCGCCGACGTCTACGACATTGACGCTCTGATATGGTCGTTGGACGACGTTCCTGGGCATGAGTTCCTATTTAAAATACTATGTGCTCACTCCCTTCTACAAGTCCTCGAGATTTGTAGTGGGAATAGCCGAACACCTTGTATAGCCTCAGAAGCTTTTATGAAATGTCAAGTACTTTAAACAGAACAAACCTACAGAGACTTCCGAAACCTCTATGATTACATCGCTAATTGCGCAAAGAACGAATGGAGGCACTTCGACAAGAATGGCAGAAATAAGGTATATATTGATCCAAAATTACTGTGCAGCTCATAGTCAATCTTCACTTGTGTTTTTTATGGTATGATTCCGTTTGCTAACAGTTAAGCAAATCTCCGAGAGGGAACTTGTTTCGCTACGTGACTGTTGCCTGTCCGTGTACAGTCGTAGTGCGGGTTGCATAAATAGATTCGGTAGGGGCAGCCTAGTTCAAGAATGGCTCTGAGTATTATGGGACTTAACAACTGAGGTCATCAGTCCCCTTTAACTTATAACTACTTAAACCCAACGAACCTAAGGACAGCACACACATCCATGCCCGAGGCAGGATTCGAACCTGCGACCGTAGCAGTCGCGCTGTTCCAGACTGAAGCGCCTAGAACCGCTCGGTCCCAGCGGACAGCTTACCTCTGTATACTAACCACATATAATTTGACGGATGTAACAGTGGAAATATGTGGGACAAACTCTTTAATATTGTCATACCCCAACACTACACTGCAAACAGCGCTGATGTGCCAGATATACGAACCTCACGGGCGACACGTAGTTGACACCGTCGACGTTTCGCCAATCCCAGTGGCGGGGCAGCAGGGACGCTCGCTTTCTCTGTTCCTCCGTCACTGCAGCCGGCTGTGGTTTCTCCACCGGGATATCCCTGTAAACAAAACATACCGCTTCTTATTCAGCATGACGGAAACATTTCTCTCGTTTCGTTTACGTTAAATGCTCCTTTGGACTGTCGAATTAGAAGCGCTTTCAGGCACAGTAGATTAGAACAAAGTATGCACAAGTTACGTGACACTTGCTACACTGTTGTGCTATATCACTGAGAAAGACATAGATGATTTACTGAGCTACTATAAGGAATGGCTGGTAGCATCATTTGTAGATGTGTGGATAGAACAAATTTTCGTATTTCGCCTTCTTAGGAAGTCATTTTCAGTTTTGAGCGGATTTTACACACGACTTCTTTCATATCTTGATTTGCGAGCGTAAGCCGTAGTCTTCCACTAATACTTTTTCCACTCACATATCCCTTTGTCTTCGTACTTAGGAGTCGTATACGTCTGTTAGATATAAAGAGGTGAATAGTTATTTCTACAGTAATGTTCCACAAGCTTCACTTTTCACTCAGCTTTCTGTGGTCGTTGCTACACTGTCATTATATTAGTACCTCTCTGATTCTAATGAAGGAAACTGTTTTGTCTCAACTCAAATGCTTTTTTCATTCAGTCTCAAGAATCTAAGTCCCGCAGTAATACAATCTCACCAGTAACAGCTGTCTTACTTTTGTAAGGAATTCGTACCAGTCTTCAGTTTCTGTAGCCTACTTCTACTTTCTTCAACAATCCCAACACATTTTCTCCGATTTTACAGTGTCAAAATCTGTCTCAGTATTCACGAAAGCTATGTATAATATAAAACAGTTTTTCTATTTGCTTGTCTAGAAGGAACTTAAAGCTAACATTGTCTTGTTCCTCGCCTCTCTTGGTCTCCGGAATGTGCCACTTCGAAATCGTTTCGGTTCTCTTTATATTTGAACTTGGCTATCGTTCTCTTCGTAAATAGAGATCAAATAGGCTAAAGAGTTGTTAACATTTACATATTGTGCCATTCGTCTTTTCAGCGATCGGTATTAATTTGTTCATAAAATCTGTTGATATCTTACAAAATCGTACATGTTTGCTCAAGAGCATGTAGCTATTCATTCGCTTTTGTTTGTCTTGTCCAGAGAAGTTCAGATGAAATTCTCTCTACGTCGGGATATTTCTTGACCTTCAGGTCATTTTCTGGAGATTTTTCGAATTCCTCTTTCAGGATGAATTCTGTGATAGTAAATGCATATGCTTCTTTCGTTCAGTTGCAGTTTTGGGAAACTTTAACACGTTTAGTTTCCGAAAATACAATTGTCTCGAATAAATTTGCACTGATAACATTTCCCTGTAAATAATTTTGAAATGACAGTTTATAAACAGCATGTTTTCAGTATTTGAGCTCTTCGACAGAAGCTGTGCACAGTAAAGTTCCCTATATTTTTTTAATCTGGAGACTGCTTTCCAGAAATGTTCATTAAAGCGAAAGAAAATAAAGTGACTAACGTCCCGGCGATGACGAGGGCGTTGTGCATGGAACACAAGCTCGAAGTGGGAAAAGAAGTAGATCGTGTCAACTGGAGAAAAATTCCATCATGCGTCTTAAGTGATATAAAAATCACAAAAAATCCAAATCTAGAAGCCTAAATGGCGATTTAGACAACCATCCTTGTGAATAAAAGTCCTTACCACTGGATCACGTCGCTCTTTTTGTTTTTTTAATTGCTTTCAGCAGCGTTAGTGCTTGACTAAAGTCTCTTAGCGAGAAGTTTCTCAATCCGGTGACGGAAGTAATTATATGAAACGCACACACATCGGATTCATTCTGTCGGACCAATCACTGCTTAGTGTCACTTCTGAAAAATTTTATTCATCACAGTTGTAGTTTTCCACATTTAGATGAGTAAAAAATTTAAATCTGTTTTTCAAAATTAAAATGCTCTTGAGATCTAAATTTCTTATTGAAAACACAGCAGGACACGAGCTGTTATACGTTAGAGAAATGGGGTGAGGTTTCTGTGAAGATAACTCAACTTGAAAAAATGAAAGAATTAAAATGTTCTCTCCTGTACGAGCAGAATAAACAGGGTGACACAAAACTACAGCTGTTTATTGTAACTAAATTACCATTTTAATACAAATTGTTTTAACAGTCTTCCAATGAGTGTAACATTTATATGTGTGTGCCGAATAACCTGTCAGTAAGAATAAATCTTTGTTTTCCTTCAGAATCAGTCGCAGTTGAGATAATAGCCATTTCTTTGAGGTAACTAGTTTCTAATCATCAAATCGATTTTTTAAACATGGCCTTAGACGTAAGTGTATTCATACAGTTCCCAATGTGCCCATGTACATTAGTAATCATACAACGTACCCTACACATTGGTAGGAACTGTATGAATACATTTGCGTCTAAGGTACCGGTTTGAAAATGCACGCGACGGTCCGAAACTAGTTACGACGAAGAAGTAATCATTGTCGCAAGTGTGATGGCTGGTTCAAATGGCTCTGAGCACTATGGGACTTAACAGCTTAGGTCATCAGTCCCCTAGAACTTAGAACTACTTAAACCTAACTAACCTAAGGACATCACACAACACCCAGCCATCACGAGGCAGAGAAAATCCCTGACCCCGCCGGGAATCGAACCCGGGAACCCGGGCGTGGGAAGCGAGAACGCTACCGCACGACCACGAGATGCGGGCTGCAAGTGTGATGGATAATGAAGGAAAATATACACTTAACAACCCAAATTGCTAGTTCTATCCTCTATCAGTACACTGGAACTTCATAAACAATAACAAACTTGATTTGTGAGTGCTATGTGATACAAAACGTTCACGTAATCAGGAAAGTTCCCTTGTCGTTTGGTAGTTCATATGTCATTTGGGAAAGCTGACAACAATAAAATAATGGAGTACATCTGAAGGAAGACTAGAATTTAACGTCCTGTCGACAATGAGGTGATTACATACGGAAAACGAGCAAGGAGTGTGTAGGGATATGCAGATGTCTTGGCCATGCTTTCATTCCCCCTATAGGCCTTAAGCTATTTAGGGGAGTCACGAAAATCTTAATACTGGATTTCAGGGACTGTAACGTATCCCTCCAAAAAACGAGTCCAATGTCCTGTAAGCGCGCCACATCAGCTTGCAGTACATTTAAGTTAGTGGAGTTAAATACGCAACCGAATTTCAAGAACGCAGAGTCAGTGTATCACAAGTGGAATGTCACAAACTCTGGTACAGGCATCTTAGAACCAACAGATCATGTTTACGTGGTCAACAGCGAAGCACTGAAATAACATACTGTGCAGGCGTCACTGTGTCGTTTTAGATGGCTACACGTGATAGCATACGATCGTTTATTTCGTACATAAACATTTTAACTAGGTCAGATTTTGTTTCGCTGTGACTTTACACTCAAAATTTTTCTCACGTGTTGCGGCTGTTTTAAATTTGGTGCCCAACCTGACGACTTGATCTTTCACGCCACTTATGCGAGCAACCGATACATCACAACCATTTCGATTGTGGGGTCTCGATCTCATGCAGATAGTTCTTGTTGCCTGGGGAGATAAGGGTAGAATGGATTGACAACTTGGTTAAACAACAGCATTTGCTATTGCAGCGTGGAGATTAGTCATGTCAATATCTATAAGACTTTTTGGACTGAACTAATTCTTTTAAACATATGATACCCCTTGCGCGTTATTGTCTGATACGTGGAATGAAATTTAATTTTAAATAGCTGAGCTTCGTGCACCGATGGCGCACTGTGGTTCCCTGTTGATCAAGAAACGTGGCTTTAATACAACAGTTTAGCTGCTGTGTCAGTTGTAAACAGGAAAAGGAAATATGCTTGGAGAGCCTCCTAAGGTAGCCTACGTTACACACTGATGTAACAATGTGGTGTATGTTTCTCTAACGTACATATTATCTGGATTTATTTATGATGAATAACAAGTGCGTATAAAATTTAGAAATGACATAAATCATTTCTTAGGTGGTGTAGTATCGGTGTCAAGTGTCTTTATGGGCGGGGAGGGGGGGGGGGGGGGAGGTGTCTCACTTACATAATTCACTTGCATAATACGACACTTATGTTTGGAATCGTGTTATTGATGTTTCAATTAATAGTACCTGCGACCTCCAGACAGTCGGAACATTTCCTCTGCCGTTTTTCCATTGAACTGCTCGTACGATTTAGCCCTCCACGAATTCTGCTTGCTATTGATTTCTCTGACGATTTTCTGTTGGTACTCCTTCGTCATTACGAAGTTATTCTGAAAAGTAACGGTTTATAAATGTAGATTCATTTCGTGGCTACACAATGTTTCTTGGAATTAGTGTTTCGAACATCTAATGCTCCAAATAAACACAACCTCATAAATACGCTAAATTTCCGCTCAAAATACTTCCCCCGAGCATGAAGCTTCACTTGCCTGCTCTGTCCTAGAGTTGTCAGCGTGGAGTTTAGCACCAGTCTGAGTTTCCTTGACCCCATAGAAACAGGACCAGTGTCTGAGAGTAACATCGTAAGACCATCCGGGATACGTCTGGTTACACAGACTTCTGATGAAGTAGTTGTCAATCTGCCAGCGAATGAAACGGGTTAAGCAGCAGAATATAAATGACGAAATATTTCAATCATGCTTTGCACATGGGCTTACCATTTCTGCGTAACTAAATGCAAAATATTTTCTTCCATTGATTAAAACCTCAAATGCGTTATTGTAGAGTAAGGTCCACATACCAACATTGCCGAACTGGTCGGTCGCCTGATTGGGATAATACAGTTGTACTTTCGTTACTCGAACTGGATCTGTAAAAAAGAACAGCTCATAATATGGAGGGATCGGAACATGCAGTTTTGAATATCACATCAAGCAGTTCAAAGATAAGTTAGTCTCAACAAAATATCATCCACGATATAAAAATCGCTCAGTTCGTAGTTGGCAAAGAGTGTAAGAGCAGTGATTAGCTGATCGGCGAACTAATGATAAAATTGTAATTATTTCCAAGAACTGCAAGACATACACTGCCAGAGAAAGAAAAATGAAACATCCAGAAGACACGGTTGGACGTCTGTATGTCAGTGGCGACATAGTCATGGGCGACTGGAATGCAGTTGTAGGGGAAGGAGTAGAAGAAAAGGTTACAGGAGAATATGGGCTTGGGAGAACGAATGAAAGAGGAGAAAGACCAATTGAGTTCTGTAACAAGTTTCAGCTAGTAATAGCGAATACCCTGTTCAAGAATCACAAGAGGAGGAGGTATACTTGGAAAAGGCCGGGAGATACGGGAAGATTTCAATTAGATTACATCATGGTCAGACAGAGATTCCGAAATCAGATACTGGATTGTAAGGCAAACCCAGAAGGAGATATAGACTCAGATCACAATATAGTAGTGATGAAGAGTAGGCTGAAGTTCAAGACATTAGTCAGGAAGAATCAATACGCAAAGAAGTGGGATACGGAAGTACTAAGGAATGACGAGATACGTTTGAAGTTCTCTAACGCTATAGATACACCAATAAGGAATAGCGCAGTAGGCAGTACAGTTGAAGAGGAATGGACATCTCTAAAAAGGGCCATCACAGAAGTTGGGAAGGAAAACATAGGTACAAAGAAGGTAGCTGCGAAGAAACCATGGGTAACAGAAGAAATACTTCAGTTGATTGATGAAAGGAGGAAGTACAAACATGTTCCGGGAAAATAAGGAATACAGAAATACAAGTCGCTGAGGAATGAAATAAATAGGAAGTGCAGGGAAGCTAAGACGAAATGGCTGCAGGAAAAATGTGAAGACATCGTAAAAGATATGACTGTCGGAAGGACAGACTCAGCACACAGGAAAGTCAAAACAACCCTAGGTGACATTAAAAGCAACGGTGGTAACATTAAGAGTGCAACAGGAATTCCAGAGAGAGCAGATAGGTGGAAAGAATACATGGAAAAGCCTCTATAAGGGTGAAGATTTGTCTGATGTGATAGAAGAAGAAACAGGAGTCGATTTAGAAGAGATAGGGGATCCAGTATTAGAATCGGAATTTAAAAGAGCTTTGGAGGACTTAAGGTCAAATAAGGCAGAAGGGATAGGTAACATTCCATCAGAATTTCTAAAATCACTGGGGGAAGTGGCAACAAAACGACTATTCACGTTGGTGTGTAGAACATATGAGTCTGGCGATATACCATCTGACTTTCGGAAAAGCATCAGCCACACAATTCCGAAGACGGCAAGAGGTGACACGTGCGAGAATTATCGCACAATCAGCTTAACAGCTCATGCATCGAAGCTGCTTACAAGAATAATATACAGAAGAATGGAAAAGAAAATTGAGAATGCACTAGGTGACGATCAGTTTGGCTTTAGGAAAAGTAAAGGGACGAGAGAGGCAATTCTGACGTTACGGCTAATAATGGAAGCAAGGCTAAAGAAAAATCAAGACACTTTCATAAGATTTGTCGACCTGGAAAAAGCGTTCGACAATATAAAATGGTGCAAGCTGTTCGAGATTCTGAAAAAAGTAGGGGTAAGCTATAGGGAGAGACGGGTCATATACAATATGTACAACAACCAAGAGGGAATAATAAGAGTGGACGATCAAGAACGAAGTGTTCGTATTAAGAAGGGTGTAAGACAAGGCTGTAGCCTTTCGCCGCTACTCTTCAATCTGTACATCGAGGAAGCAATGATGGAAATAAAAGAAAGGTCCAGGAATGGAATTAAAATACAAGGTGAAAGGATATCAATGATACGATTCGCTGATGACATTGCTATCCTGAGTGAAAGTGAAGAAGAATTAAATGATCTGCTGAACGGAATGAACAGTCTAATGAGTACACAGTATGGTTTGAGAGTAAATCGGAGAGAGACGAAGGTAATGAGAAGTAGTAGAAATGAGAACAGCGAGAAACTTAACATCAGGATTGACGGTCACGAAGTCAATGAAGTTAAGGAATTCTGCTCCCTAGGCAGTAAAATAACCAATGACGGACGGAGTAAGGAGGACATCAAAAGCAGACTCGCTATGGCAAAA
Source organism: Schistocerca serialis cubense (assembly GCF_023864345.2). Taxonomy (NCBI): domain Eukaryota; kingdom Metazoa; phylum Arthropoda; class Insecta; order Orthoptera; family Acrididae; genus Schistocerca; species Schistocerca serialis. Next base: position 147,961,350 of record NC_064638.1, on the reverse strand, counting down.
AAGGCATTTCTGGCCAAGAGAAGTCTACTAATATCAAATGCCGGCCTTAATTTGAGGAAGAAATTTCTGAGGATGTACGTCTGGAGCACAGCATTGTATGGTAGTGAAAGATGGACTGTGGGAAAACCGGAACAGAAGAGAATCGAAGCATTTGAGATGTGGTGCTATAGACGAATGTTGAAAATTAGGTGGAATGATAAGGTAAGGAATGAGGAGGTTCTACGCAGAATCGGAGAGGAAAGCAATATGTGGAAAACACTGATAAGGAGAAAGGACAGGATGATAGGACATCTGCTAAGACATGAGGGAATGACTTCCATGGTACTAGAGGGAGCTGTAGAGGGCAAAAACTGTAGAGGAGGACAGAGATTGGAATACGTCAAGCAAATAATTGAGGGCGTAGGTTGCGGGTGCTACTCTGAGATGAAGAGGTTAGCACAGGAAAGGAATTCGTGGCGGGCCGCATCAAACCAGTCAGTAGACTGATGACCAAAAAAAAATGTCAGTGTAGCTTCTTTCACGTACACACCATCGGCTGCTATGCAAATGATTATAGTTGTAATCCTCCGTAACAAGTAGAGCGGCCGCCAGCGCGCATTAGTGTTGTTCTTGTTTGGTGCTGTTACGAGGCCTGCTAGATGATACAGTGATCAGCCAGAACAATATGACCACCTACCCAGTACCCGGTATGTCGACCTTTGGTCCGGATAACAGCGGCGACGTGTTATGGCATGGAAGCAAAGAGGACTTGGCAGGCCACTGGAGGGAGTTGGCACTACATCTGCACATTCCGGGGAGTGACGCAATGAGTTCTGACGTCACGTTCAGATATGTTCGGTCGGGTTCAGATCTGACGAGCTGGAGGGCCAGCACATCTATTGGATCTCGCCACTGCGTTCCTCGAAACACTCCATCACATTCCTGGCCTTGTGCCATGACACATTATCTTGCTGAAAAATGCCACTGCTGTCTGGAAACATGAACGTCATGAAGGGGTCTACGTGGTACGAAACCAGTGTACAACATTTCTTGTCCGTCACGGTGGCTTGCACGAGCTGCACTGTACCCAAGGGTGCCCACGTGAGTGTCCTCCAGAGCATAATGGAGCCGCCCCAACTTGTCTCGTTCCCGCAGTACAGGTGTCAAGGAGTTATTCCGCTGGAAGACGAGGGATGCGCGCCCTCCCATTGGCATGACGCACAAGGTATCGGGATTCATTAGATCAACGCACTGCCACTGAGCCAACGTCCAGTGTCGATGGCCTTGTGCCCATTCCAGTACAAGTTTATGATGTAGTCGTGTTAACATCGGCTCACCCATGAGTCGTCGATTGCGAAGGCCCAACCTTAGGGGTGCCCGCTGCCCTGTGTGTTCAGGGACACTTGAAGTCTATACAGTTTTAAAGTCTGATGTTGGTTCCGCCACAGTTCGCCACGTGTTTTACTAGTGTACCCAGCCTATGACGTTAGACATCTGTAATGAGGGATGGCCGTCCAACCCCACGACATCTGGACGTGGTTTCACCGTGGTTTCGCCACGTGCTGAAGACACTCACCACAGCATTCTTCAAATGGTCGATAAATCGTGCAGTTTCCGAAATGCACGTGCCGAGCCTTCAGACCATCACAATCAGCCATCAGTCAATCTCAGATAAATCACACGCCTGTCCCATTCTACAAAGGGAGAGCACGCTCACTGATACAGTATGTACTGTACATGTGTCTGGCTAATCGAGATTCATTAGATCAACGCACTGCCACTGAGCCAACGTCCAGTGCCGATGGCCTTGTGCCCATTCCAGTACAAGTTTATGATGTAGTCGTGTTAACATTGGCTCACCCATGAGTCGTCGGTTGCGAAGGCCCAACCTTAGGGGTGCCCGCTGCCCTGTGTGTTCAGGGACACTTGAAGTCTATACAGCTTTAAAGTCTGATGTTGGTTCCGCCACAGTTCGCCGCCTGTTTTACTAGTGTACCCAGCCTATGACGTTAGACATCTGTAATGAGGGATGGCCGTCCAACCCCACGACATCTGGACGTGGTTTCACCGTGGTTTCGCCACGTGCTGAAGACACTCACCACAGCATTCTTCAAATGGTCGATAAATCGTGTAGTTTCCGAAATGCACGTGCCGAGCCTTCAGGCCATGACAATCTGCCATCGGTCAGTCTCAGATAAATCACACGCCTGTCCCATTCTACAAAGGGAGAGCACGCTCACTGATGCAGCATGTACTGTACATGTGTCTGGCTAACAGTCATTTGTCGCCTGGGCGGGTTTATATGCTAGTGGGACGGCTCATCAGCGTATAGGAGCGTGAATAGATGCTGAGTGATTGCTGTGCAGGAGATGGAGATGCCATGTTCTCGTATGAGACAGCGTTATCAGCAGGTAACACAGTTCTTGACAAGGGCTTCCACATGGTCGGTTGTTCGAATCCTGCAGTACCCCGATTTGGGTTGGTGCCCTTGGCGAGAAGTACCGACTGCTGATGAATATCTTCGCATTGTGTTCATCGATGAATCGCTTTATAGCAGTACCCTGGGTGACCATCGTCGTCGAGTGTGTCAGTGCTCTGGGGACAGGTCCCATTCTACTAATGTCCATGAGAGCGACAGCAGTGTTACTCCTGTCGTCATGATGTGTGACCTTTTATTACTGAACGGTTTATAACTCGGAGATTGAGGCGGACTAACATCGTTCCACTCGCCCCGCTCCAGGTCAAGTTATCACTCGGTTGGCAGTACTAACGGGCATCCCCAGAGTAACAATAGTCGTCTTCCGGCGTGGCGTAACCTTCGTCTGGCTAGCTGTTTGCAGGATGAAATGGTGCTATCATATACACAACAGAAGCCAAGGCTTTTATATTTAGACCGCCACTATCGGCGTTTTAAGTCTTTATGGAAGTTTAAATGCGTAAGTAGATTTTAATCAACTCTGTATTACGTTTGCATGTAGAGTATGATGTTTTCCTATCTTTATGCGTGCTATTTGTGAATTTGAATCCTTTACTGCTACCTGTCACTTGTGGACGGCAAGCCAAACTTTCCCTTATAACGCCTAACGTTCACTAACTCCAGCTGTTGTCGACTGCTACTTTTGGTAAGCGGGGCAGCTCTTTGAACCAGCTCTACATATCATTTTTTTCCGAAACTATGTTTTTGTATATTAGTTTCTAAGGTGAACAGTTAGTGTCGTACTCAGCCGATTTAGTTGAATTCAACTACAATTACAATTATTGACGCTCAGGTTGTTTAATTGAGTTTCTGGGTCAACATGCACAACTTTACGCACGAAAATTTGCACTAACGATATTTACACTCAGCTGCTTTGCGTGAGTTGAGCGCTAGGCCATATTAGCTCGTCAGGTACAGAACGTTATTATAATTTCATAACTGTTTATGTCTGTAGATGAGTAGTTGTGTACATGTGTGCGTGTTTGTGTTTGTGTGTGTGTACGTATGAGCATGCGCGCGTGTAAGTGTGTGAGAGAGAGAGACAGAGAGAGAGAGAGACAGAGAGAGAGAGGGAGAGACAGAGAGAGAGCGGCGTTGCTTGTCATCAGTTCTGTGCAGGCATTTGTTCAGTTCTGATTTATTTCGATAACACAGCTGCAAGTGCTAGGAATAGCTATTCGATTTTTGGTTAGGGACGCTGAATCCATAATTTCACATTCATACAGTAGGAACAGTAATCCAGTCAATCAGGCTTCATCACAAACATTGCTAGTCTTCTTTTTATAGAAGTATACTTAACCACTGTAGTACGCCTGGGAAGATTAGTTCGTAAGTTCTTGCCCCTCTGCTTGAAGTAGCTGTACACGCTATATATTTCAGTGCTGAGCTAAGTTTTGATTCTATGTCTTCCAAGAACAAGTGCCACCATTTTTCGGCTCAGAATCAAATCGATCGAGACTTTCTTGCAGTGTTTCTGAGCCGTCTCCACGGCGTATAGTGGCTTTCACTAGGCTGCTTCATACTACATTCAAAACCTGATATTGAGCCGCCGGCCGCTGTGGCCGTGCGGTTCTAGGCGCTTCATTCTGGAACGGCGGAACCGCTTTGGTCGCAGGTTCGAATCGTGCCTCGGGCATGGATGTGTGTGATGTCTTTAGGTTAGGTTTAAGGAGTTCTAAGTTTTAGGGGACTGATGACCTCAAATGTTAAGTCCCATAGTGCCCAGATCAAGTTTTTTGATATTGTGAATTTCTATAATATTATTCACTACCGTGTTGTTATCTACCGGCCACCGGTATATACACTGACGGAAGAAACCGCATCACCAAAAATTATTAGCGTAGAGTAATAACCTCTTGGGAATACATTGGTCTAGGAAGCATATCTAAGTGATTAACCATGCAAGAAAGCAGGTTATGTGAGTGCGAGATAAGCTATTTCTAATGTGAAACGTTGGTACGTTAATAGCCAGTGTAACAGCCACAACGTTGAATACACACATGCAAACGTTCATACATTGTGTTGTACAGGTGCCGAATGAGTGTTTGTGCGATGGAGGTCCATGATTGTTGCACTTGGTTGGTCAGTACAGGGACGGTTAACGTTGGTTGTGGAAAACAAGGGTGTTGTCGTCAGTTGACGTCCCCTATCTGATGGATTGCGATTAGAGACAGACCTGGTGATGAATCAGGCCGAGGCAAAGTGTCGACAGTATGCAGAGCGTGTTGAGTTACAACAGCGGTATGTGAGCCAGCGTTACCCTTTTGGAAAACACCTCCTGGAATCCCGTCCATGAATGGCAGCACAACAGGTCGAATCACCACATTGACGTACAAATCTGCAGGGAAGGTGCGTGGGAAAACTACGATAGCACTCCTGCTAATGTATGAAATCACATTCCCTAACATAACTCCGGATGTAAATCCAGTGTAACTAGCACGCAGATAGGTTGATTGCAGGCCTTCAACTGCTTGCCTTCTAACCAACACGCGTCCATCACTGGCATCCAAGTCGAACCAGGATTAATCAGAAAACATAAAATACCTCCACGCTGCCCTCTAATGAGCTCTGACAACGTTGATGTTACAACTGGCGGTGGTTTTGGGTCGGTTGAATACACGGTACAGATGGTCTGGCTCGGAGCTGTCCTCGAAGTAACCGATTTGTAAAATTTCGTTCTGCCATATTGGTACCAACTGCTGCATATGCAGCACGATGCGCCAGTCATACGCCGAAGATGATGATCTTCCCTCTCGGTAGTGTCACGTGGCCGTCCATAGTCCGGTCTTGTTGATACTGTACATATTATGACCACTGTTGCCTACAAACATGTACATTGACTACAAGTCTTTCTGCATTATCGCAGAAGGAACATCCAACTTCTCGTAGCCATATGACACGACCCCTTTCAAAATCAATGTGGTGCTGATAATGACGTCTTTGTCGTTTTAAAGTCATTCTTAATTAAAATCAACACACCACGTCCAGTCTCAAAGCTAACGAACTCTCACGACTGATACAGCATGTATTTGAAACAAACCTGATTTGCAACTTCCTGGCACATTAAAACTGTGTGCCGGACCGAGACTCGAACTCGGGACCTTTTGCCTTTCGCGGGCAAGTGCTCTAACGTCTGAGCTACCCAAGCACGACTCACGATCCGTCCTCGCAGCTTTACTTCTGCCAGTACCTCGTCTCCTACGTTCCAAGCTGTGAGGACGGGTCGTGAGTCGTGCTTGGGTAGCTCAGATGGTAGAGCTCTTGCTCGCGAAAGACGAAAGGTCCCGAGTTCGAGCCTCGGTCCGGCACCCAGTTTTAATCTGAAGTTTCATATCAGCGCACACCCCGCTGCAGAGTGAAAATCTCATTCTGCAAACTTGATTTGCATCCGTATAGAGCCGCTACAAGCGCCACTTGTATGTGACTTGCACGAAATTTGAATAACATCACCTTTCAGATGTAGAAACGCTCTTAACAACTTACGTTTATGTCGTGCAACTCGTTCTTGTGTTGTGACTTTTTTTCCGTCGGTGTACATGCAACTTGCAAGAAACTTCCTGTAACTGCCTTTAATGAGTTCATAATTTTGTACACTGTTGCAATGAACTAAATCTCTACTATAAAATTCCAATTCCCATCACGAAACAACAAAAGCCATGGAACGTGGACTTTTAGAGAGCTAAATGATCTTGGGGATATTCCAAAAGCAATAGATATCTGCCTTGTACTTTAAAGTTAACAAATCCGGAACCTTAATTAATTCTGTCTCTTGAATTACTTTCACGTAAATGGAAAGCAATCAAGAACTGTTTCGTGAGTTTAAAATCACCAAACTTACTCTCGTCATAGCTTTTATCGTATTTACTGAAAGTCGTTGTTGATGATGGTTGCCCTCCACTTCTCTCTTTGAAAAGTGTGTTCCATCAACAGGTTGTCTACAGTGCGAATGTTGTGAAACCTATCACACTCTGATGCTCTACTGTGAACATCCTTACCGACAGACAGGCACTGGGCGCTGTTGTTGAGGTTCCTCTCCCCCTCGTAGAACATCCAGCTGCCTTCGATGTCTGCGTAGCTGCAGTTGGGGTGCACCCTGGACGTCCACGCAGACACAACGGACAATAGCGCTGCCAATGCTGCGATATGCAGCAGTTCTTTCATTGTGTTAGTGGTAACTGAAATGAAAAACAAATTGCACATTACGTGTCTGGAAAGATTTTGGAATCGTTTTCTCAGTGAAAGCCCATCAATATTATCTTCGAAAACTTATGAGTACCATCCCCTGAATGTTTATCCTACATGTCTATTACTTTCTACGGTAGTCCGTTTAGGGATGCTACTTATCGTGACGCAAATATTCTCTACCGCCATTTCAAGATCACAACACGAGAAAGGATCGTAGGGTCAGAGCATCTTCACCTTGTCGCAGCAGAACAAATAACTTGCCAGCCAATTTACTAAGCAGATTAACAGTCGGCCTATGTGTATACAAATCCACAACTTTTGTTCTTTAGGACCTACAGAGCGAAATATGTCTTTTAATGACTTGATTATTATGGATAATAGCCAGCTACACTGCTCTGTAAAACGTTTTTATTTTATATCACTCATGATGAGCCCATTTCGGCTTATTGTCATCATCAGGTGCTTTGTAAATAAGTAAGTAAGCTATGGTCTTGATATAGTGGTCTGTAGCTATGATTAGAAAAGCTATAATACATCCTTAGGTATCTTTACCTTACATGTAACATAGTTGCTGCCAAGTCCTCTTTTTCTAGAATCATTACTTTCTCCTAGGTGTGAACTGGAGCTGCACATCTTATTTTTGTTGTTTCCATGTATGCTACTTTTCTGACAGTTTGTATGGCGGTGTATCAGCCATATTACATGTTTACATAGTTACCATTATAAATAAGTGATGTGTAGAATTAAGTTGTGTTTTGCTATTTTTATAGGTTTGGTCCTGATTATGTTTTTTGCCTGGAGATAGAATACATAGCCCTGGTAAACGATTATGACCCCAAAATTGTAATACAAATATACTAAAGTGAAATACAACCAGAAAGGTACAATGCACATAATAAAAGCACTAAACGTTCACACAATGAAAAAGAATAAAACAAAATACGTCGCCACGACTTACCTAGGAAACATCTCGAACAAAATTAACGAATTATTCAACAAAACCAACTTCGCCTTTGCATCTCAAAACACACGCAGCCTCAAACACAAAGTTCACAAAGGCAGCTCGAAAATTACCATACACAACAACCAGTGCACTTACAAAATTTCGTGTAACACATGTCACAAATTCTACATAGACATCAGAGAAAGTAAAAACAATCCATCCACATTCTTTCAACATCCACAAACAGAAAAAAATTTAAATCCTCGATATTATGCGGAACCGAACATTCATCGACATCCTTGAGGAAATAGAGATATATTCACATGCATACAGCAACCCTACAAATGCACTAAACGAACAAAGCGATCTAAAGCTCAAAAACTACATAGAAAACTTTATTCCCATTATAAATCAAGGAAACGGATAAAGTAATATGTCAGAGACACTAAATAACACATATCCATAGTAACAGTAATAATAACATGAATAGTATAAAAAGAGACATAACACCAACGTAAATCATACACAATAAAAAAACTAATACAAAAAGATTAAAAATGTAAAATAAAAGTCTCTAATAAAAATAAAACAAACAGAATGGTAACTATGTAAACGTGTAATGATCCAAACTAGCTCTGATCCAAGCTATCAGAAAAGTAGCATACATGGAAACAACTGAAATCAGATATACATCTTCAGTTCACACCTAGCAGAAATTCTACGATGTTACACCTAACGATGTATTATAGCTTTTCCGATCGTAGTTACGGACCCATCTCTTACTTATGTATTTACAGAGCACCAGATAATGGCAATATGCCGGAATGGCTCATCGTGAATAATATAAAACAGAAACAATTTACAGAGCAGTGTCGCTGGCTATTATTCATGATAAGTATACGAATCCGTAGAGGCACTGTTGTTATCTGATATTGATACAACTCTAATGGTACCCCGAATTTCCAGAGTTCCTTTAAAATTCATCGCCTCTTCAAATCCCGATTAGTCAGAGCTGAAAACAAATTTCTTACTGGAAGATGGGATGAATCTGTTTATCTCAGCTACAAATTTTAGGACCGATTCCACACTTTGCTGTGAATCATCACGTTGACGTTTGTTTGTAATTTCCTTAGCTTACGCATTACAATTCTCCAGCAGTGTTTGAAGTTGTGCAACCATCCACTGCTTCCCTTGAAGTCCCCGCAATTTTCGTCGCCCACTGTTTTATGTGCATAACGTAACAGGTAACTATCATGCATGTGCTGTAAATTCTATCGAACATCCTTGAAACTCGGAAACACCAGTTTTTGTAACGAGTGGGCATTGTACACCTTTGAATATCCGTAATTTTTCTTATACTCCCCACGGTCATACTGCCGCGGACTTATTCCAAATCTGTTCATAATTGTTTTTTTACTATGCTGCGGATGATCTTCCATGTATGTAATTATGCTTAGTACCCTCTCCTTGCACAACGATTATCCTTTATCACGTTTCACTGTAGACGGGTTTTGTTGTTCCCTGTCCAACAAGGAAGATGAACTACACTGATACACACCTTTCCCAGTATTATTTTCACATGTTAAGCACGTGTCATCATCATTGTACTTCTCATGTTCATAGTTCGCACAATAGAGCATATATATATATATATATATATATATATATATATATATATATATATATATCCCAATGACTCATCTTGCAGAAACGCTAATATTTCATCCGCCACTTCTTTCTCTCTCTGCGAAAGTTCCTTGCGTTCCTTGCTGACGAAATATCAACTTCGGCAACTGAAGTTGTAGATATGATGCAATGTTTGCTTTGTTTATCGTTGCTGTTGCTCTACTTTTGTATCAAAATCACTAGCACTGTAGCAACATTTGAGTTACTCGTCGACTAATCAGTTGAACTACGCCCCGTAGCCTCATACTGTGCTCAACATTGGACACCTCCATTCCTGCCCCCTGTTGTCATTATCAGCTAATATTGTGGTTGCACGGTAAACAATATGAAGGGCGTCTAATGCCGTAAACGTCATTCGCATTTTGCGACCTCGCACTCAAGGTGTTCCTTATTAGAAGACCATAACTGACGGGAGATACTAGAAGATGTCAGACAGATTATATAATGGTAAGCCAGAGATTTAGGAACCAGGTTTTAAATTGTAAGACTTTTCCAGGGGCGGATGTGGACTCTGACCACAATCTATTGGTTATGACCAGTAGATTAAAACTGAAGAAACTGCAAAAAGGTGGGAATTTAAGGAGATGGGACCTGGATAAACTGAAAGAACCAGCGGTTGTACAGGATTTCAGGGAGAGCATAAGGGAACAATTGACAGGAATGGGGAAAATAAGTACAGTAGAAGAACAATGCGTAGCTTTGAGCGATGAAATAGTGAAGGCAGCAGAGGACCAAATAGGTAAAAAGATGAAGACTAGTAGAAACCCTTGGGTAACAGAGGAAATATTGAATTTAATTGATGAAAGGAGAAAATATAAAAATGCAGTAAATGGAGCAAGCAAAAAGGAATATAAACGTCTCAAAAATGAGATCGACAGGAAGTGCAAAATGGCTAAGCAGGGATGGCTAGAGGACAAATGTAAGGATGTAGAGGCTTATCTCACCAGGGGTAAGATAGATATTGCCTACAGGAAAATTAGAGAGACCTCTGGAGAATGGAGAACCACTTGCATGAATATCAAGACCTCAGATGGAAACCCAGTTCTAAGCAAAGAAGGGAAAGCAGAAAGGTGGAAGGAGTATATAGAGGGTCTATACAAGGGCGATGTACTTGAAGAAATGGAAGAGGATGTAGATGAAGATGAAATGGAAGATATGATACTGCGTGAAGAGTTTGACAGAGCACAGAAAGTCCTGAGTCGAAACAAGGTCCCCGGAATAGACAACATTCCATTACAACTACTGACAGCCTTGGGAGAGCCAGTCGTGACAAAACTCTACCGTCTGGTGAGCAAGATGTATGAGACAGGCGAAATACCCTCAGACTTCAAGAAGAATATAATAATTCCAATCCCAAAGAAAGCAGGTGTTGACAGATGTGAAAATTACCGAACTATCAGTTTAATAAGTCACAGCTGCAAATTACTAACGCGAATTCTTTACAGACGGATCGAAAAACTGGTAAAAGCCGACCTCGGGGAAGATCAGTTTGGATTCCGTAGAAATGTTGGAACACGTGAGGCAATACTGACCCTACGACTTATCTTAGAAGAAAGATTAAGGAAAGGGAAACCTATGTTTCTAGCATTTGTAGACTTAGGGAAAGCCTTTGACAATGTTGATTGGAATATTCTCTTTCAAATTCTGAAAGTGGCAGGGGTAAAATACAGGGAGCGAAAGGCTACTTACAATTTGTACAGAAAGCAGATGGCAGTTATAAGAGTCGAGGGACATGAAAGGGAAGCAGTGGTTGGGAAGGGAGTGAGACAGGGTTGTAGCCGATCCCCGATGTTATTCAATCTGTATATTGAGGAAGCAGTAAAGGAAACAAAAGAAAAATTCGGAGTAGGTATTAAAATCCATGGAGAAGAAATAAGAACTTTGAGGTTCGCCGATGACAGTGTAATTCTGTCAGAGACAGCAAAGGACTTGGAAGAGCAGTTGAACGGAATGGACAGTGTCTTGAAAGTAGGGTATAAGATGAATATCAACAAAAGCAAAACGAGGATAATGGAATGTAGTCGAATTAATTCGGGTGATGCTGAGGGAATTAGATTAGGAAAAGAGACACTTAAAGTAGTAAAGGAGTTTTGCTATTTGGGGAGCAAAATAACTGACGATGGTCGAAGCAGAGAGGATATAAAATGTAGACTGGCAATGGCAAGGAAAGCGTTCCTGAAGAAGAAAAATTTGTTAACATCGAGTATAGATTTAAATGTCAGGAAGTCGTTTCTGAAAGTATTTGTGTTGAGTGTAGCCATGTATGGAAGTGAAACGTGGACGATAAATAGCTTGGACAAGCAGAGAATAGAAGCTTTCGAACTATGGTGCTACAGAAGAATGCTGAAGATTAGATGGGTAGAATACATAACTAATGATGAGGTATTGAATAGAATTGGGGAGAAGAGGAGCTTGTGGCACAACTTGACTAGAAGAAGGGATCGGTTGGTAGGACATGTTCTGAGACGTCGAGGGATCACCAATTTAGTATTGGAGGGCAGCGTGGAGGATAAAAATCGAAGAGGGAGACCAAGAGATGAATACACTAAGCAGATTCAGAAGGATGTAGGCTGCAGTAGGTACTGGGAGACGAAGAAGCTTGCACAGAATAGAGTAGCATGGAGAGTTGTATCAAACCACTCTCAGGACTGAAGGCGACAAGAACAACAACAAATGAGAGTTTAGCTTCTGGATTGCTATTTTCCCATGGGTTACTCATTACTGTAATTCCAAATTACTTGTTTCATCTTCCGATAGCATACTACCCAAATATTGAAACTTCTTACATGTCTTGATGTGCTGGCTCACTATGTTTCCTACGTATTCTTCACTACACAAGAATTCAGTCTTTTCGAAAGTTACTGTCAGTTCCCACTTATCGTATTCATCTAATAAAGTTCTTTCACTGGCCACCATTACTTGACCATCTGCGAAGAATCATCTGCGAAGAACAAGATCTACAAACATTGATCCTTTGTTACTATAAAGAGTATAAAAAGAGACATCACACCAACGTAAATCATACACAGTAACAAAACTATTACAAAAAGGTGAAAAACGTAAAATAAAAATCTCTAACAAAATCAAAACGCCTCGGGCATCGATGTGTGTGATGTCCTTAGCTTAGTTAGGTTTAAGTAGTTCTAGGGGACTGATGACCTCAGAAGTTAAGTCCCATAATGCTCAGAGCCATTTGAACCATTTAATTTAAAAAAGCTGTGACGAATTTTATTCCGCACTTCTGTTACACACTCTGCAGAGGTGTATAAGCTGCATATACTTTAACATACGTCTTTTCGAGTTCACTCCCGCTCAGAACTACAAACAAATTTCATCAGCAACACTGTGTCATACAGCTTTCGATAGCTATGAACACTAAATGGCCACATTGCTCTTCAGAGTCCATCAGCATCCCCTCAATCTTGTCTTTTGGAACACGACCATGCAGATCACCAAGTAGAGTTTGTTAAGACCAACTAAACAGTAATTTAGACAAACCTTCTTAGCTACGTTTCTTATAAATTTGACTTACATATGCCAGATTCCATTCCTTATGCATGTGCTCTCCCTGTAACATGCATTCATTAAACAACTTCCTGAAATATTCCCATTACACATTCCGCCCATGCTTCAGTAATTCTGTTGGTATGTGTCCTGCACCAGGAGATTCTACATTTTCCATTCCTTTCACAGTTGTTCCACGTTCTGCTAAAGTTATTAGGTCTACATCTATAAAAAAATAGTTCATTCTCGAAATCTACTTCCATGTGCAGCACACAATATCGTTGACTGATCGACGTGCTGTAAAGACGACGCGGATCACAAGCAAAAGTGTCCTGCTATGAAAAGGAACGGCAGTTCAGACTGTCACTCGTGGTTGTTGGGCCGCATGGCAGGCGATACCCAGCTTGGTATCCCACCGCTGCCCATAGCGATTCTAGACATGTTTTTACTCCTCATCAGGGCTCAGTTTGGAACGGGACTCATCGTCGAACACAAGCCTACTCCGGTCAGCGAGATTCCAGGCCTAAAAGGTGTCTGGAGACAGCACAGACAGTGGTAGGATACCAACCTGAGCGTCACCCACCGTCTGTCCGGCGACCAGGAGTGATGGTCTGGGGCGCCGTGCCTTTTCATGGCAGGACCCCATAGGTTGTCAGCTGCAGCACCCTTACAGCATACCACAACGTCGGCTATTTTCTAGTCCCATTTGTTTGCCTTTCATGGCGATCCATCCAGGGCTCACATTTCAGCAAGATAATATCCACGTGCTCACGGTGAGAGTTCCTACTGCTTGTCTTCATGCTTACCAAAACTTATCTTCACCAGCAAGGTCACCAGATCTCTCCCCAATTGAGAACGTTTGAAGAATATGGTCAGGGTCCTCCAACTATGTCGTGATTTTGACGATGTAACGCGCCAGTTGGACAGAATATGGCACGATATCCCTCAGGAGGACATCTAACAATTGTCTCAATCAGTGCGAAGCCAAATAACTGCTTGCATAAGCGTCAGTGGTGAATCAACGCGATACCGATTCGTTCGAAGTGTGGAGATTTTCCTCTTGAGTCAATCATCCATTTTTTTTGCTGCAAATATAATCATTTGTTTGTCGTTACACGTATACCACATTTACCGATTTCGGTCCTATTCGGTAAATATTCTTCGGGATGAGACTTTTTTCTTTTTTTGTCTTGCAGTGTGTACCACATTCATAATATGTATCGTCGATTTTTAGTGGCAAATGGATACGCGAACGTACTGATTGTGCCCTGTCTCTTATCGGTAGCGGTACGTATAACGGCGAATGAAATATTCTACAAGCAAATGCTGGAAAATGTAACTGAATGAGGATTAGTAGGAAAAACAAACCTGTAATGTTCTGTACAACATTCTTTGTGTACAACTTGACACAGCCACGTCCTTTAAACATCTGGGCGTAATGTTGAAAAGCGCTGTGAAGTGCAACGAACGCGTGAGGACTGTGGTAGGGAAGGCGAACGGTCAACTTCGGTTTATTGGGAAAATCTTGGGAAAGTGTGGTTCACCTGTAAAGGAGACCGCATATAGGACGGTGGCACGACCTATTCTCGAATATTGCTCTAGTGTTTGGGAATCGTGCAGGTCGGATTGAAGGAGGACATCGAAGCAGTGCAGAGGCCGGGCTGCTATATAGGCCGGGCTGCTATATTTGTTACCGGTAGGTTGGAACAACACGCGGGTGTTATGGAGATGCTTCGGGAACTCAAATGGGAATCCCTGGAGGGAAGGCGACGATCTGGAGCACTACTGAGAAAATTTAAAGAACCGAAATTTGTAACTGACAGCAGAATGATTCCATGCCGGCAAAATACATTGCGTGTAAGAGCCACGAAGATAAGATACGAGGAATTTGGGCTTTTATGGAGGCGTATAGACCGTCGTTTTCCCTCGTTTTGTTCGCGAATAGAACAGGAAAGGAAATAAGTAGCAGTTGTTCAGCGTATCCTCAGACACGCACCGTACGAAGGTTTGCGGAGTATCTGTGATGTAGAAGTTCTTCGAATGGTTGATTTCATTCTTCTTGCACACTCCATGTCCACGAAGTGCTCCGTCTGGTGCCTACAACGGGAAAAAATCAAAAGTACCCTATTTCTAAATGGAAAATGGTAAATTATGCCCTGACTCTTTCTTAAGCGAGAAGACTATCCCAAATACAATGGCTGTAGTTCGGAAGTTTCATTACGGCATTTCGTAAGTGATCGCATTTTATAATTTCGGAACGTGGCAGCTTTCTGGCTGTCATTAGAGTTAGCCTGCAGTTTGCTGATTTTCTGTATGTGAGAAGGGTTTTTGGATTTTTTGGGTTGTCTGACATTCTGCCTAAATTATTAGTCAGTGAACTCAGAGTAGGAAGATTTTTCAGAAATTATATTTGTGCATAAATAGAACCAGAATTCTACCAACAAAATTCTAGAGGTTTTTCGGTGATATTTCTGTCGATTTTGGCTTGTAAAACAGCAATAATGTAATTATGGTTCAAATGGCTCTGAGCACTATGGGACTTGACCTCTATGGTCATTAGTCCCCTAGAACTTAGAACTACTTAAACCTAACTAACCTAAGGATATCACACAACACCCAGTCATCACGAGGCAGAGAAAATCCCTAACACCGCACGGAATTATGACTTATTCTCTTTGCTATCCGTTTCTGTGGCAGTACTTTCACAACTGCTAAAAGGTCCCTTTGTGCAATCAGCATAACACGGAGTACCCGCTTTCTCATAATCATCTTTGCACAAATGAAAAAGAACACTGATGTGTTCACTGTCGCTGTAGGAATAGCTCAGAATAGGTGCGTATCAGACAGCTCTTCGTTAGTAATCGTATTAATACTGTTGTGTATCGAAGTTAATGTAGAATTGACAATGTTGCTAATATAAAAGTGAGCCAGAACGAAGCAGTGCTGGGGATATAAGTGTGAGAGCGAAGAGTCAAGCTTGCATTACTGGTTACACCAACAAGAGCCGTGAGTGAATGGAACGAGTTTGTTTTCAAACAAGAAACATAGCGCATATCGCCAACATTTGCCCTGCTGTGCAGATGTGTTCTGTGTAATAGATATAAACAGATAAATTGGGGATAAGCAGGAAAAACTAATTATCGCTCCACGAGCACTAATAAAAGCGCTATTAGGGTTCTATAAGAAAATTCGACAGCATGGAAGTATGAAGCGACATAAGATCGAGTGCAGAACTGAAAAACAGTGAAAATTAAGCACTTAAAAGTATTCTTTAATTTTAACAGGCGCCATATAAATAATGATTCGTGTGACTTACTTGACCTCTCTTCATTGATACTTCTTAACTGGATCAGAAACCATTTCCAGTGTGAGAGATAACCGGTCAGCAACTGTTATATACTTAACTCGCTGCCTCCAACTTTTACGCATTTATTACGTATGACGAATCGCAGTCATGTAACAAACATCACTTACTCTGCACTCAAGTGTCTTCTCTCCATTTATCCTTGGTGGTTACTTACCTCGCTGCCTCAAACTTTTATGCACTTATTGCGTGTGACGAATCGCACTGATGTAACAAACATCACTTACTCCCCACTCAAGTGTCTTATCTTCCATTTCTCCTTGGTGGCTACTGCGGAGAAATCCCAGTGAGTATGATAAGAAGCAGATATACGCCGGCATCAAAGCAAATAGTGTACAATGAAGAGTTTTATCATTAGTAATAATAATGATACCGAATGGACAGATGAGAAGGTTTTTTTACTTTCAGTGTAGCCTTCTTGCGTCGCCATTCACATTTGTCTAGACGTAACAAACTATATCACAATACAACAAAAATATCTGGTGACGGACAACTGCCTCCAACTCTGATCAGCTGATATATCTAATAATTTTTAATAAAATTCCAGCGGCAGCTGCATTTTTCTTTTAATTTTAAAAACCACAATTAGTTTTGGGTTGTGTTGTCTCTGCGCAGCTTACATGTAACAATTAGATGATAGCCTTGAACGGCGAAACGGGTCCTGTTTTTCAAAACAGAAAGTAGAGTTCAGCTGGTGTTGGAATTCTGTACAAAACCAGTACTGCAGTTGTGGATTCTGCACCAACATGCTCCATTTGGTGGACAAGAAAATAAATTTGTTTATGTCTCTGTCACTATAGTTAACCTCACATGCAAACAGGTAGCACACTAACAGTACTTGAGCATTGTATGAGCACTGAGAAGTAACTGACGAGCTTGTTTTAGTGACTGTTGTCAGGTGTCACTTGGGCTGTTTAGCATACCTCTGAGATATTGGACGTTCTACCCCATTGGCTTTCTGAGGTGGAACGTTCCGCATAAGATGGTACAAATTAACAGAAAACAAGCTCACACAAAGGATGACGCCGAATTAAATCATAATTACTAGGGGTAATCCAATTATGCGTGAAAGTATGGATAGCGCACCTCACACGCACATGTTGATAATGGGATCCATGCAACTATGAGGGAAGTTAATTATCATGGGAACAACTTGGTTTACTCCCAAAAGACATCACAAATATTTCAACAACTGAATCAACAATTTTGACGGTTAATAAGTGACCAGAGAATACAAATAGCCTCGGCACAGATGGGTGGGTATGTCAAATAACAAGATAACATTATTTGTCAGATACAGCCTATAATTACAGAAGAGGGTAATGAGTTACAGAAAGGTGCTGTAAATGTATGAAATAACACTAATGCCTTCGCATAAGTTCACCGTGGCTGCTACTAGCTGGCTGTGAAAATTCGATCTGCAGAATGAAACCCTGATGCAAATTAACTGACTTTGCACTTGCCTTGTCTGAGTGGATGCATAGATGGTCAATAGTTACCACTTGAAAGACACGTGAGGGATAAGTGCTGCAGTGGTGGCCGATAATTGTATGTTCAGCATGGTTTCTATGACCAGCTGTAAGTCGGAGACATCTCGTGTCCAGCAGATCTCTGTGGTCACTTGTAGCAAACATTTTCTATGTAGTCCTGAGAAGACTTGATCTTTATGATTGCCCTCCAGCAAGTATACTCTTACTTTGCTCTACTAAACTTAGATGGTTCTTTAATATTGGAATCACACTGGCCAGCTGCAACAGACCTTCTCATTTCCAACCAGTTCTTATTTCATAAAGAACCTTAACAAAGTCATACTCATATTTATTTTGTCATGGTTAACCATGAGGTATATTCCTGCCTTCGCATGTCGAAGTTGGCAGAGAATCTCCCCCACAATGTAACAGTTTTCAGGCCATGACCAACGTGAAGACATCCACATACATACGAGTGGAAACTCCTTCCCACAGCTAAGATAATTACTATGAGCCAACCAGAGAATTCCTTAGTAAAACCTGAATATACATTCCCAGCTAGCATCACGTGGACTTAACAGCTCACCCCATGCTACGTAGTCTTGTGTTATCAACTGTGTTTCAGATTTTTATCTTTGCTAAAAAGCATTTCTTTCACTTCTTGCACAGTGTACCTTTATGGCACAATGGCTGTCCTTCATTCCATGCCCCTGCGGGGCTGGGACAGCAAACTGCTCTCCTTTGTGCTTTAGCTGCCCAGAACTGGATTTCAGCACAAAACATCTTTATAACTCATGCCGTCCCCCAAAATAAATCTCGCCTTTCTCCAGCCAGCTAAAAGCCCTAAGGCTACCATAATTACAACAGTTCCTCACCCTACCAAAAGGAAAAGAGATACAGAAAGAGATTTACAATCATTGGCAGTTTTTATTATTGCTTGTAATTTTCACGCTACATTAAAGATATGTCGTGACTTACTTTTCGGATCTGCACATTGAACTATAATGCAGGTTACAGGAAAGTTTGGAAATAAACTGTCGGGTAACCTGTGAAGTACACGATCCATCTAAGAAGTTCGTGGACATCTTGACTTTCGAATGGAAACAACAATGTTGGATCCCTCCCGTGAGTTGATTGAAATACAAAATGCAGTTAATTATTTTCTGAGGAAAAAGCATCACATGTGATTAGAATTATAAATGTACCCCAAAATGATGAAGTGCGGAAACTCACATAAAGTGTCAACACTTTGACGACATAACTGAAATTCAAGCCAATGTGATGCATCTGAAACTTCTTTGATTATGACATGAAAGTCTCTTCGGGTTTGCTGCCGGATCCTAAAATCAACTTGACTCGATATTTCGGCAATCCAACTGGTCACCATCTTCAGGAAAATGCTGCTTCTGCTGATGAGTCCCGCTGAGAACTGACGCCAGGTTGCAAATCGACGTCCTATATGGCCACCGTTCAGTACACGGCGCATGCGCCGCCCATCACGGTTTCTGCCTTCCGAAACAGGGAGGTGGCGTCGCCCTTCGTGAAACACTGCTGGCAACGATATATCGCAATCAAGGCCGCACCGAAGAACGTTCAGTTTTGATGCGAGATAATACAGGATTCCACGTTTTGCTAAGAGGAAACACATTGTCTCTGTTGATTAAATAATCAGCCAACCTAATTTCAATCGCCTCTTTATACACACTGTTCCAAAAAATTTCATGAAACTAACGCATACCTGAAGTAAATGGCAAATTCCTTGATACTTTACAATGATAATACAGAAAAATTTTGAATTACAATATCCTTAAGCGTTCAACCAATTGATATGGTTGCAAAGATAAGTAACAGGACGTTAAACTCTAAGTTTCGTTACGTTCTTTTGAAAGAAAGCTAAAACGTTCCATTCAACGTGTGGGAGGACACTGCCGTCGAAATTTAAGTCGAAGCTGAGCAACAACCGCATCTTGAGTTTGACATTATTTTACTTTATATTTCATATCGCAAGCATTAATAAATTTTCTAGCATACAGCCTTCAAGGGACGTGTCATATTGCCGTAGTAATAATAATAACAATGAGAATAATAATAACAATAACAATAACAACCTTCATTTATTACGCACTGTATGGTGTCGGTCTTTTTTCGACTCTATGTCTGCATTTTCTGTGATGTTGCGTTTATTCAGGATGGAGACGCACTGTCTGCACTCTACATGGAGGATATGTAGCCAACGTTATCTCGGTCTCCCAAACGGTTGTTTATCACAGACTCTCAGCGAAAACCTACGTTCTGATGTTGTTTCTTAATTAGGTCAAACTACTTGTCCATACCACCATAGAAACGACTCCCTTTTCTTCTCAGCGTAAAGTGCCACACGGTACAGCCAACGAATTTCATCATTAGTCACACGAATATGAAGTGTCAGGCCAATGTTCACAGAGAATATTTTGGTTTCTTTTACAAAAAAGCCGTTCCTCCGATTCTTTAGCTGAGGGCTAACTTTCTGGACCGCGGGTTGCAGAGCGGTAAACTTCCGACTTGAGTCGCTCATCACAAAGCACGGAATTCACTGTCCGTCACTAAAACCGACGCCGTTAATATTGTTTCTGGTTTTGGTAACAAGTGGGCAGTCGCAGCGATTTCCGAGTGAAGGTTCATGAAGTTTGTCTTTGATAGATGTATACGTTCGTTCAGTCATGGCCGTGTCTACCATGTGCAGAAGTATGAAACCGTAATTTGGTTGCAATAATTACACGTCTGTTGTTTGAAACTGATAAATAATATTTTATTCAAACTAATCTCCATTGTAATTTACACATTTCTCCAAACTCTCCGGCAGGCTATAAATGCCACGCCAAAATAACACTCCTTCTTTTGAAGCGAACCGGTCAGCGAGCCATTTTCGTGCATTTTCATATGAATTGAAGCGTTGTTCAGCGAGAGCGTGTCCTAGTGATGCGAACAGATGATAATCGGACGGAGCCAGATAGTATCTGTCAACTGAACTCCTCGATTGTTTCCCTGACGCTTTCTGCTCTGTGTGATGAGGCGCTATCATGGAGTAGTATGACTTTATGTTGCCTTTTTCCATATTCTGGTCACTTTTCACGTAATGCTCGATTTAAATCGATCATTTTCTGTGGTAATCAGTGTTAACGGTTTCACCAGGTTTTAGCAGCTCATAATAGATGACACACTTCTGATCCCACGAAACACAGAGCGTTGCCTTCTTTCCAAAGCGAGTTGGTCTTGCACTGGATGTCGATGGATGGTCTGGATTGATGTATGATTTACGACACACAGGATTCTCGTAATGTATCACTATTTCATCACCTGTCACTATTCGATGGAGAAACGACTTTCTTTTGTATCTGGCGAGCGGCATTTCACAAGTAGTCTTTCGATTTGCTTGCTGGCTTTCATTTAGTTCATGTGGAACCCATTTTCCCCCTTTCTGTACCTTTCCCATAGCTTTCAACATAAGAGAAGCGACTTTCTGCGTCATATTTAACTGTTCCGCTAGTTCACGTAGAGTCTGAGTACCATTTTCATCCAATAAGGCGTGCAATTCGTCGTCTTCGAAATTTTTCGTTGGTTTCCCTCGCTCGTCGTTTCTCACGTCAAAATCACCACTTTTGAATTTTTTGAACCACTCGAAACACTGTGTTTGCCCAAGAGCATGTTCGCCGAAAGCTTCGACAAGCACTAGATGCGATTCTGCAGCAGTTTTTTCACATGATAACAGAAAACCAATTCTGTCCGCAAATCGTAGTTCATAGGCACAAAACTCGACATGTTAAGGGTTTGAAACAGATACCGTTGTATGGAACTTGGGTTACTGTGTGCTGAAACTCGTCGCCATCTTCTACAGGAAGCAGATGGCGCTGTAGACGGGATCTCACGGGCCCTACACTGACGGATAGCACCATCTATAGGGAAATACCGGCTTCATACTTCTACATCTTGTATATTATTGTTATATTACTGGCAGCTGTTGACGACGTTCAGACCTCTTTACGTTGAGGCGAAATCAGAATTGTTCAGTGTCATTCTTCCATGCTTGGACGTGTCACTGAAGGTCATTCTTATCTTCAACAGTTATTGGAACAACATCAAGATATAGCATTATCCAAGGTGCTAATATCTAAATATCTCTGGCGACTGTGTCCATTATTATGATAAAGAAGTGCGGAGAAAGAACAATTTCCTGGTGGATAAACATACCCTCTACACAGAAGTCACCTGATATCGTAGCACCACACAGAATTCGAATTTCAGTATAGTGGTAGACTTGCTAGAATGAGTCTGTCATAACTTCAGAAACTTTAGTCTCTCTGATGGTAAACCATATGAGATGACGTGGTACACAGTTAAAGCTTTTTCTAGGAAAGTAAAGTAAAGTGTTGATGCTTAGATTCTCCAACAGCGTAACTAAGTAAGCAAGCGAGTTCTATCGGAGTATCACAAAACACCACTGATCGGTGGTAATATTGACAACATGGCGTATTCAGCTATGATGTGCTCTCAGAACATTACACTTGGTAGAGGGCGTACATGTCGATATTTAGAACATTCAGCTGAATGGACATTAAGCACAACAGCTTTAATTTGGAAACAAAAGGAGATTCTTTTCCCATGTTGGAACGTTGTACCCAAATCCACTGGTGTGATATCTTCTTGTTTTCTGTGATCAGGAACTCAGTAGCCTGCCAGCGCCTTACTTTCGACAGTTATGGTGGCAGACAACCTGAGACAGTGGTCTTCTCAAGTTTCATTTTTCCTGCGCTTATAGAACGTCAGACATGGAAATCGGCATGGTGGGTCCTTCAACGTGTGTCATATGTTGTGCAGGGGAATATGGAAACTCTTCATTGGAGATTGCTTCGAAACAATGCCCCCAACATTTTGCTACCTTCTTTCGCTCAACGATAAATTTACCTGCATGTGACTGATGCTACCGAATTTATCTGTGTCGCCCCTTTGCTAGGCGAAAGATACCACGCTTGCCTGTCGAGGTATGCAAAGTTTTATATATCTCGCTTGTTTGGTCTGACCCGGCTGCTGCAACTGCTTTCATTGCATTGCTTGTGGCGTCACTGTAGGCTCTCCTGTCCAACCATAGTTGACAAGCTACTTTAGGTTCAAAATGGTTCAAATGGCTCTAAGCACTATGGGACTTAACATCTATGGTCATCAGTCCCTACAACTTAGAACTACTTAAACCTAACCAACCTAAGGACATCACACACATCCATGCCCGATGCAGGATTCGAACCTGCGACCGTAGCGGTCACGCGGTTCCAGACTGAAGCGCGTAGAACCGCACGGCCACACCGGCCGGCCTACTTTAGTACCGCCAGGTTTCTATATGCCTATTTATTCTTGGATCACTGCTTGAATAGCTTCTAATAATACACTCCATATTTTCTAACCGTCGGAATAAGTGGAGGAGTAATGTCCGAGATGACGTCTTTCTCTCTTCTGAACCACAATCATTTTACCCGCGACGGGCCACTTCTTTCTTCGATCCGTTATTCTGATATACATTCGGACTACAAATTGGCGGGATTGTGAAGGTAGTGATTCATAACGAATGGCCTCTGGATCTGGAACTAGCTGCTGATCACCTTTTTTTCAAAAGAAGGAAACCAGTCTGGCTGATGTCGCTGGCTCTGTAGTACGTTTCAAAGATGCAACGCTGTCTTCTTGATAACGACATCGTGAATTTCGGCAAAATTTAGTACTGTACCTTCATTAATTACACATGCACCATTTTACATCGAAATCCATCTCCTACCGGCTCACAATGAGCGTTGAGATCATCAGCTATAATTATAGTATCTTTCTATTAAACTTACTGGATTTTTCATCGCGCAACTACTACCACTTAGCGGGCCTACCACTATGCGAAGCGTAGCACGAGAAAATTCGAGTCTACTGGGTATTTCTGAGTAGAGCAAACATAACGTTTCTGTCATCGCATAGTCCTACTTCAGCAATGGACCCAGCAACGATCATACTAGCACCGGTAGTTGTCTTTGGACTGCCACTATGTATGATCTTATAACCGTCCTGTATGGCACGTGATTCTGAGCCACCCGACCTTGTCTCTTGCACCCTACAGCTGGCGATTCTAACTTTTCACTCCATAAATCCATTTTCATTTCCTTATACCAACTTCTCTCTTCTATAAGCAGTGTCTTGACGTACTATTTCCATACATGCTCAGTGAGGCAAAGATGCGGCGACCTTTCAGGCCAAGGTAGGGTTTGGCAAGCAGCAAGACAAACAGTTGAAACTCTCGCCACATGCAGGAGGGCACATCAAAAAATGGTTCAAATGGCTCTAAGCACTATGGGACTTAACATCTGAGGTCATCAGTCCCCTAGACTTAGAACTACTTAAACCTAACTAACCTATGGACATCACACACATCCATGCCCGTGGCATGATGCAGTAGGGCGCCGTCTTGCTGAAGTTTCATCCCATGACGGCTCGTCACGAAGGGAACAAAACGGGGCATAGAATACGCTGTGCTGTGAAGGTGCCGTGGATGACAACCAAAGGAGTCCTGCAACGAAAAAAAGTTGCACCCCGGACCATCACTTCTGGATGTCGGGCCTACGGTGGGCGACAGTCACTTTTCCATCCTACCGGTGTCCAGCATGCCTGCAAACACGTTTCCACTGGCCGTCAGTTTGAAGCGGGACTCATCACTGAAGACGATTCTACCCCAACCAATGAGCTTGAAGCAGAAGACGTGCCAGAAGTTGCCCCCGGCAGCAGAAAGAAACCAACCTGATTGTCGCCCGACATCGGCATGGCAACCATTTCTAAATGGAGAGCGCTAGATGACATACTGACGCTTTCATAGACGAGAAGACTACCCCGTATGCAATGCATGTAGTATGCGAATTTCATCACGATACATTTCAAGTATTTGTACTTTATAATTGCATAATGCGGCACCTTTCAGACCGTCATTAGTGTTAGCCTGCTGTTTGTTGATTTGCTGCATGTGAAATGCGTTTTGGTATTTTTCAAGATGAGTGTTTCCTACCTGCAGTATTAGGGAGTGAACACAGGGTACCTAGGTCTTTCAGTAATCATTATTACATACAAACAGCACCTGAAGTCCACCAACAAAACTTCGGAATCTTTCTTTGATAATTTTGGCCGATACTGACTTGTTAAACAGTAATAATGGAATTATGACTTATTCCCTTTGATGTAAGCGTGAGAGTGAAGACTCAAACGTGCATTACTGTTGACTACGGCGAGAACCGTGAGTGAATGGAACAAGGCTGTTACCAAGCAAGGCATACAACACATGTCGTCGACATTTGCACTCTTGAACAGATATCTTCTGTTCAATACAAATACACAGACAAATGGGGGTAAGACGTAAAAATAAATTATTGGCCACGAGCACTAGTAACAGTGATGTTGGGGCTCTATAAGAGAATTAGACAGTATGGCTGTATGAATCGACCTAAGCTCGAGTGCAGAATTGAGACCCAATGAAAAGGAAAGTACTCTTTAATTTTACCAGATGTCAGACAAATAAATACTTACTTTGCCTCTCTTCACTGGTTCTTGTTAACTGGATCAGAAAGCAATTGCAGTGTGATAGGTAACCGGCCAGCAGCCGTTTTATACTTGCTGCCTCAAACTTTTACGCACTTATTACGTGTGACGAGTCACACTGACGTAACAAACATCACTTACTCTCCACTCAAGTCTCTTATCTCCTTTTATCCCTGGTGGCTACTGCTCAGAAATCGAGAAGAGAATGATAACATGCTGTTATATACCGTCATCAACGCAAATAATGTACAGTTAAGAGTATTTTTCACCAACGATTACAGTGATAACGAATTGACAGATCGGACGATTCTTTTTTTCAGTATAACCTTCTTCCGGTGCCATTTACTTTCGTCAAGACGTAACAAATCATATCACTTTTAAAAATAGATACCTGGTCAATAGGCAGCTACCTCCAACTCTGTTCAGCTATAAGTTAGATCCAATTATGTTAGTAAAATTCCAGCGGCAGCTGCATTTTTATTTTAATTTTAAAAACCACAACCGCTTTCATTCATTGTTCTCTCAGGCCATCTGACTTGCAATGGCACTGGGCCGCGAAACTCGTCGTGGTTTTGTAAAACAAAGTGAAAATTTTAATTGGTGTTGGAAACACAAAACCAATGCTACAGTTGCGGATTCTGCACCAACATGCTCTATGTGGTGGAGAAGAAAATAAACCTAGTTATGTCTCTAACGCTATCATTAACCTCAGTTGCAAACAACTTAACAGGCAGCACACCAACAAGCTGTTTAACACACCCCTATGATGCTACACATTCTATCCTTGGTGATCTACAGATAATGGAAAGCTCCCCATAAGATCATGCGAATTAAGTAGAAACACTGCTATGCAAATGATAACGGCTTACTAAGTGAGAATTACTAGGAGTGGCCCAGTTATTTGTAAGCATGATAGTACGGTTATCACACCTCACACTGGCATATTAAGAATGGAATCCATCCAACTATCAAAGGAACCTAATGCGCACTAGAACAATCCGGGTTATTGCCAGACGACATCAAAAACTTTTCACCAGCTGAATCAAGAATATTAACAGTTAATGAATGATGAGGGAATACAAATAGCTTTGGCACGGGTGGGTGTGTACGAGGCGCGACAATAATGTGATGAGACTCATGTGAAAAAAAACTTTTGTTTACCGTTTTAGTCACGTTTAGTGTTGTCTCCTGCAACGTAGTTCCCTTCTGATTGCACACACTTTTCCCAGCGCTTCTGCCATTGATGGTAACATTTCTGGAACTCATCTTCTGTAATATCCTTCAAGACCCTCGTCACAGCTTTGTGGACATCTTGTGTTGTTTGAAAATGATGTCCCTCGGACGCCGTTTTGAATCTTGGAAATAGAAAAAAGTCGCACAGAGCGATATCTGGTGAATAAGATGACTGTGGTAGTACTGAAATTTGTTTGGAGGTTAATAATTTCTGTACTGACAGAGCAGTATTGGATGGCGCATTATCGTGATGCGAAATCAAATTATCAGCATGTTGGCACGGACACGAAGAACTCTTTGACGAAGTCTTCTTAAAATTTCTTTCTGTTAATATTGGTTAACTGTTTGTCCAGGAGGCACCCACTCTTTATAAACAATTCCCTTGGGATCAAAGAAGCACACAAACATGCATTTCACTTTTCACGTTGACATGCGAGCTTTTTTTGGTCTGGGTGATCCCTTTGAGCGCCATTGCGAACTTTGGCGTTTTGTCTCTGGATCGTACTGAAAAAAATCAACTGTCATCACCAGTGACAACACTCCTCAACAATTCTGGATTGATTTCCGTTTGCTCTAACAGATCGGCTGCCACATTTTTCCGTGTTTCTCGCTGTTGTGGTGTGAGATTTTTGGGGACCATTTTTGCACAAATATTTCTCATACCAAGATCTTCAGTTATTATTAGGCGAACCGTTTCTCGATTGATGTTCAGTTCTTCTGCAATCATTTTCACGGATAATCTCCGATCAGATTGTACGAGTTCACGCACCCTGGCCGACATCCGTCCGTGAGGATGATGATCGTCCAATGCAGTCTTCTTATTCAACATTCGTTCTGCCTTCACTAAACATTTTATGCCAACGAGAAACCTTGAGCTCTTGACATAACCTCCTCTCCAGAAGCCTTCTGAAGCTTACCGTAAGTTGTCGTCGTGTTTTCACCCAATTTAACGCAAAAACAAATGGCACACCGTTGCGCAATATTATGCGGTTCCATTTCCGTGACGAGAGACACAAACACGTGTTAACTTATTACAGCACAACTCACGACTGAGCAGTTGCATCGCTGTGCCGCTTGGACTAGGGGCAGCTTATAGACCAAGGTCAAAGATATTGTGTCTACGCAAGCCTGTAGGGTTGCCACATCTTGCAAAGGAAATCAGTCTCATTACTTTCTTCTCACCCCTCTTGTGTGAAACAACTGATCTAATGAAACACTGATGCAAATTAACGGGCTTTGCATTTGCCTCATCTCAGTGGTTGCAAAGGCTGCCCACGCTTACCAATCAAAAGCTGTGTGATGGCAGAAGGGCTGCAGTAGTCGCTGACAATTCTAAGTTTACCGCGGCATCCATGTTCTGCTCTAAGTTGGATTCATACCGCCTACAGAATTCTGCAATCACCAATAACAAGGATTTTCTATGTCGCCTTGAGGAATATTGTTCTCTACAACGTCCCTTGTTTGGCTAGCTCCGGCTTTCGGCACAAAATATCTTTATTGCTAGTGGCTTTCCCTAAATACATCATCTAATTTGCCATTCTGATGAATACCCAAGGCTGCTAAAATTACAATACTCCCTAACCATAGAAAGAGAAACACAGGTAAAGGATTATTTAGAAATGGAATCATTGGCAGTAGTGTTATTGTTTGCCCAGTTCATTTTGTATTAAACGTCTGACTTCGCTTACTATTCAGATCTACATATTAAGCTAAAATACAAGTTACAGGACAATTTGGGAATAAACCTCCACATCGCACTATAAACTACAGGCAGGAAGACTGGCATATTTATCAGTAGGATATCGAAAACAGAAGTTAACAATTTTGGAGATAAGTGATCAAAAATATACCTCAAGCCCTAGAATGACATATAAAAAGATTCAGAATTCGCAAGGAGTAATTGGCAGTTAACCAGACATGAGACCCATAGGAAATGAAATGTCTTAAATTTCGTGGGTGAAATTAGTGAAATTTTCTTCGGGACATTAGATGAAAAGGATGCCGCCTATTTCAAATCAAACATTGATTTAACTGAAAAATCAACAGAGGCAACTGCTTAAGTTGACCAAAGAGCAACCGACAGTAGAAAAGGCAACTTTGACATGTTTCAGTGATACAATAGCTAGCCTTGCATGTAACGAGGAAATGAGTGTTGGAAAACCATGGAAAAGCCACATAGGTACATGAATGAATGTGCTAACAGTACTGATCAAAAGATACATCACTTAGCTGTGATCACTACTGTTAATGAACACTCAATAGAATTAGTATCAATTATCACTGAGTTAGAAAGGGACCATGAGATGCTGATTTCTGTCGTAGAAAATGCTCAGAAAGGAATACTGGAACCTCATTTAATTTATCCAGTGAAAATAGTTAGGTTCTTGATTTTGATTGGAATGATATTAAAGACAAGAACTTCACAATTCCTCTCACAGAATAGTGCAGGTAGCAGTTATTACACATAATTCATATTGATGCTTTTGTTTCTGGGTCATATACTCAGTTACATACTCAATGTGCCATTAGTAGAAAACTAACTGTTTACTCTGTACAAAGAGTTAAACCCACCTTGTGAAGGTGAAGAATGTGAAGGTTTATTTAGGTACATACAGCCAGGAAAAGATTATTTGTTATCTGATGAATCCAAGCGACACTATGCGAAACTGGGTAACGAAGAACTTTTGTGTGATAAAATAGACGGCGTTCGCAAAACTTGTAAATAAAATTTCGTTTTATCGTCAATATATGATCACGAAATATGTGAAGCGAAGCTGTTTAAATCCATAAGGGAAATTCCGAAATATTGTATCAAGAAGTTTGGAAACTAAACTATAGTATTTAGACTCCATTAAGTCACGACTAACGGTTATTCGTTGCTCCAGAAGAGGAAGGCTTGACAGTTTTGTGTAATGACAACAAGCCAACAGCTGTATGGGCAAAGGTACAGCGAAAATAACATTTTATGGAAAATGTGAAGGGTATGGAACACAGATGTTCTTACAGTCCGAACAAATAATAAGAACCAATGTGACGATTGAAGACATTGTGCCAGTTTTAAACATGGAGACTGACTGCTGTATTATAAATCAGGAAAAGAGGAACATTCTAAGTTACAGCTAGACATGCCGTGGGAACATGTAATACAACATTTAGATGACCTTAAAGTAGCAGGTCATAAAATAACAGCCGGCCGTTATGGCCAAGCGATTCTAGGCGCTTCAGTCTCGAACCGCTCGACTACTACGGTCGCAGGTTCGAATCCTGCCTCGGGCATGGATGTGTGTGATGTCCTTAGCTTAGTTAGGTTTAAGTAGTTCTAAGTTCTATGGGACTGATGACCTCAGATGTTAAGTCCCATAGTGTTCAGAACCATTTGAATCGTAAAATAACAAAAACAGAAGAGGAAATAGCTTTCCAAGAGCGGCATAGTTGTCAGAAATACCTTGGTGTCATTATTCGTTATTGTGTTTCCTAGGAGTTGTAATACTTATCATTACCTTTTTATGTTGTTTGTGCAGTTACTGTAAATTTTTTAGAGATTGCTTCCAGTAAATGTGGAAAGGCAAGGCCGATGATAGTTGTGGCAAAGTAATGTGAGTGTGATCATAGTAAACACATGTGAAGTGTCGGAAATGACTCACATTCGTAGTACATGTGGTCTTCGGTCAAGCAGAGGAAATAGTGAACAGCGTGATGCAGGCTCCATTGCGTTTGAACGCACTAAGGAAAGGGCTCTGTGACCCAAGCCACCACTATACACGGACCAAAGATACTACAAGGCACTGCGAAACTCCCTCAGCACGTAAGAAATTACTGTTGACAGCCACATAAGTAAAATTTAAACAAGAATTTGTAAGATTGTGTGTTCTCTTTCACATTTGTTATTGTAATGATGATGATGTGTAATGTGCTATATTGATACTTTATTGTATAAGTGTTGTGAAGAAACTTAAACAAATAGGGACGTGTATACGTAATTTAAGTAAAAAAGAGAGAAAAACATTTTATTTTTGTTATGTATTTGTATTTTTGATGTATAAAAGGGAAAAGTTAATTAGTCAATTATTTAAATTTATGTTCTGCGTAATATACGATTTCAAGAAAATGAACGATTGTTTTACAGTGATCTCTGTGCCTGCAAAGCTGAAGTGAAATACTAACTTTACAAAGCGCAAAATGCAAAGGGAACTAGACTCATTAGCGAAGACTGCCTATAATGTCATTTCTAGAACCAAGATGTTTTCAACAGAATCCAGATTTCAAATTTGTTGTCAAATAAGCTATCATTTGACCATCGGACAAACTCCAGACTCCCGTATGGACGACATAGTAATTAGCGTCCATGATTCTCAATTTAAATCAGGGGGTCTACTAATGATGATACTCATTGCCTAATACAGAGTCTCTATGCCTGTGCATTAACCAGCTTGCATGAGATGAGGATGAATGTTGTGTGGCAGAAGAGCTAACACCATGTGACTAGTGGGGGCCGAAATGCACGCGTTTTAGCTCACGCAGGCTGGCGTGAAGAGGGAAGGACTATGCTGACGTGAGGTCTGGAACATGACAAGGAATTAGAATTCAGAAAGCGGGCGCAATTAGCTTGATACTTAACTTTAATCCATTTATGGTGAACATCGCTCTTGACGGTACATGATTCACAATATTATCTGCTCAGAATAGTAACTGAATATGGCGCCTTGTTAGGTCGTAGCAAATGACGTAGCTGAAGGCTATGCTAAACTATCGTCTCGGCAAATGAAAGCGTATGTAGACAGTGAACCAACGCTAGCAAAGTCGGCTGTACAACTGGGGCGAGTGCTAGGGAGTCTCTCCAGACTAGACCTTCCGTGTGGCGGCGCTCGGTCTGCAATCACTGATAGTGGCGACACGCGGGTCCGACGTATACTAACGGACCACGGGCGATTTAAAGGCTACCACCTAGCAAGTGTGGTGTCTGACGGTGACACCACAATGAACTGTAGAATTTATAGCAAATAAATCACCAGGTCCGAATGACATCGTCATTCAGTTGTACAAATGGTACTCTACGGCCTTGGATCCTTACGTAGTCTGCATTTATCGTGAATCTCCCATAGCCCCGCGCAACTGTAAAAAAGCGCAGGTGACACCAGTACATAAGAAGGGTATAAAAAAAATGGGCCCACAAAAGTACGGACCAATACCCCTAACTTCTGTTTGCCGAAGAATCCTCTAACGTATTATCAGTTCGAATATACTAAACTTTCTTGAGATTGAGAAGCTTATGCCCACAAGTCAGCATAGTTTTAGAAAGCATCGCTGGTATGAAAATCGGCCTGCCTTTTTCTCACATGATAAATGCGAACTATGGATGAAGCGCAACAGGCATATTCCATATTTATAGATTTCTGGAAACCATTTGACATGGTGCTCCGATGTAGGCTATTAACGAAGGTACGAGCATATGAAACAAGTTCACAGACATATGAGTGGCTCAAAGACTTCAAAGTAATAGAATCCAGTAAGTTGTCGTCGACGGCGAGTGTTCATCAGAGACATGGGTTATCATCAGGAATGCCCCTAGGAAGTATTGTACGACAGCTGTTGTTCTGTATATACATAAATGATTTTTTGGACAGGGAGAGTAGCAATTTGCAGTTATTTGCTGATGGTGCTGTGGTGTACGGTTAGGTGACGAAGTTGAGTGACTGTAGGAAGATACAAGATGACTTAGACAAAATTTCGAGTTGGGGTGATGAATGGCAGTTAGTTCTAAATGTGGTAAAATGTAAGTTAATGCGGATCACTGGGAAGAGTAAACCTGTTATATCTGGATACAATATTACTAGTCTCCTGCTTGATGCAGTCACGTCGTTTACATACCTGCGCGTAACGTTGCAAAGTTATATGAAATGGAACGAAAAAATGAAAACTATGGCAGGGAAGGTGAATGGTTGACTTCCGTTTATGGGGAGAATTTTAGGAGAGTGGTTCACCAGTAAAGGAGACCGCATATAGGACGCTGATGCGACCTGTTCTTCAGCACTACTCGAGTGTTTGGTATCCGTAGCATGTCGGACTGAAGGAAGACACTGAGCCATATTAGAGACGGGCTTACCGTGCAACACCTATTTTTGACGTTTTTGTATCTGTATCGATATTTCTGTGTAAATTTGTAGTAGTGCTTATGTATAATGTTGTATCTGTCAGGGACAGTTGTGTGAATTTTTGAACGATGTTGTTTAAAATATGCTTGTGAATTTAAATAACTACTGAATAATTGTTGTGTAATATACTATAAATTAACTGTCCATAATTAGGGAACGTGAGGGGGAAAGAGACTGGGCTGCCCAGTGCTGTAGTTAACGCCTCGCTGCAACAGATCATAGTGGTTTGTAGTCCTGGAGTTTTGAGGCCAGAAGAACTTTAGGGCAGTATTTATGGGCCTCAGATGTTGAATTTGGTGATACCACAAAAATATTATTTCGACACCAAGAAGATCAGTAATAGGGGGAGGCCACGACTGCATCGCCGCCATGTTAATAGCCGCTGCAAATTGCGCCATCACTGCCTCCAGGCTTCCACTAAATTGTTTTATGTTTGGCACTCTGTAAATGGACCAGGTATTTGTGAAAACTGCTTGATTTTAATAATAATCGTGGTGTTACTAAAAAAATTCTATCTCACACCCGTGATTACCCCAAATCACAAACCTGGACAGGGTTCCTATCCTAGTGAATTTAATTCCTAGTGTCCTAATATATTACAAGAAAGTGGCTGAACTTGAATTTAACGTTTTGTTGTCATTTGCACAGCCAATTATAATTCTGATTAGGTCAAAAAACCGCCTACGAAAGCACATTCGTTATTTAAATAGTTACAGTTTGTTGTACTTTACTTAACTGATAATTAAAGATAAGATTACTTACCTTTTTTCATGCATAACGTACTGGTGTAGTTTTATTAATGAGCATAGTTCTTCGAACCATGAAAGTTTAAGGATCCTCATGTACCAGCCTAGTTATTTAATGAAGCAATGCAAAGGCTCCTTCACAGCCAGTGTAGTTAGGTTTGCATTCTGTTTAGTTGATTAAGATCGAGTTTAAGAAAGAACTGTTTACTGTGTTATCTGTTCTAATGCAAGCTGTCCGCAGCTCGTGGTATCGAGGTCGTGTTCTCGTTTCCCGAGCACGTGGTCCCGGGTTCGATTCCCGGCGGGGTCAGGGATTTTCACCTGCCTCGAGATGACTTGGTGTTTGTGTTCTCCTCAACATTTCATCATCATTCATGAAAGTGGCGAGATTGGACTGAGCAAAATTTGTTAATTTGTACGGGCGCTGAAAACCGCGCAGTTGAGCGCCCCACAAACCAAACATTATCATCATCATCTAATGCAAGTTGGTTAATGCACAGGCATAGAGACTCTGTATTAGGCAATGAAGTAATGGATTATGATCATTAGTAAACCCTCTGATTTAAATTCACAATCATTTCAAGCTTTTCCCTGCTACTAGTTTGATGCGTGTCGGTGTTTGGTTTTGTAAACTGTTGCACTTAGTTCATTTAAGATATGTATTGTTGAGAGGCATATGTTGCTGTTTACTATCTCTTTGGCCATTTGCTTAATTGACTTACTAGTTAAAAGCATATTTATCTGCAAGGTTAGGTTACTGTGTTGTAATGTGAACAGATATAAGGGAAGAGTTTAGTACACGTGTCAAGCAAGGTTAGGTTAGCCTTAGCACTGCCTTCTACTTAATCATTTTGCTTGACATAAGAATGCTTAATTAGGCTGCCGACCTGATTTAATATGTAGTGTTACAACTTGTTTTTGTGCTGGGAGAATGTCTGGTCCTGATCCACCGTTTACTATTGTTTATACTCTGCTGGAGTATTTCGGAAATGAACCCCAGTTTGGTTGCTCTGTTTCCGTTAGGTTATCTCACGGTCAACTTTCTCAAAAATTCCTCTCAGAGGTACAACGTTAGCATCGATTTCCGTTAAAGGTGGTCGGTGCTACCGTTACAACGGGTAGGTTCGAACAACGCGTAAGTGCAGATGCCTCGGGAACTCAGATGGATATCCCTAGAAGGGAAACGACTTTCTCCTAGTGAAACACTACTGAGAAAATTTAGACAACTAGCATTTGGATCTGACTGCCAAAAGATTCTACTGCTGCCAACATGCATTGCACTCAAGGACCACGAAGATAGTGATTCTAGGCGATACAGTCTGGAACCGCGCGACCGCTACGGTCGCAGGTTCGAATCCTGCCTCGGGCATGGGTGTGTGTGATGTCCTTAGGTTAGTTAGGTTTAAGTAGTTCTAAGTTCTAGGGGACTGATGACCTCAGAAGTTAAGTCCCACACTGCTCAGAGCCATTTGAACCATTTTGAACCACGAAGATAAGATATAACAAATTATGGCTCATACGGAGGCATATAAATAGTCGTTTTTCTCAGCCTCTATTTGCGAATGGGCCAGGAAAGGAAACGACTAGTAGTGATACAGGGTACGCTCCGCCACGCACCATACAGTGACTTATAAATTCAGATGTAGATGTAATTGTCAATAAATTTTTTCTATGGAGGGAGAATGTCATATATTGAAAACGTAATGACTTGTTCGTTGTCACGCTTAGTGCTTTAAGAGCCATCAAGGGCACTCCAAGATAAGAATTCAGAAACACAATGCGGAGAGTTGAACAAAAGTGGTACCACCGGGGCTACAGGACCTATATATTAACACTAGAGCCCTGCAGACTGCAGTCGCTCTGGGCAGCTGTCCCAAAAGAGAATTTTGACTTCGGAGAATTAAATGGCAACTCGACGCATTGTCTAGACGCTGTTGTAAGGTTGTAAGGTGTCAGGCAAATCCATAACCTTCCATGAAAACCCTGACATGATAAGCAAATCTAGTAGTACGTCACATAGCTCCGAATAAATCGTGACAACAAATTAACCAAAGTAATACGAATAACGAGTGAGCAAATGGAATACCACAGACTAACACAAGAATGCCTAAATACATGTCATACCTTCCCACCGTGAGACAGACCCAGTTCCGAGGGGAGAAACGAGAACAGAAGCCGAGAGCAGAACCGTCTTGCGCTAGAAGGCCCTACGATAAGGGACGGACACCCACGTCGCCAGCTAACCACCAGGACCCCCCCCCCCCCCACCGAGCGGGGTGGCGCAGTCGTTAGACACTGGACTCGCATTCGGGAGGACGACGGTTCAATACCGCGTCCGGCCATCCTGATTTAGGTTTTCCGTGATTTCCCTAAATCGCTCCAGGCAAATGCCGGGATGGTTCCTCTGAAAGGGCACGGCCGACTTCCTTCCCCATCCTTCCCTAATCCGATGAGACCGATGACCACGCTGTCTGGTCTCCTTCCCCAAAAACCAACCAACCAACCACCCCCCCAGCCTATGTTAAAAGCTAGAGCCCTCCAGAAGAACAGTATAGATCTTACGATAACACTAAAGGGGCCACACTAGCCGCAAGTTTTAGCGTGATACTTTTTCGCGTCTCTGATACGTTGCAAAAGTTAAAAACATTGCCCCACCACGAGAAATAACCGCCAGGACCACCCCCCCCTCCCCCCCAGCGCATGTTAAAAGATAGAGCCCTCCAGAAGAACAGCATAG
Organism: Schistocerca serialis cubense; assembly: GCF_023864345.2. Lineage (NCBI taxonomy): Eukaryota > Metazoa > Arthropoda > Insecta > Orthoptera > Acrididae > Schistocerca > Schistocerca serialis. The sequence continues at coordinate 147,925,286 of NC_064638.1, read as the reverse complement.
ATATTACGATAACACTAAAAGAGCCACACCAGCTGCAAGTTTTAGCGTGAGACTTTTTCGGGTCTCTGTTACGTTGCAAACTTTAAAAACATTGCGCCACCACGAAAAGTATAACGTTTCTCATTGGTTAGACAGAATTTTTGTAGGCGGAGCTTAAGGTTAACATTGAGACCCTGATTGGTCAGATGAAAACACAGCCAGATAGTTTTTTTAAAACTAACTTCGGTAAATTGTAGTAAGGAGAAGTTAAGGAGAGAGTCTTCCGAGTCGGCGAGGTGCGTGGAGCGGTGCCGACCGACGCCCCATGACGGTGCCTAACCAACGACAAGGTAATGAACGCACGCGACGCCGCATAACAGCGCATAAAGCTTTACTCAGAACTGCAGAAGTCTCATCTGTTACACCCCGTTTTTGAGTAATACTAGTGTCGATCGTCAATTAAAGCTCATGGTATTCATATTTGCTACGTAAGTTAAAATCTGAACGCGATGATTTTTCTGTTATATAATTATTGAGAAGAAACATCAGCCACTGTAATTTACGACAAGTTAGATAAGTAATTAAAGATAATTGAGCGTCACTGTAGACCATTTTGATAGTTTTCTCTTTTTTGAAACTTAATTTAAATCTAGATTATAGATGTGATATGGCATAGGTCATCCTTCGATCCATTGTAGAACTTGGAAACCCATTCAGGGAATATTCGTTCACATTTTTGTTGAACGCAGTTGGTTTTTATCATCCTTTATTAAAACATTTCCTTTTATCAATAGTGCAATTTATAGACAATGTTTTGTGAGTAGAATAAAATTTCCAATGGTAAACTTAACTGCTTTTCGACGTTATTTTACCAGCTAACTAAAAATAGGAAAGCCTTGAACCCCTTCCACTAAATTTAGTTAGTGTTAAGATTCTTGTACAGGGAGTGCAGTGGAGCTGACGCTGAAATCATTAAGTATTTGGTTATATCATCGCCAGTGTCACTGAACTCTTCTGAACTCTACATGTCATGTGTGGTCTGGCGTCTCCTTACCATCAACAGGTCCGAGGTCAAACTAGTCAATTCCCTAAAAAACACGCTCAGAGCGTCATTGCGCGAAAGTGGTAGGGAGACACGACATAGAACAAACAGAAACTACGCAGAATGTTAGAAGGTGTCACAGTAGAAGATGGCCACGAAGAGGCACATCTTAGCAGAGGCAACAAGCTTGATGCTTACTGCTGAGAACTGCTTTCAGATGAACGTTATTGCTACCAAACTTCGAGTTTGTTAATGTAAAATCGAGAAGCATCCCTACCTACAGAGTAGAAGAAGGGGAGGAGTCTAAATATGGTTGGGCACAGGTGCCGTGGAGGTCTAGAGTGACTCGTCAGATTGGCTTAACCTTGTTAACTGATGGGGGTATTGGTGGGTCGACTATAGGACGGGAGAAATGGTGTGCCTCCACAGTCACTTAAAAACTCATGTTTTTTTATTCAGATGGCTTCTCAGTCGGATCGTTATAGCGCAGACTCTGTGTCGCTCGTGGCAAACCTCAGTGAGCTCTGACATGTATGTTTTTCTCATTAGAAGTGCTATTCTCAAGTTCGTACTTAACATGCTGCTAGTGTTCGTTAGCCGGCCGAAGTGGCCGAGTTGTTCGAGGTGTTACAGTCCGGAACCGCGTGACCGCTACTGTCGCAGGTTCGAATCCTGCTTCGGTCATGGATGTGTGTGATGTCCTTAGGTTAGTTAGGTTTAAATAGTTCTAAGTTCTAGTGGACTGGTGACCTCAGAAGTTAAGTCCCATTGTGCTCAAAGCCATTTGAACCATTTTTAGTGTTTGTTCAAATGGTTCAAATGGCTCTGAGCACTATGGGACTCAACTGCTGTGGTTATTAGTCCCCTAGAACTTAGAACTACTTAAACCTAACTAACCTAAGGACATCACACACAGCCATGCCCGAGGCAGGATTCGAACCTGCGACCGTAGCAGTCGCACGGTTCCGGACTGCGCGCCTAGAACCGCGAGACCACCGCGGCCGGCTTTAGTGTTTGTTACTTCTGGTAGCGCCAACCTTCGTGGATTCAGGCAATGACTTCTTTTGTGCAACCAGCTGCCTTATTTGTTTTTTCTAATGTTTAGAACTTAGCTTCAGTATAGTAGTTAGTGTGATCGCTACTAAAGCGTGTTAATCACAGCCCTTAATCCATTAATCTCCTGTTGCAAGCATCCTGTCGATCCCACAATCTGCGCATCTCATTGGTGCCCTGTGACAGTGTCTGGCACCGATGCAAGTCATCGATCTGCCTTCACTCAGAATTTGTCTTTCTGCAATCCTCCTCATCGCTCGGAAATTGCGAAAGCTCCTGTCTTTCCTCTATCCCGCGTTAGGACACGATATGTGGTTGAAATGATAACTAAATCAAGAGGCTACGCTGCCGACAGGCGTTGATATACATCAACAGGGACAGGATAGTGCGACTGCAGGGACTTATCCCTTGCACGCTCCTCGTGAGACCCACATGCCCGACTTAATGTCCACACACTACATTCGTAGTGCCCCTGCCTGTTCCACTCATTACTAACGGCAGACAATCTTAGAAATGGCTCTGAGCACTATGCGACTTAACTTCTGAGGTCATTAGTCCGCCTAGGACTTAGAAGTAATTAAACCTAACTAACCTAAGGACATCACACACATCCAAGCCCGAGGCAGGATTCGAACCTGCGACCGTAGCGGTCGCTCGGTTCCAGACTGTAGCACCTAGAACCGCACGGCCACTCCGGCCGGCAGGCAATCTTACCGAGTCCCGTAAGATTTCGGGCAATATGTGTGCATCCGCACAGAAGAAGAAGGTCAATGGCCAGTCAGCCTTCACTATATGAAGATGGTATCTGTTCTTTCTGACATATCCGAAAGGACGGATACCATCTTCATATAGCCTACGATATGTGAGTTGTGATTCCGAGGACAAGTGACGGTCACGGCGATTTTTTTTTTTTGAGGCGACATTCCTCAAACTTGCATTCGAATGATCTATGCAGTCGAACTTGATGGTTTCTGAATTACTGACATGCGTTGACAGATATTCAGTCTTCCTTACACTGAGGCGTAATCAGGACTTTCATTCTTGAACTTGTCATTGAAAGTTACTCTTCTATTCAGCAGCTAAGGGAACTGATGAGTCTTCCGGGCAGTGGTCCAAGAAACTTTTAGATTCCTGACATTCCGTCCAGAGCCGCCCTGGGCTTCTTCAGACCGGATGTGACGGCGTTGAGTCTTGCTGACTGAACAGTTGGACGTCGGAGAGCGACACAAAGACTGTGTAAATTGGGCGTGGTCGAGCTTACAGTTGACAACAAGTGGAATACATACATAAGATTCCGCGTACTTGTGGAAAGATTTACACTGATATTACCAAGAGAAGCGCGAATACAAGACTAAATGAACATAAAAGTCTTTTCCGACCAGGGTAAACAGAAAAATCAATGTAGCAGAGCATGCTGTTCAGTGCAGCTCTGGACGAATCGCCATGAATCGAAATGTTTCTTCGACCACAACCGCACAGCCCAGAAGACTCATCAGCAACCATGACACGCGGTCGCGAAAGTCTTCATTGTATGAGCTAGTGGAACATCATCATTATACAGTGGTGCTCCAGCTAGGTTTTTCTGAGAACCTCTGGCGACCATCTCCATTGCTATGGTGAAGAATAAAGGAAAGAGCAGCTTCCTGGCACTTTTCGTAGTGTAACTGCATAAGCAAGTGAACCGCATCGGAGGCCTCGCAGCCTTTCGCGAAACACCTCTCACTGTTGGTAATATTGACACATTTTCGTATTCTGCAATGGGCCGCGCTGAAATTTTCATTGCATGTGATAGAAGGCGTACAGGACAACAGAACTTTCAAACAAGTGGACGTTCAGCATTATGGCACCATTTTAGAAGCAGAAGGGAATTCTCTAAACAGAGTAGGCCTGTAGTGGTCAATTTCCACTCGGTTCCTATCTTCTTCTTCATTTACTTTGTGAGGAAATCTGTCAGCCAGTCATCTGCCTCAGAGAGCCTTTATTTGCGCATTTATGCTGGCGTACCATCTGGCCCAGTCGATTTCTCAAGTTTCATCTTCACTGGGGCTTCTAGAACTTCAGACCTGGTAATCGCCGTGATGGATCCTTGAACGTGTGTCATCTGTTGTACAGGCAAACTCTTCATCGGAGACTACTTCAACGCTCTACTGCCTTCTATCGCTCAACGGTAAGTTTACTTCCTTTGTCATTGATACTACAGAATTTTCCCGTGTCGCTCGTTTGCTGGACAATAGATACCACACTCGCCTCCTGGTCTGTCCAGGCTTTCATAGATCTCTATGTAGTGAGCCGATGAGGCTGCGGTCTTGTTTGCATCACGTGTGGCATCATTGCTGGCTTTCCAGTTTTAGGATTTTTTCGAACAGAAGGACCTGTGACAATATTCTTTTCTCGCATTCAGTTTGTTGTTAACGTCTCCTATCAATAACCGAGTATGATGATCCATTCTACGGCCTCAATGTCACTAAAAGTATATTTGTTCTTGAGTAACTTCTTGACCAGTTTCTTTAAACATACTTCATGAATTCTTGTACATTAGAGATGGGCAAACTAAAACACGTAACTGTTTCGAAACAAATGAAACAGTACAATGTAATGTTTCGATACGCTGTTTCGAAACAGTGAAACAGTTTGTGTTTTGTAATCTAATAAACCTACACATTTTATCATCTTGACTGTCTACTCCTGTATGTCCACATAAACACAAATGAGTTGCGAGAGCGCTAACCATATCGCAGAAAGTATGAAATTATCACTTAGGCGTCTTGGCAGTTTCGTATTTCTGCAGCAAATGCGCTGCTTTCGTGTCGTGTGACTTTCATACTTTTCAATTGGCTGAGGACAGCCATAGCTGAAGACAGAAGAACCACCACGAACGGAACTGGAGGTGTGAGCAAACTGCAGAAACAACGGATATGCTACTGGGATTCCCACATTCCGTTAGTATGGGTAATATACCCATCCTGTTAATTTCCATGCACACAAAGGGAATCATTGAGGATAATAGGCACAGTGACTTTAGACTCACAAATAACGCCAAATAATTCGAATAAATAACAAACTATAAAAGAAAAAAATTTTGTCTTTCAAGGTGTTTCGAACCGTTACTATAAATTCACCATGCTTCCTAGTCCTTCCCGTTCACCATTACACTATCAGTGATATGTCAAACAGATTGCTTGCAATTATACCTACATCAAATTTATGTATATGTCTAATAACTGTCACTCTACGCCTTTTTTTATTCAAAATGTTGTAGGCTTACTTACGTTTCTTAATATGATTATTGTACATGAACAGAGAAGCGTATGTTATCAAAAAGTGTAATTTAACTGAATGATTTTCACATATTTATTATTTTGAATGTGAATAGTATGCGTTGTTTTATTGCTTGGTTAGTGTTTATAAAGCAGATGTTACGCCATTTCGGAATATGACAGTCAGCTAGAAACGAAGCTTTATTTTCGGATATCTTAAGCTTCATGCTATTGCTTGTCAAAAAGATTTTGACACTCTTGAAAGAGTTTCATGAAGTGGTATGTTAAATGTGTTTCAGTACCTGTGCCGAGCCCGAATCTCGTCCGACACAGAGGGGAATGAATCATCACTGTTTCGATACAATTAGTCCGTTCCAAGCACTGGTGGACTGAAACAGCCTTATTTTGAAACAATGATACAGTTTCTGTGTCTGGCTCGAGACCGAAGCTGGTCCAGTTATCCGAGACAGGGGTGGAATGAAACACCACTGTTTCGAAACAGTGAACCGTAGCCGTTCCGAAACACTGAAACGGTTCCACGTATCGATACACTGTATCGAAACACAGAAACAGTGGCCAAGTCTATTGTACATATGTTCTTGGGTAACTTCTTGACCAGTTTCCTTCAATGTCACTAAAAGTAAAAGTATATTTGTTCTTGAGTAACTTCTTGACCAGTTTCTTTAAACAAACTTCATGAATTCTTGTACATATGTTCTTGGGTAACTTCTTGACCAGTTTCCTTCAATGTCACTAAAAGTATATTTGTTCTTGGGTAACTTCTTGACCAGTTTCCTTCAACACACTCCATGGTTTCTCGACATCATTAGTAAGGTAGATACGTGGTGTTTGAAATGGCATCTTTCTGTCTATCTTTGAACCACCGCCATTTTATCCGTTCTGAGCCATTTCTTTCCTTTTTCTTTCGACTCCTTATCCTGATGCGCATTCGGACTCGAAATGGGCGGAGTTGAGGAAGCAATAATTCACATAGAACTGTTTTTTAATCTAGAACTAGCATTTGATCACGTTTTTCCACAAAAACGAAGTCAATCTGGCCAATGCTCCTGTAACTGTAGTGCGTTCAGAGATGTCATGCTCCCTCCTTGAGAAACGTTTTTGTGTTAATGAGTCGTGTGCTTCCGCAAAATCTAGTGCTGTTTTAGCCGCTTCATTAATTACTCCTCTGCCATTTCGCATCGACGTGCATCTACTTTATAATTAGCAATGGGATCATCGTTTGTAATTGTAGCACCTTCCTGTGACACTTGCGGCATCCTTTCATTAGGAAACTCCACAAAATTATGTTTTAACATCCTGGGGCAACCAGTATGCGGAACACAGATTGCGCTAATACGAATCTTTCGGGTACCTGTGACTAGAGTTACCTAGAAATTATCATCATAGAATCGCGCTACACCAGCAACAGACACCGGAACTGCTAAACGACTTTGATGGCAGGACCGTTCTCCCTACCGTTTTAGAGCGTCATGTGGTTCATGTGCGCTTCATTGCATTATACCAACACTGAAAGAAGCAAGACTGTGGGGCGGCGAGTATGCTACTTCACTGGTTTAAAGTTTTGATGCCGTCTTTAAACACATGAACCTGGAAACTAATTTGGTGGTCAGCCAGAAAGGGAAGGGGAACATACTGACCTTAGTTTCCAGTCTGCGCGACCACATTCCGGTCCAGCCCACAGAAAGAAAAGTGTCTATCTCCCATTTCTTTGCGGGATCAGGACTATGACTTCATTAAAATTTAAAGTTCCAATCAAGATTTAATTTAATTAAAGTTTCTCACAAACAACACTTAAAATTGCGCAATGTTCAATTGAAAACAAGTCTTTCTAATGTAACAGCACCTTTAGCAGTTCAGAGGCGACCTCTACGGTAACTTCCTAACAGATTGATTTTCGCCCTGACTAACATCACTCAATTGAAAGTTCGCAATGAATGTTCAAAAATTAATGCTCGTCATAAAAGTGGAAATAAATTCACCACTTGCCACGCGGAATTGAATTTCACACGGACGGCACACTAACAGTTATTTTACCGAATTCTAAACGATCCAGGACGGTGTACAGTCCTCGCGAGTTCACTATGTGTTTTCACTGCCAAATACGCGTTTCTCACAGCTCGGCTCTGACGTCATCCGAGGCAGAGCGCGACCAGACGTTTAACTGGCGTGGACCTCACAGTGTCTGAGAGCGAAGTGAACCTTCCTACTGCTTCAGGGGCTGTACTTATAAGGTGCCGGTGCGGACTGCCGAGAAAAGATCTGTAGTCTCTGTCTATTTGCACACGGCGGCAGTCTACGAACGACCGCTATCTCGGGCACAAAATCTTTAATAATATAGTTACAAATTACTTTAGAAACTTCTTAATTTTTTCTGGTATGCAGATAAGCAATTTGAAAGCACGTAGAAAGTTTCAGCTTGCTAGAATGAAAACTTTGCTTAATAGAATTTATTTAGTGGATCTAACGGTAGATTGTTACCTCTGAACCATACTTTTGCTAAGACTTATATCAGTTGCTTTTTATGTTATAAGTCTTAAACTTAATGTACCTCTATTACTTGATATATTTGATCATCTGGTTTAACCAAAATCCTCTATCATTAAAATTTCAAGTACTTAATCTACAACACTTAGGTACATTTTAGTTACAAAATTAGTTTTTATTTAATTACTCAAAAATTATAAGAGGTAGGTTAACGTGGACTCATTGTTATTATTTTTGCGGTGTACTGAAGTATAAAACAAATTTTCAGGTTTCTAAGTCCATTATTTAGCGCCTCTGATTTTTGCGAAAAACGTGGATTCTGGCGTTAATTTTTGTTTTATGGTTTTGGAAACCAGCATCACTTATTGTAGTGTACATAGTTCCGCGTAGTCAGCGCGTACACAACTTTCCCACTAGAGCGCGCCCCGCTAAGCACAACAGCGCAGGCGCAGCGCTCGTCCGTCTCCGCACTACGAGATGGCGCTGTCTTAGAGATGGACCAAATTCTGCTTCCGCCGATCCGCGTATTAATATGTAACGCAGCTAATGAGATTGCTGATAACGTAGAACATTTTCTCCTCGTGGATCACACTCGCGCAGTGATACATGAACGCGCGAGGTATTATAACGAGTGTACAGACCTCCGATTAGTCAGTCTGCATTAGTCTGCACCAGTCTGCATTAGTCTATAGTCACGTTTCAGACTGCGCCTAATAAGATTACCATATTCCTTTACATAGCCATGGAGATAAATGACCAGACACTTTGTCAAGTATCAGAGATATGCGAGAATAAGATTAACGTACCAAGACCCAAAGGAACTTCAGATTGTCAATTGTAAATAGCGTCCAGAATCAAGTTACGTAATGTTTATGCTTGTTATTATTTTAATAAATGTGTGTGAAAATTAATCAAGTTCTGTTTAAAGTTGGTCACCGTCAATCTGCTACTCTAAGCGTCCAAGTGGCATTTCTATCGTCTGACCTAACGGCAGAAGATAAACACGCCACGATAAGACCACGAGACATATTGCTGACACTCGCCTACTTCGTCTGAGCGACAAGTCAAATAATCTGATGGTGTGTGTACCGAAGGTCTTACAGTGCGCACACCACACTTATTTATAACTTATTTATAACTGCACCCTCTGACCAAATTCTGGCTTCCTAGCATCAATATTTAGCGCCTCTGATTTTTCTCTTAAAACGGCATTTTTCCGTAAACAATTAAGTTTAGAACATCAAGACTTGGTATTTGGAACATTATTACACTGAACTATAATTTAACAAAGTTTTAAACATAAATTTTAATTTTTAATTTCATACTAAATTGTGGTGTGATACTTGTACGCTACATGCAGACGCGTTAAGGTGACGTGGCGCTACTGGCAGTGAACTGGGTTAAGGCCCTCGCTCGCAGCCGGCCGCGATGGTCTAGCGGTTCAGGCGCTCAGTCCGGAACCGCGCGACTACTACGGTCGCAGGTTCGAATCCTGCCTCGGGCATGGATGTGTGTGATGTCCTTAGGTTAGTTAGGTTTAAGTAGTTCTAAGTTCTAGGGGACTGATGACCTCAGATGTTAAGTCCCATAGTGCTCAGAGCCATTTGAACTCGCTCGCATCTGTAACTCACACATGATACAGCGCTTGGTTTGCTTCAAGACCTGGCTTGTTTAGCAAAAAAATGGCTCTGAGCACTATGGGACTTAATCCTAACTAACCTAAGGACATCACACACATCCATGCCCGAGGCAGGATTCGAACCTGCGACCGTAGCTGTCGTGCGGTTCCGGACTGAAGCGCCCAAAACCGTTCAGCCACCGCGGCCGGTGCTTGTTTAGCCAACACCACTCTGATGTGCTGGTAAGCCTCACGTATTTCTCGAGCTGAAGAGACTGTTCGTCACACGTCCCTTGTGGGGGACACTTTAGTCTTATTCTGATTCCTTAATTTTGGCATTGAACCATACTGACATGAAAAAGAATTTTAATCAACCGATGTCTCACGTGGATCAGTCACCAGTTCACAGATTTCAGCTGAGGGCCTAGTTACTGATAATGTACCATCCAAGTACTGAACGATAATTTGCCTGCTCGACCGCGGGGGTCACCCATATTTGGTAGGTGCCTTCTATCTGCCACGTGGGACCGAACCCACTTTCAATTCAAAAATGGTTAGTTTCTTCATGCGCTTCACCTAGGCATTTAACCACCTTCTTCAGCTGTAGCGATCTTAACACGTTCTCTTCTACATAGCGATTTTTCAGATATCCTCAAAAATGGTTCAAATGGCTCTGAGAACTATGCGACTTAACTTCTGAGGTCATCAGTCGCCTAGAACGTAGAGATAATTAAACCTAACCAACCTAAGGACATCACATACATCCATGCCCGAGGCAGGATTCGAACCTGCGACCGTAGCGGTCGCTCGGCTCCAGACTGTAGCGCCCAGATATCCTCGTCCGATTCAGCAAGTAGTTATCTCTAACAACATCCTCGGCAATAGATGTCCTTCACATTAGTATCCTTTTCTGTAATGCGCCATACGACACATCTGGTTCTCCTGCCAGTTCGCGTTAAGTCCAGTTGTCGTTTGCCGTAGCTCTATTATAGATTTCATCGACTCTCTAGGATTTACACTGGTCAGTACTACCAGCATCCATTGCTCGTGAAGTGTATTCTTCAGATTTATTTTCATCTTCAATCCGAAGACAGATATATGTTTCCCAAAGTTCTGATACCTTCGTGTGGAGATGATGGAACATTACATCGTTGCTCACATCTTGTGGCTAGACATTTTGCAAACGAACGTTGTCTAAGAGAACCATTCAGTTAGTAACGCACTTGGCATACTTTGATTTATGCTAGTGATGACGTCATCTGACTGAGATTTACTGAAGATAACAGCAAGAAATTATTGGAATTTCTGAATGTATTACTTTGGTGCATAAATTGGTAGCGTTTTTCCACATATTTAACAAACACCACAGATACACATAACAGAGACCATAGGCATCAATAATATATTCTCTTTCACTATTTACTACAGTCTGCCAGCACTGGGAAAACGTTTCGATTCCGAAACGATAGAATTCATGTGATTTTGAGGCGAAGAACTCCTCGATCCAAGTTCGGAACGAATTTTCGTTCGCAAACGAAATTGTTTGCAGGTTGTTCGATAGAGATAGGAGAAGGTGAAAATCTGAGAGCGCAAATTAGATCAATAAGATGGGTGTGGAATGACTTCATAAACTAACTCCTGTACTGTGATTTTTATCAGTTTTGCGAAATGCAGGCAGGCGTTACCGTGGAGAAGCACCACTTCACTCCGTATTGACGGCGTCTACAAGAGGTCTCAGTTGTTTACAATAAAAATCAGCAGTGATGGCTACACCTTGGGAAAGCAGTCGTAGTACATCACACTTTCACTGTTCCACCGGTTGAATAAAACTGTCTTTAATGGATGCTCGCAGGTCTTCATACGGGGAGTTTCTGTTTTATTTGGGCTCAGTCGTTCCTTAGTATTCCTTATGTTAGGATAAAGACATCATTTCCCGTCACCATTAACGATACAGGACAGAAATGGTCGGTGTTGTTCATGAGGCAAATAATGATGACAAAGCAGAGATGCACATATCGCCACCTGCTGATCTTTGTAATTTTAGCCAAGAGCTTACGGTACTCATAGGCCGATATTCCAACCTTTCCTAATGCCTGCATATGTCGCTCGATGATGGAATGATCACAGGTCATCGCAACTGCCTATTCTCAAATATAGTCACATGGATAATTGTTGATTAATGTGTTTAAACGATCTTCGTCAAATGCCGACTCTCTTCCTGAACGTGGAGAGTCACTAATGTCAAAATGGTCCTCCTTAAAACGAGAAAACCATTTACTTCCTGTGATCTGTCCAGTCACATGATCCCCACACAGTGTGAAAACGTTTCTGGCTGCCTCCGACGGTGTCCCCCACATACTGAACCAAGACAGAAGAATAAGTTCCGATTTCCGCACTTGCCACTCCATTTTCTATCGTCCACAACTTCACTCAGTATCTCCAAATGACAAAATGACAATATGTGATCTCAAATAGCAGCAGTAAACTACAAAAAAAAAGGAATGACAATCAATAAATAACCCACAGCGACGGAAGTACCGATTTAAAAAACAAAAACTTTACAAACTTACGCATCAACCTCATAGTTCGTTCGCAGCAAGGTATGAGCGGTAATTGTTAAGCGATAAGACTTCACCAGTAGGTTCTCTCTTATATTTTCAGATCATTTTTGAGATTCTGATATTCTGAATGGCTGTGAACAACGTAGGTGTGTGGTCTCGTCTGAATAGAAACCACTTTGTACGGAAGGACTACTGTCCATTAGTTGATCTCAGCACATATCTGATACATTCATGAGAGACAGCCATATAAGGCATGCATTTCGTATTTTCCTGATGACTGTCTCGTCATAAGCAATATATCCTTCCAATATTGTCGCCGGCCGTTGTGACCGAGCGGTTCTAGGCGCTTCAGACTAGAACCGCGCACCTGCTACGGTCGCAGGTTCGAAACCTGCCTCGGGCTTGGATGTGTGTGATGTCCTTAGTTAGGTTTAAGTAGTTCTAAGTTCTAGGGGACTGATGACCTAAGATGTTAAGTCCCATAGTGCTCAGAGCCATTTGAACCTTTTTTGTTTTTTTTTTGTTTTTTTGTTTTTTCAATGTTGTCAGCGAGGCTCGAGTGTTCACCGTTTGTATTCTTTGTTGCGACTAATAATATTTTTGTGTCCTCGTAAGAGTATTTCTACATACATTTTTTACCTCAGTATTCCTTTTTGCATTCCAGCTCTGTCTGTGGTTTACTGGCGCAGGAACGAGATACTTGGCTGAATTCCTTCCTGACCCCGAGCAGACACATAAAGCACCCGTGTCCAATGATTTACGCCCGCTAAAGCAAGAGTATGCTGGAAATGCCTGCGCGACCATTAGGAGACCGAAAGCGGATAAGCGAGCGCGGCCGGGAGATGCCTTAGGTGTAAAATGCGGCGCGCTGTCGTTACTCAGCGGAGACACGCGGGGAATCTCGGACCGGGCCAGGTTTCCTCTGGGTGCATTTCTCGCGTCTGCCGGGACACGTCCTCAGGTGTGGAGCGGCCGACGCCTGTCGGAATGTGCAGACAAGACCTGCCTTAGAAAGCACCTGGCCGTCATTTTAAGGTGGCGGCGGCCATATGTTGGCGTCTTTTGCTGCATATTTGCATTTTGATTGCAGATGAGCCGTTGCAGACGAGGTCATTTAATAATAATTCCATGTATGTTTTTGTTACAACTTGACTATATTCCATACGACAGTAATTACTAAAGCATCAACATACATTCAAAATGCATCTGAACCTCGAAAGTTTTGAGATTCCTTTTGAAAGTGAACACCAGAGTTCACAAAAGGTTGTTAACCTGGTTACTGCCCTGAAATACACTTTAGGAAGCAATTAAACAAAGCAACACGAAGGGATTATCCGAATGGGACGGAAATCGGCAGATGTGATTTACATGTACCGACAAACCAATGATTACAGTTTTAGAAAAATTGGATGATTTATTCAGGAGAAGGAACTTCACAAATTGAGCAACGCAGCAACGAGCTGATCCACATCCGGCAATTACGCAGGCACTCATTCGCCTTGGCATTCATTGATGTCCTCCTGAGGGATATCGTGCTAAATTCTGTCCAACTGGCGTGTCCGATGGACAACATTCCGAGAGGGTTGGAGGACCCTGCCCGTAATGCCCCAAACGTTCAAAAATGGTTCAAATGGCTGTGAGCTCTATGGGACTTAACATCTGTGGTCATCAACCCCTAGGGCTTAGAACTACTTAAACCTAACTAACCTAAGGACATCTCACACATCCATGCCCGAGGCAGGATTCGAACCTGCGACAGTAGCGGTCGCGCGGTTCCAGGCGGAAGCGCCTAGAACCGCTCGGCCACTCCGGCCGGCAATATTAACTTTTTGGATGAGGAGTATAACACGGACTTAGTTCTTTGCAACGAGTGTCTTGACAAGGCGAAACACACCATTTTCAAGGCCCAAGAGGGCATAGACAACAAATTGTCTACCTCTACACTGACATCGTGTGCGACTGATTCAGTCTCGTCTGCGGTTCGGATCTCTGCGTAGGTCACGCTGCCGCCTATTATGTTCGAACGATTCTCTGGAGACATTGAGATCTTGTCTAATTTTTGGAACAGCATGAAAGCTATATCAATAGGAATGCTTCCGCCGTCTACTATTAATAAACACATGTCCGTAAGAGGATACCTCGTGAGTGAGTCCAAACAACTGCTCGATAGCATATTAGCTATTGCATCTAAACTATCCACATTACTTACAATTCACAACAATTAGGAATGATATTTAGTGTTTTTATATCTTCACACATACATAATAAAATCAATCATTACCATCACCATACCGCAGGCGGTATGACCCCAAATTAACCTATGCACTTTATGTGGAAGTGTAAAACATTTATCTTGTTTTGCTGGTAAGTCTAGTTTCTGCTATTTAACAGTAGAAAATACGTGGCGCTCTGACTGAGCAGCCGACTATACCTCAAAATTCAACACACATCGTCAGCAACCACTCATGTTTACTTCTTGAACAGAAGGCTATTTCTCACCGATCGCTGTGCATTGTTTTTCCTCATTCGGTGTCGAGCGCATGCATTGTAGCTCACAGAGTGACAGTTTTGATAATAGATTCTCGATTCAACTCGTCTTTCATTAATAAGGCATCCTCTTTGTTTTCGATTGGGATATTACACCTCTTATTTGCAGGGAAATATGAACTTCAAATGGCTCTGAGCACTATGGGACTTAACATCTGAGGTCATCAGTCCCCTAGAACTTAGAACGACTGAAACCTAACTAACCTAAGGACATCACACGCAACCATGCCCGAGGCAGGATTCGAAACTGCGACCTTAGCTGTACCGCGGCCAAACGTTCTCTGTTGGGGAGAGATCCGGCGAACTCAGCGTTTGGCAAGTACGCAGACAAGGAGTAGAAGCTCTCGCCGTGTGCGTATGGCCATTATGTCGCTGAAATGTTGGTGCAGGATGGGTGCAGTACATTGTCGATAAACCGCTGTGTTGTTATGGTACCGCGAATGACAATCAAAAGGCGTCCTGGTATGAAATGAAATGACACCCCAGCTCATCACCACAGGAAGTCGGGCCGTAGGGCGGGCGATATTCAGGTTGGTGTCCCACTGCTGTCCAGACGCGTCTTCGCTCGTCATTGAGGCTCAGTTCGAAGCTGGGTTCATCACTGAAAACAGTTCTACTCCAGTAAATGAGATTCAAGGCCGATTTCATGTATGGAGACGCCTCGGACAGTGGTGGGTTACCAAGCCGACTGTCGCCTACATACGGCCCTATACCCGTTAGCTATGGTCTGGGTCGCCATGTCTTTTCATAGCAGGACCCCTCTAGTTATCGTCCACGATCCCCTTACAGCACTGTGGTACGTCGACGATAATCTGCGACCCGTTTTGTTGCCCTTCGTGGCAAGCCATCCTGGACTTACATTAAAGAAAGATAATGTCCACCCGCGCACGGCGAGAGTAGCAGCGAATTGCAACGTGTAGACAGTCTTGGCATACTTGAAATGCTGGAATATTTTGACAACGTGCGTAACAGATTATTTGAGAACTGAGAACAGCAATGCCTCTTGAAGAGGTACAAGATTTGAAAAGAAAATGATCTGTTCAGAGAAATCTTATCAGGCGCTAGTATCAGCGATTCAAGAAATTTCAGATGACACACTGCTAGAGGAACGCCTGGAAAAACAGTTATCACTTCTCTCGCAGGCTAAAGACACATTACACAATCAATTTTCGGATAAAAGTCAAACAGGGGTAACACAGGAGTAGGTTTAATAGTGAATAAAAAAATAGGGACACGGGTAAGCTCCTACTAACAGCATAGTGAACGCTTTATTGTAGCCAAGATAGACACAACGCCGACGACTACCACATTAGCACAAGTTTATGTGCCAACTAGCTCAGCAAATGACGGAGAGACTGCAGGAATGTATGAAGAAATAAAAGAAACTATTGAGATAGTGAAGGGAGACGAAAATTTAATAGTCATGGGTGACTGTAATTCGATATTAGGAAAAGGGAGAGAAGGAAACATACTAGGTGAATATGGATTGGGGCTAAGAAATGAAAGAGGAAGCCGCCTGGTAGAATTTTGCGCAGAGCATAACTTAATCATAGCCAACACTTGGTTCAAGAATCATGAAAGAAGGTTGTATACATGGAAGAACCCTGGAGATACTAAAAGGTATCAGACAGATTATATAATGGTAAGACAGAGATTTAGGAACCAGGTTTTAAATTGTAAGACATTTCCAGGGGCAGATGTGGACTCTGACCACAATCTATTGGTTATGAACTGTAGATTAAAACTGAAGAAACTGCAAAAAGGTGGGAATTTAAGGAGATGGGAACTGGATAAACTGAAAGAACCAGAGGTTGTGCAGGGTTTCAGGGAGAGCATAAGGGAACAATTGACAGGAATGGGGGAAAGAAATACAGTAGAAGAAGAATGGGTAGCTTTGAGGGATGAAGTAGTGAAGGCAGCAGAGGATCAAATAGATAAAAAGACGAGGGCTACTAGAAACCCTTATGTAACAGAAGAAATATTGAATTTAATTGATGAAAGGAGAAAATACAAAAGTGCAGTAAATGAAGCAGATGTAAAGGAATACAAACGTCTCTAAAATAAGATCGACAGGAAAGGCAAAATGGGTAAGCAAGGATGGCTGGAGGAGAAATGTGAAAATGTAGAGACATATATCACTAGGGGTAAGATGGGTATTGCCTACAGGAAAATAAAAGAGACCTTTGGAGAAAAGAGAACCACCTGTATGAATATCAAGAGCTCAGATGGAAAACCTATTCTAAGCAAAGAAGGGCAGGCGGAAAGGTGGAAGGAGTACGTGAGGGTCTATACAAGGGCGATGTATTTGAGGGCAATATTACGGAAATAGAAGAGGAAGTAGACGAAAAGTTTGACAGAGCACTGAAAAATCTAAGTCGAAACGAGGCCCCGGAAGTAGACAACATTCCACTAGAACTACTCATAGCCTTAGGAGAGCTAACCCTGACAAATCTCTCCTAGCTGGTGAGCAAGATGTATGAGACAGGCGACATACCCTCAGACTTACAGAAGAATATGACAATTCCAATCCCAAAGAAAGGAGGTGTTGGCAGGTGTGAAAATTACCGAACTATCAGTTTAATAAGTCACGGCCGCTAATACTAACACGAATTCCTTACAGACGAATGGAAAAACTGATAGAAGCCGACCTCGACGATGATCAACTTGGATTCCGTAGAAATGTTGGAACACGAGAGGCAATACCGACCCTATGATTTATCTCAGAAAATAAATTAAGGAAAGGCAAACCTACATTTCTACCATTTGTAGACTTGCAGAAAGCTTTTGACAATGCTTACTGGAATACTCTCTTTCAAATTCTGAAGGTGACAGGGGTAAAATACAGGGAGTGATTGGCTATTTAAAATTTGTACCGAAACCAGATGGCGGTTATAAGAGTCGAGGGGCATGAAAGGGAAGCAGTGGTTGGGAACGGAGTGCGACAGGGTTGTAGCCTATCAACGATGTTATTCAATCTGTATATTGAGCAAGCAGTAAAGGAAGCTATAAAAAAATTCCGAGTAGAAATTAAAATCCATGGAGAAGAAATAAAAAATTTTTGGTTTGCCGATGACATTGTAATTCTTTCAGAGACCGCAGAGGACCTGGAAGAGCAGTTGAACAGAATGGACAGTGACTTGAAAGGAGGATAGAAGATGAACATCAACAAAAGCAAAACGAGGATAATGGAATGTAGTCGAATGAAGTCAGGTGATGCGAGGGAATTGGATTAGGAAACGAGACACTTAAAGTAGTAGATGAGTTTGGCTATTTGGGGACCAAAGTAACTGATTATAGTCGCAGTAGAGAGGATGTAAGATGGAGACTGGCAATGATAAGGAAAGCGTTTCTGAAGAAGAGAAATTTGGTATCATTGAAAATAGATTCAAATGTCACGAAGTATTTTCCCAAAGTGTTTGTATGGAGTGTAGCCACGTATGGAAGTGAAACATAGACGATAAATAGTTTAGACAAGAAGAGAACAGAAGGTTTCGAAATGTGGTGCTACAGAAGAATACTGAAGATTAGATGGGTAAATCACGTAACTAATGAGGAGGTACTGAATAGAATTGGGGAGAAGAGGAATTTGTGGCTCAACGTGACTAGAGGAAGGGATTGGTTGGCAAGACATGTTCTGAGGCATCAAGGGATCGCCAATTTAGTATTGGAGGGAAGCGCGGAGGGTAAAAATCGAGGAGGGAGACCAAGAGATGAATACACTAAGCAGATTCAGAAGGATGTAGGCTGCAGTAAGTACCTGGAGAGGAAGAGGCTTGCACAGGATAGAGTAACATGGAGATCTGCAACAAACCAGTCTGTTGACTGAAGACCGCAATAACAAAACAACAACATTTTGGACGAAGAGTATAACTCGGACTTAATTCTTTGCAACGAATATCTTGACAAGGCGAAACACGCAATTTTCGAGGCCAAAGAGGGCATCGACCAGAAGTTGTCTACCTCTATAGTGACTTCGTGTGCGACTGATCCTGTCTCGTCTACAGTTCGGATTCCTGTGTAGGTCATGCTACCGTCTATTAAGTTAGAAAGATTCTCTGGAGACATTGAGATCTTGTTAATTTTTGGAACAACATGAAAGAAGTATCAATAAGTATGCTTCCGCGTCTACTATTAATAAACACATGTTCATAAGAGGATATCTCATGAGTGAGCCCAAACAACTGCTCGATAGCACATCGGTTATTGCATCTAAACTATCCACATCACTTCCAATTCGCAACAGCTACGAATGACATTTAATGTTCGTACATCTTCAGCCCCCCATGAACCATGGACCTTGCCGTTGGTGGGGAGGCTTGCGTGCCTCAACGAAACAGATAGCCGTACCGTAGGCGCAACCACAACGGAGGGATATCTGTTGAGAGGCCAGACAAACGTGTAGTTCCTGAAGAGGGGCAGGGGCCTTTTCAGTAGTTGCAGGGGCAACAGTCTGGATGATTGACTGATCTGGCCTTGTAGCACTAACCAAAATGGCCTTGCTGTTCTGGTACTGCGAACAGCTGAAAGCAAGGGGAAACTACAGCCGTAATTTTTCCCGAGGGCATGCAGCTTTACAGTATGGTTAAATGATGATGGCGTCCTCTTGGGTAAAATATTCCGGAGGTAAAATAGTCCCCCATTCGGATCTCCGGGCGGGGACTACTCAAGAGGACGTCGTTATCAGGAGAAAGAAAACTGGCGTTCTACGGATCGGAGCGTGGAATGTCAGATCCCTTAATCGGGCAGGTAGGTTAGAAAATTTAAAAAGGGAAATGGATAGGTTAAAGTTCGGTGTCAGGAGGTACAAGACTTTTGGTCAGGTGAATACAGGGTTATAAATACAAAATCAAATAGTGGTATTGCAGGAGTAGGTTTAATAATGAATTAAAAAATGGGAGTACGGGTAAGCTACTACAAACAGCATAGTGGACGCATTATTGTGGCTAAGATAGACACGAAGCCCACGCCTACTACAGTAGTACAAGTTTATATGCCAACTAGCTCTGCAGATGACGAAGATATTGATTAAATGTATAATGAGATAAAAGAAATTATTCAGGTAGTGAAGGGAGACGAAAATTTAATAGTCATGGGTGACTGGAATTCGATATTAGGAAAAGGGAGAGAAGGAAACATACTAGATGAATATGGATTGGGGCTAAGAAATGAAAGAGGAAGCCGCCTGGTAGAATTTTGCGCAGAGCATAACTTAATCATAGCCAACACTTGGTTCAAGAATCATGAAAGAAGGTTGTATACATGGAAGAACCCTGGAGATACTAAAAGGTATCAGACAGATTATATAATGGTAAGACAGAGATTTAGGAACCAGGTTTTAAATTGTAAGACATTTCCAGGGGCAGATGTGGACTCTGACCACAATCTATTGGTTATGAACTGTAGATTAAAACTGAAGAAACTGCAAAAAGGTGGGAATTTAAGGAGATGGGAACTGGATAAACTGAAAGAACCAGAGGTTGTGCAGGGTTTCAGGGAGAGCATAAGGGAACAATTGACAGGAATGGGGGAAAGAAATACAGTAGAAGAAGAATGGGTAGCTTTGAGGGATGAAGTAGTGAAGGCAGCAGAGGATCAAATAGATAAAAAGACGAGGGCTACTAGAAACCCTTATGTAACAGAAGAAATAATGAAGTTAATTGATGAAAGGAGAAAATATATACACTAAGTAAACGAAGCAGGCAAAAAGGAATACAAACGTCTCAACTATGAGATCGACAGGAAGTGCAAAATGGCTAAGCAGTGCTGGCTAGAGGACAAATATAAGGATGTAGAGGCTTATCTCACTAAGGGTAAGATAGCTACTGCCTACAGGAAAATTAAAGAGACCTTTGGAAAAAGGAGAAACACTTGCATGAATATCAAGAGCTTTGATGGAAACCCAATTCTAAGCAAAGAAGGGAAAGCAGAAAGGTGGAAGGAGTATATAGAGGGTCTATACAAGGGCGATATACTTAAGGACAGTATTATGGAAATGGAATAGTATGTAGATGAAAATGAAATTGGAGATATGATACTGTGTGAAGAGTTTGACAGAGCACTGAAAGACCTGAGTCGGAACAAGGACCCCGGAGTAGACAACATTCCATTAGAACTACTGACAGCCTTGGGAGAGCCAGTCCTGACAAAACTCTACCATCTGGTGAGCAAGATGCATGAGACAGGCACAATACCTTCAGACTTCAAGAAGTATATAATAATTCCAATCCCAAAGAAAGCAGGCGTTTACAGATGTGAAAATTACTGAACTATCAGTTTAATAAGTCACAGCTGCAAAGTACTAACGCGAATTCTTTAGAGACCAATGGAAAAACTGATAGAAACCGACCTCGGGGAAGATCAGTTTGAATTCCGTGGATTCAGTTTGGATGCCACGTGAGGCAGTACTGACCCTACAGCTTATCTTAGAAGAAATATTAAGGAAAGGCAAACCTACGTTTCTAGCATTTGTAGACTTAGTGAAACATTTTGACATTGTTGACTGGAATACTTTCATTCAAATTCTGAAGGTAGCAGGGGTAAAATATAGGGAGCGAAAGGCTATTTACAATTAGTACAGAAACCAGATGGCAGTTATAAGAGTTGAGGAGTATGAAAGGGAAGCAGTGGTTGGGAAGGGAGTGAGACAGGGTTGTAGGCTCTCCCCGGTATTATTCAACCTGTATATTGAGCAAGCAGTAAAGGAAACAAAAGTAAAGTTCGGAGTAGATATTAAAATCCATGGAGAAGAAATAAATACATTGAGGTTCGCCGATGGCATTGTAATTCTGTCAGAGACAGCAAAGGGCTTGGAAGAGCAGTTGAACGGAATGGACAGTGTCCTGAAAGGAGGATATAAGATGAACATCAACAAAAGTAAAACGAGGATAATGGAATGTAGTCGAATTAAGTCGGATGATGCTGAGGTAATTAGCTTAGGAAATGAGACACTTAAAGTAGTAAAGGAGTTTTGCTATTTGGGGAGCAAAATAACTGATGATGGTTGAAGTAGAGAAGATATAAAATGTAGACAGGCAATGGCAAGGAAAGCGTTTCTGAAGAAGAAAAATTTGTTAACATCGAGTATAGATTTAAATGTCAGGAAGTCGTTTCTGACAGTATTTGTATGGAGTGTAGCCATGTATGGAAGTGATAGACGCTTTCAAAATGTGGTGCTACAGAATAATGCTGAAAATTGGATGGGTAGATCACATAACTAATGAGGAGGTATGGAATAGAATTGAGGAGAAGAGGAACTTGTGGCACAAGCTGACTAGAAGAAGGGATCGGTTGGTAGGACATGTTCTGAGACATCGAGGGATCACAAATTTAGTATTGGACATCAGCGTGGAGGATAAAAATCGTAGAGGGAGAACAAGAGATGAATACACTAAGCAGATTCAGAAGGATGTAGGTTACAGTAGGTACTGGGAGATGAAGAAGCTTGCACAGGATAGAGTAGCATGGAGAGCTGCATCAAACCAGTCTCAGGACTGAAGACCACAACAACAACTACATCTTCAGACACACAGATTAAAATCACTCATTACCATCGTCATATAGCAGGCGGTATGACCCCAAATTAACGTATGCATTTTATCTTGAAGTGTAATGCACTTATATTGTTTTGCTGATAAACCTAGTTTCGGCTGTTAAGCAATAGAAAATACGAAGCCCTTTGACTGGACAGTAGGCTATACCTGCAAAATTCAACACAGATTGTCGGCAACCACTCATGTTTACTTCTTGAACAGAAGGCTGTTTCACACCTGTCGCTGGCTTGCCGAAGTGGCCGTTCGGTTAAAGGCGCTGTAGTCTGGAACCGCAAGACCGCTACGGTCGCAGGTTCGAATCCTGCCTCGGGCATGGATGTTTGTGATGTCCTTAGGTTAGTTAGGTTTAACTAGTTCTAAGTTCTAGGGACTAATGACCACAGCAGTTGAGTCCCATAGTGCTCAGAGCCATTTGAACCATTTGAACACCTGTCGCTGTGCACTGTTTTTCCTCATTCGGTGTCGAGCGCATGCGTTGTAGCTTACAGAGTGACAGTTTTGATAAAAGATTCACGATTCAACTCGTCTTTCCGTAATACAGCCTCCTCTTTATTTTAGAGTGGAATGTTATATCTCTTATTTATAGGGTTCAAAATGGTTCAAAGGGCTCTGAGCACTATGGGACTTAACATCTGTGGTCAACAGTCCCCTAGAACTTAGAAATACTTAAACCTAACTAATCTAAGGACAACACAAACATCCATGCCCAAGGCAGGATTCGAACCTGCGACCGGAGCGGTCACGCGGTTCCAGACTGAAGTGCCTAGACCGCACGGCCACACCGGCCGGCTATTTATAGGGAAATATGAAGTATCAGACCTTGTTTGTACATAGCTCCTTATATGCTAGCAAAGGTTTGATGTTTTAATGTGTTAATTTAAGCTAATGTATCTGCGTGGCACTGTTTGAAATGCTTTGTTTGAAATTTGTCCAGTATATACATCTATAATGAAAATCTATTACAAGTATCTGTGAATATCCAAACCAGCTATTCCTACTACCACGGTGTTGTAAAACACTGCGTTAAGTCTTTTGAATTGACTAGCCAATGTATTTTCATGAAAAAGACAGTCGTTTGATAATCAGTTTTAGCAATAAATGCTGCTGTACATATCTGTCATCCCGGATGGTGCTATTTTTGTGTTTGTCGCATTTCGTACATTGTGCGCTGTTTTCCCAAAAGTTAGTTTTGTGTTTGTCACCTTTCGGACATTCCTAAACGCGCAATAATTCATTCGTTTCACAGTATTCTTACACCGAGCGAGGTGGCGCAGTGGTTAGACAGTGGACTCGCATTCGGGAGGACGACGGTTCAATCCCGCGTCCGGCCATCCTGATTTAGGTTTTCCGTGATTTCCCTAAATCGCTCCAGGCAAATGCCGGGATGGTTCCTTTCAAAGGGCGCGGCCGACTTCCTTCCCAGTCCTTTCCTAATCCGATAAGGCCGATGACCTCACTGTCTGGTCTCCTTCCGCAAAACAACCAACCGACCACAATATTCTTCTTCTATTAAGCATTATTTTGACTTATACATTTCTCTACAATTATTAACAGTTTATGGCTTTTTAAGAGTCGCACAGTAGGAATCGAGGATAGGTTACGGATGATGTTTTTCAGATCTGTGTGTATTCAGAAGGGCCGAAACTACTGAGGTCACCGATCCCAAGACTTACACATTGCTTAAACTAACTT
The DNA here is from genome assembly GCF_023864345.2 of Schistocerca serialis cubense. Lineage (NCBI taxonomy): Eukaryota > Metazoa > Arthropoda > Insecta > Orthoptera > Acrididae > Schistocerca > Schistocerca serialis. The sequence continues at coordinate 147,901,482 of NC_064638.1, read as the reverse complement.
ACGCTAAGAACAACATACACACCCATACCCGATGGAGGACTCGAACCTCCGGCGGGAGGCGCCATGCAGTCCGTGACATGGCGACTCTAACCACGCGGCCACACCGCATGGCGATCGGTTCCGATAACGTGGCGCAGTGGAGATATAATCTTACTTGAAATGAAGTTGTATCGAATATTGCGATAGTTAAAAGAGAGACAAGTATCGACGGGAGGTGAGGAGTGCAAATGCGGTACAGAGTTCCAGGAAATATAATATAATAGGGCGTTATGGAGTTGTGTCGGACTCAAGTGGCTCGAGTGTTTAATGTGACAGGAGAAGGTCATTGTCCAAAACGGTGACTGATTTATGTTTAAATAACTTTCTCAGATAACACGTCACAGTGAAATTAATCAGAGCAAGAATAGTTTCGAAAGGAATATGCCGAGTATGAGTGCAGAATGAAGTGCACAGTCACAGTCCTTAATCTTCCCTTGTTCACCTAGGTGTAATTTCTCCATCCGAAATAGTTAAATTCTGACGGCTTTGAGCCTAATTCAGACCACTAAAATAAATATTCAAAACATAACGGAAGGGGGATAATCTTACAAGTAGCTGCTCATACACTCCTGGAAATGGAAAAAAGAACACATTGACACCGGTGTGTCAGACCCACCATACTTGCTCCGGACACTGCGAGAGGGCTGTACAAGCAATGATCACACGCACGGCACAGCGGACACACCAGGATCCGCGGTGTTGGCCGTCGAATGGCGCTAGCTGCGCAGCATTTGTGCACCGCCGCCGTCAGTGTCAGCCAGTTTGCCGTGGCATACGGAGCTCCATCGCAGTCTTTAACACTGGTAGCATGCCGCGACAGCGTGGACGTGAACCGTATGTGCAGTTGACGGACTTTGAGCGAGGGCGTATAGTGGGCATGCGGGAGGCCGGGTGGACGTACCGCCGAATTTCTCAACACGTGGGGCGTGAGGTCTCCACAGTACATCGATGTTGTCGCCAGTGGTCGGCGGAAGGTGCACGTGCCCGTCGACCTGGGACCGGACCGCAGCGACGCACGGATGCACGCCAAGACCGTAGGATCCTACGCAGTGCCGTAGGGGGCCGCACCGCCACTTCCCAGCAAATTAGGGACACTGTTGCTCCTGGGGTATCGGCGAGGACCATTCGCAACCGTCTCCATGAAGCTGGGCTACGGTCCCGCACATCGTTAGGCCGTCTTCCGCTCACGCCCCAACATCGTGCAGCCCGCCTCCAGTGGTGTCGCGACAGGCGTGAATGGAGGGACGAATGGAGACGTGTCGTCTTCAGCGATGAGAGTCGCTTCTGCCTTGGTGCCAATGATGGTCGTATGCGTGTTTGGCGCCGTGCAGGTGAGCGCCACAATCAGGACTGCATACGACCGAGGCACACAGGGCCAACACCCGGCATCATGGTGTGGGGAGCGATCTCCTACACTGGCCGTACACCACTGGTGACCGTCGAGGGGACACTGAATAGTGCACGGTACATCCAAACCGTCATCGAACCCATCGTTCTACCATTCCTAGACCGGCACGGGAACTTGCTGTTCCAACAGGACAATGCACGTCCGCATGTATCCCGTGCCACCCAACGTGCTCTAGAAGGTGTAAGTCAATTACCCTGGCCAGCAAGATCTCCGGATCTGTCCCCCATTGAGCATGTTTGGGACTGGATGAAGCGTCGTCTCACGCGGTCTACACGTCCAGCACGAACGCTGGTCCAACTGAGGCGCCAGGTGGAAATGGCATGGCAAGCCGTTCCACAGGACTACATCCAGCATCTCTACGATCGTCTCCATGGGAGAATAGCAGCCTGCATTGCTGCGAAAGGTGGATATACACTGTACTAGTGCCGACATTGTGCATGCTCTGTTGCCTGTGTCTATGTGTCTGTGGGTCTGTCAGTGTGATCATGTGATGTATCTGACCCCAGGAATGTGTCAATAAAGTTTCCCCTTCCTGGGACAATGAATTCACGGTGTTCTTATTTCAATTTCCAGGAGTGTATAACGAATGACATTTTGAAAGAGACTTTAAAAGGGGAATTATCTACGAAAACGAACCGTGAATATGTGATAAATCGCTTATAATAGCAAAAAATAATTTTTTTGTTACATGAAAATTTTTGTTTTTCGACATTCACAAACATACAAAAGACATATTTAAGGGGTTGTATTAAAAAACAATTCCCTGTCTTGAAGCAGACAACTTGGAGCCATCAGGGTAAAACCATTGTCTCCCGCGTTGATGAATGGAGAAGCTGATCTGTAGGCGGCCGCATCGTCCTGGCCAGCTGCTCCGCGGACGCTTGCAGCGAACACCAGCACCACCTGTGGAGTGAGCAGGCTGCGCAAGCAGAGCTGACCAGTCACGGAGTAAATAGCGACTTATCTGCTTCAGGCTGGCTTCGGACTTGCACTGATGCAGTCAGATGCGAAAACAGGCAAACTGTAGTCCCTTCTCAGGACACTGCAGGATACTATGACTACGACTACGTCTGTAATTCCATGCACATCACTGTCGGACGCAAATATACTACGGTGCTATAGGACACCCAGTAAAACTTAGATAAAAATTCGGACAAATATCAGTAACGTAAACTATTGGTCAAAAGTCTTGGATCATCCATGAGAAAAATAATACAACTTATTTTAATGCACGAACTAAGTAGACGAAAAAAATAAACATTTTCGCTCTGTATCATTAATTGAAATACAATATGGTTGAGATTTTTCTCTAACTATCCACTCTTTGCTCCCAGGAGAGCTGCACAGGGTCTTGGTAGTCTGGAGAGATTTTTGAGTGTTTTTTGCGGATATTACAGTCTAGCACGTGTATAAATTATTCCGTAGATCTTCAACGTTGCATGACAACTCTTCTCTGACGCCCCTGCCAAGTTCATCCCATAATAGTTTAATGGGATTTAAGTTGGCTGACTGACTTGGCCAAATCATATTCACCATTCTCCCACTTGTCTGGGATCATTGTCCTGCAGCAGAACAAAGCCACGCAATAATTTCATTGCCAGATGGAACTGCATTGTTGATCACTATCCTGTCTTATCTCTCCTTCATTAATGTTCCATTAGCTCGACTCAGTACCCGCAAAACATACTCACGCCATGAGCGACCCTACACCGTACTTCACCGTTGACGTCACACACTGACTCTTCATACGTTCTCCACGAAGTCGACGAACAAACATTCGATAATGGCTTCTAAATACTTCAGGCTTAGATTCGCCCGTGAATTTCACCTCAGACCAATGCTGCAAGCGCCAGTTTTCATGTTACTGTACCCAATGCAACGTTTTCACCTTATTTTGGTTGCGCATTTAGGATTGTTTGGTCGCTAAGGAGCCGTCTCGACCTGATTCACGAAAATGGCGTTGCACTGCCAAGACGAATAATGGAGGTGCTCGCATACTGTTTATTCCTCGCGAATTTCAGGCGCTGCACGAATCCTTTGACGTTTACACGTGAAATGATCTTCTCTGTATGATTCTGCTCACATTGGAACCAGTTTGCTTTAGCCACTGCAATGTACACAGTTGTGTCGGCTACTGTCGGCATCAGCGCAGACACAAACAACGAAGGAGAGAAGCTCCGATTGTCGATGGCAGGAAACCAAAATGATATGTATGTCACACTTGCACATTAATAAAAAAACTTCAGTTCTGAAAATAAGGAAACGTAACTCCTCGTTACGAGGCGGCTTGATGTGGTTCCTGTGCTTCATACATGCAAGTACTTTTGCACACTACTGCCACTCGCACAACGCAGGCTAAGTGTCATACTCCTATTACTCAAACTGATGCTCTCGAAGTCTACGATGGAACTGGGGCCGACCAGGCTGGGAGGTTGGTTAAATCGGCGTTGACAGGGAGCACTGAACTCTTCCTGGAGGTGTGGCGCTGCCCGATCTTCCCAATGGCGCGCGAGTCACCATCTTCTCGATGCCGTTTCGTGGCGTTTCGCTGGTCGGAGTGAAGTCGATGCTTTATGAGTACACATATGCACCACTGCAGATAAGGCTGCGCCAACTTATGATGCTATCGCTGTACTAGAATAGCCTTCCCATAGCAGAACCTTTTCAGGGTTCTTACTCTTTGCATGTTTAAGCTTGTTTTACCATAAGAATGGGGATACGACAGAATTTTCAAAACTAAATTCCTGTTATAGCTACAATCCACAATTGTGGTTGGTGATCGAAAACGTTTGACTGGTAGTGTATCTTGTTTTTATATAGGACACCCAACAAAACCTAGGCAATAGCTTTCTACAGACAGTAAAAAATATCTGTCTAACATGTAATGTCTGTTTACGTGTATTAAATATTATTTAACGGTAAACATGAGACGGTTTTGTTTTCATTGTTAATCATGGAATTGTATTACTGACTGCGGAGGAGTTCACCATAAAATGCATTTCATGCTTTGCTGCGCTTGTTTCTGAGTGGTAGTTGTAAATTTATTTGTATCTGGTGACCAGTATCAGTTATTCAATTGCTTAGCAGCTGAAATACTAAAGTTTCTTCTGCTTAGACTGGCCCCATGCACCATTAATACTCGTATTATCTCACGTCTCCCTACATCTGTATCTGCACTACCTCATTTCCTGAACCATATGCACATGGAATGGGAACGAAGTATCATTGGAACACTTTTGCCTGATTCCAAAAGTCAGCAATATTATCTCATCTCCCAGTCATTACACAGAAAAGTGAGGTTATATAAAAAACAATAACCGTTTTAAAATAATGTTTTATTCAGTTTAAAGATGTACTGTCCTTGTATTCTCGAGAGCACTGCCCACCTCTACGCACACACATGTCTCAGTAGTGCTTCTACTACTCCATACCATCCTGCAAACCTCCATTTATAATTCTCATTAGCGCCCGTGACTACTTCTCGTTGTCATCACTGGTGTCAGCACTAATTTCGTTTTGGTAACAAGAAAGAACTAAGCGATGTGGTGCGATGTTGGTTTGGGAAGCTCAATAATTTGATTTTTGGCACAAGCTTGTGAACTTATTACCAAAGAGAGATGCGATCCACCAACGTCAGCGAGTTTCGTTCAATGTACAGGTGAAAGGAAGTAAGTCACTGGAATCGTCTTCACGAAAAAATAGAACGGAAAGGGCATGACTCAAAACCAGATATGATGAAATCGCTAGAACACTTAAAAAGAAGGAAACTTTATTTCTGCCTGACAGGTTCAGAGCTTCACAGTTCTTAAAGCCAAGAGAATAAACGATTTAGGATGGTTTGAGATTTACTTCAGAAGGGAAGCTCATGTTGAGTGAGGTGGTGGCTTGGTGGTACACTTCGCGTTACAGCTAACTTAAACGCACGTCTTACATTTATTCTAACTTCTTAAGACGGCAGTGAAAGTTGTTACACTGCTTTATATATAGCAATTTTAAATGAACGAAGTTTTATTATGGAGAAAGTAAATAAATGTGCCTACGAATTTAAACGACACGTGCGTGTCAGCAGTAATTGCTTAGCTGGTTTCCATCTTCATATACAATAAAAACGGTAGTATATTTTCAGAAGAAAAAGAACAATACTGAACAAACAGATGAAACATGCAGTGTGCACCGACGATGAAACACGTTGTCGTTTGTTGTTGTGGTCTTCGGAGACTGGTTTGATGCAGCTCTCCTCGCTACTGCATCCTGTGCAAGCCTCTTCATTTCCAAGAACCTACTGATACCTACATTCTTCTGAATCTGCTTAGTGTATTCATCTCTTCGTCTCCCTCTATGATTTTTACCCTCCATGCTTCCCTTCAGTACTAAATTGGTGATCCCTTGATGCCTCAGAACGTGCCCTACCAACCAATCCCTTCTTCTACACAAGTTGTGCCAGAAATTCCTCTTCTCCCCAATTCCATTCAGTACCTCCTCATTCGTTACGTGATCTACCCATCTAATCTTCAGCGCTCTTCTGTAGCACCAAGTTTCGAAAGCTTCTATTCTCTTCTTCTCCAGACTATTTATCGCCCATGTTTCACGTCCATACATGGCTACACTCCATACAAATACTTTGAGAAAAGACTTCCTGTGACATATATCTATACACGATGTTAACAAATTTCTCTTCTTCAGAAACGCTTTCCTTGCCATAGCCAGTCTACATTTTATATACTCTCTATTTCGACCATCATTAGTTACTTTGCTCCTCAAATAGCAAAACCCACCTACTTTGTCCCATTTCCTAATCTAATCTTCTCAGCATCACCTGACTTCATTCGACTACATACCATTATCCTCGTTTTGCTTTTGTTCATGATCATCTTATATCCTCCTTTCAAGACACTGTCCTTTCCGTTCAACTGATCTTCCTGGCCCTTTGCTGTCTCTGAAAGAATTACAAAGTTATCAGCAAATCTTAAAGTTTTTATTCCTTCTCCATGGATTTTAATTCCTGCTCCAAATTTTTCTTTTGTTTCCTTTACCGCTTGCTCAATATAAAGATTGAATAACATTAGTGATAGGATACAAACCTATCTCACTCCCTTCTAAACCACTGCTTCCCTTTCATACACCTCGACTCTTATAACAGCCATCTGGTTTCTGTATTAACCGTAAATAGCCTTTTGGCGCTTATTTTACCTCTGCCACATTCAGAATTTTGAAGAGAATATACTAGTCAACATTGTCAAAAGCTTTCTCCAAATATACAAATGCTAGAGACGTAAGTTTGCTTTTCCTTAATCTATTTTATAAGGTAGATCGTAGGGTCAGTATTGCCTCTCGTGTTCCAACATTTCTACGGAATCCAAATTGACCTTCCTCGAGGTCGGCTTCTGTCAGTTTTTCCGTTCGTCTGTAGAGAATCTGTATTAGTATTTTGCAGTCGTGACTTATTGCACTGGAAATTCGATAATTTTCACACCTGTCAGCTCCTCCTTTCTTTGGCATTGGGGTTATTATATTCTTCTTGAAGTCTGAGGGTAATGCGCCTGTTTCATACATCTTGCTCACCAGATTGTAGAGTTCTGTCGTGGCTGGCTCTCCCAAAGCAATCAGTAGTTCTAATGGAATGTTGTCTATTCTCGAGGCCTTTTTTGACTTAGATCTTTCAGTGCTCTGTCAAATTCTTCACGCAATGTCATATCTCCCATTGCATCTTCATCTACGACCTCCTCCATTTCCATAACATTGCCCTCAAGTACGTCGCCTTTGTATACACCCTTCTGCTCTCGCCTCTTTGCTTGGGAGTGGTTTTCCATCTGAGTTCTTGATATTCATACAGATGGTTCTCTTTTCTCCAAAGGTCTCTTTAATTTTCCTGTAGACAATATCAATCTTACCCCTAGTGATATATGCCTTTACCTCCTCACATTTGTCCTCTAGCCATCTTTGCTTAGCTATTTTGCACTTCCTGTAGATCTCATTTTTAAGACGTTTGTATCCCTTTCTTTACTGCATTTTTATATTTTATCCTTGCATCTATGATGTTCAGTATATCTTCTGTTACCCAAGGATTTCTACTAGCCCTCGCCTTTTTACCTGCTGGATCGTCTGCATCCTTCACTATTTCATCTCTCAAAGCTACCCGGTTTTCTTCTACTGTATTTCTTTCCCTGTGTTTGTCAGTTGTTCCCAAAAGCTCTCTGAAACTCTCTACAACCTCGTTTTCTTTCAATTTATCCAGGTCCCATCTCTCTAAATTCCCACCTTTTTGCAGTTTCTTCAGTTTTAATCTACAGTTCATAAACAATTAATTGTGGTCTGAGTCAACATTTGCCCATGGAAAAGTCTTACTATTTAAAAGCTGGTTCTTAAATCTTTGTCTTACTATTATACAATCTATCTGAAATCTTCCAGTGTCTCCAGGTGTCTTCCGTGTATACAACCTATTTTCATGATTCTTAAGCCAAGAGTTCGCTATGATTAAGTTATGCTCTGTGCCAAATTCTACCAGGTTGCTTCCTCTATCATTCATTGCCCCCATTCACCTACTACTTTTCCTTCTCTTCCTTCCCCTCCTGTCGCATTCCAGTCCTCCATGACTATTAAATTTTCATCTCTTTTAACTATCTGAATAATTTCTTTAATAGCATCATACATTTCTTCAGTCTCTTCGTTATCTGTGGAGTTAGTTAGTACATAAACTTGTACTACTGTGGTAGGTGTGGGCATCCTGTCTATCTTGGCTACAATGCGTTCACTATGCTGTTCGTAGTAGCTCACCAGCGCCCCTATTGTTTTATTCATTATTAAACATACTCCTGCATTACCCGTATTTGATTTTGTATTTATAGCCCTGTATTCACATGACCAGAAGTCTCGTTCCTCCTGCCACCGAACTTCACTCATTCTCGCTATATCTAGTTTTAACCCTTTTTTAATTTTCTAACCTACCTGCCCGATTAAGGGAATTGACATTCCACGCTCCGATCCGTAGAACGCCAGTTTTCTTTCTCCTGATTACGATGTCCACCTGGGTAGTCCGCGCCCGGAGATCCAAATGGGGACAATTTTACCTCCGTAATATTTTACCCAAGTGGACGGCAGCATCATGCCCTCGGGAAAAATTACGGTTGTAGTTTCCCCTTGCTTTCAACTGTTCGCAGTACCAGTGAAGCAAGGCCGTTTTGCCTAATGTTACAAGGCCAGATTAGTCAATCATCCAGACAGTTGCCCCTGCAACAACTTAAAAGGCTGCTTCCCTTCTTCAGGAACTATACGTTTCTCTGGCCTCTCAACAGATTCCCCTCAGTTGTGGTTGCACGTACGTTACGGCTATCTGTATCGCTGAGGCAAATAAGCCTCGCCACCAACGGCAAGGTCCTTGGTTCACGGAGGAAGGACGGTCAAACATAGGCCATCAAAATTCGAAGACGCTTATGCCGATCACTTTCTTCCTTGTTCCTCGTGTTTAGTAAGCGCAATAAGAAAGCTTTCAAATAATTAAGAGATTATGTGGTTTTGAGAATTTACTAGGGTAGGTTAATTATTATCCGCAATGTAGTTATAAAATTTTATTGTAACCAAATAGGAAACTTACAAGAATATCATTTTTCGACATAGTCGCCTTGAGTTTCAGCGTACTTGGGCCATCGTTGTACAAGCTTCCTGATGTCCTCGTAAGAGAAGGTTCTCGGTCGAGATGCGAGCCAAGAATGCACCGCTTCTTTCACTGCTTCGTCCTATACAAATTGAATTTTGACAGCAATCCTCGGCGTTTGCTTCGAACTGAAGGCTTTAGCCTGGCAGTAAGCATCTCACTGTAACGTACACTGTTCACTGTTGTGCCCCTTCCCCCATAATGTTCCCAAAAACCGTAAGCATCAATTTTCCTGCGGACGGTTGGGTCTTGTACCTTTTCTTGCACGGCGAATTTGGGTGTTTCCATTCCATGCTCAGCCGTTTACTCTCCGGCTGGTAATGATGGATCCGTGTTTCGTCACTAGCAATGATCCTGTCTCAGAAGTTCTCCCCTTCTTTACCGTAACGATCCAAATGTTTCTTGCAGATGTCCAAGCGCGTCTGTTTATGCAACTGTGTGAGTTGTTTTGCGACCCATTTTGCACAAACTTTATGAAACCCAAGTCTGTTGCGGATGGTTTCGTAGGCAGAACTGTGACTAATTTGCAGACGATGTGCTACTTCGTCAATAGTTAATCGTGTGTCTAAGAGAATCATTTCACATCACCGCTCAATGGATTCTTCATCTGTGGCGGTAAACGGTCGCCTGGCTCCTTCATCGTCCGTAACACATGTGCGACCATTTCGTAATTTTTCAATCCATTCGTAGACACTCCGTTGTGGCAAAACACTGTTCCCGTACTGTACCGCAAGTCTTCGATGGATTTCGGCCCCTGATACGCCTTCCGACCACAAAAAAACGGATCACTGAACGTTGCTCTTCTTTGGTTCAAATAGACAGAGGATCAACCATGATTAACAACACGGCAGCGATAACGAAATTAACCTAGCAGCTTGAAAATTGCAAGGATACAACAACAAATAAATAAAGCATGCATCAACTTAAAAAGACAGTACTACCAAAATAAACCAAAACATAACTAAATTGCTGATAGTAATTGACTTATCTCGTATCATACGGACTGATGCCCGCCATCATGCACGGCTAACATTTTACGAACGCGCATTAAGTTGTTTGTTTCGCATGTACTGAATTGGTTTACACTTACTGCACAAGAGATAAAATACGATAAGGCACTGTATGTAGTGGGTTTTCTGTGAGAGAATCGCCGCGGATCAGCGGCCTTGCCACGGTGGTAACATCAGCAGTTCCCGTCACATCACCATAGTTAAGCGCTGTCGGCATTGGATAGTATTTGGTTGTGTGATCGCCTGCGTCTGCCGAGCGCTGTTGGCAAGCTGGGTGCACTCAGCCCTTGTGACGCAAACTGAGGAGGAGCTACTTGATTGAGGAGTAGCAGGTCCGTTCACTAAAACTACTGACAACGGGGGGGGGGGGGGGGGGGGGAGCGTGGTCTGCGGTGTGCTCTGATCAATCAGATGCCCCTCCGTATCCATACACATCGGCGGCGGGTGACACGGCGGTCGATCAGTAACGATGGGCGTTCCGAGGCCTGTCCGGACGGAGTCACTAGGACTACGTTCCACGTAATGGTCAGAAACAGTGTCTCACAAATTGCTCTCGTGATATAGTCTTTATCTGTCGCGTTTACTCCCGCTTACACGAGAAAATTGACTTAGGTTATTTAGTGTATACAAAAGTAATAACAGTAACTGACATTCTCTGTATCACTGAAAGCCTCGGCGACCAGTTATCACAGCTATGAGATTATTTTTCACAGAAAACGACACTGGAGTTGATTTTTGCCCAATAGCGAAACATATATTCTTAGACATAAACGCTTGACTTGACATTGGGCTAGAAATGTACCTGTAATACAACATGCTGCATCGCTTTCATTGTCGAATGTCATCTCGTAACGTTCCACGCACCTTTTGCCAGTTATTTTATAATTTGAAAGCACCAGCCCCTGAAATCACCAGGTTAACCAACTAAGCACTACGTAAAGATTAGCTGGAATGAAGACCAACCACAGGAGTAAGCATTCTAGCTCTGTGAGAGGCAATATGTAATAAGTCACATTTTTGAGGATTCCAGAGACCCATTGCTGCCAAGACCTCTGCTAATGGATCCTACTGGCGCAGTGATGTTAGGTACACTAAATGCTTTGAGAGCGTATAGAATTACTGGGATCAGTTCAGTAGAACTTGTCTGGAGATCATATTAAAACTAATTCCACATATACACTGGACACAACATTATTTTTGTGAACAAAGTACTCTTCCACACTCGTCGTATCTGACGAAACAAAGATAACAGCTGTGTTAACATTTCATTAAACATGTTATTTAAAGTGATTTCAACTGAAAAATGGTCATTTACGTAAATCACGATAACATTATCTCTTATCTGCAATTACAAAACTTTTCTGTCATTCTTTTATCTCTTCTGTCAGCCCTCTTTGTTTCTCAGTACGCCACCGAGTGCGCATGCAGACATGCATGCACGGATGCATGCATGCACACACACTCATACACAGACACACACACACACACACACACACACACACGCGCACACACACACACACACACGCACGAGCACAGACAGAGTTACCATCAACGCCCTTCTTCATTAAATCACGAATCTAAGGCAACGAAAGAAATTAATGGAAATCAGGCTTAGAGACTACATAGAAAAGCAACGAGATTTTCCATTCACTGTGAAAATTGAATAATGTCTGCAACGTATTTCGTCCCTGAACTCTTCAGAAATAATTTACTTACTTATTTACTCATGTACTGCAGCCATTCTCTCATAGTTCTTTGATTACAGAACAACGCCATTTCATTAAATCATATTTTTTGCGACTGTTTCTCAGCCAGTTTATTTTAAGCTGTGCCTTTTCTATGATTCTGTAGTTTGAACAAATTTCGAGTTGAATTCTAAAATTTAATATGTTTAGCAAAATTCTTTCGTCACTTTATCGTTTTACACAAAAATTGCAAGTTAACGTGCCGACGCTGTACCAAGAGCGTTATAATACGATTTTCCCCCGTGTTCATTGACTAAAAAGGTATATCATCAATGTAAGAAACCCAGACCCTGGTAATATTGAGAGAGTAACTCATTCTAATGAACAAGTGGTGTCTTTTGAAAGAGAACATAAGAAGACTTATTGATGATTACAAATTCAAGGTTAGGTTTTATGGAATGTTAATGATCTGGAATTTAAGCCGTCCAAATTGCAGAATAAGTTTTAGCAAGCGGAGACAAATTCGAGTTGGGTCTGTTGTTACTTGTGAATCGGTAAGAATATTACTGTTGTCTACGCTATGATTTCGGAGGGTGGGAGGGGGGGGGGGGGAGGGAGGAAGGTCGTAAAATGCAGCATCGCTTCGAATTATCAATAGGTAACGCTTACTTCACAATTTTGGGATAAATAGTCAATCAGGGTCTGTTTACCATTGCTTCATACGAGACTGAATTACACAGGAGTTATTAATTATTTGTCTTCAGCATTGTTTTAATTTTAGAAACGTAAGTACTGTGAACAAAAGGCTGTTAACACTACAGAACAAAGCCAGAAGTTCATTTGCATGTTAGTGGCAACGAACACATTTCAGTTTTCTGAGGGTAGCACAACACACTACAGAGGTGATCGTTGCGACAGGATAGGTAGTATGGCGCCACCCCATGGATTGTCGTTTTCTTTCCAGTTCGAAGTGATGAATCTATCATATGAGACTGATTAATTATTTGCTTTCACGATAGTTTCGATTTTAGAAATGTAAATACTGTGAACAAAATGCTGTTGACTCTGTTCGACAAAAATGTCTCGATGAGCCCTGTAACGCGAAAGCAATTCCGCACAGACGATCGTTCGTTGCACTTTAAGGTCTCCTGTTAGGCGGCGAGGAAATCATGGGACATATATCCTTGAGTGCCCCGAATTATGGATGAGTGTGTCAGGACAACAAACAGAGACGTCGAGTTGAGCAGGGAGGTGATTGATTATAAGCCGTCGATCATCTCGAATCAGAATGTCCGCACATTCCCCTACACTGTAAGGAGTCACAGCTGCGTGTGGCCGGTCGGCACGTGGGAGGTCGAAGATGACAGACACCTCGCCCAAGGACTCTCCGTGCTTTTGTTAACTGGTAGATCCCCATATACATTCTGCGAGCCGCTATGAATATCTGCGATGCTCTGATGTTTGGCTTGTGGGGTGCTCAACAGTGCAGTCATCGTAGTCCGTACAAAGTCCCAATTCTGACACACTCCGATTTTTGACACAGTCCAATCTGGCAGCTGTCATGAATGATGATGATGATGAAATGATGAGGACAGCCCAAACACCCAGTCCCCGGGCAGAGAAAATCCCCAACCCAGCCGGGAATCGAATCCGGGACCCCGTGATCCAGAGGCAGCAATGCTAGCTCCTAGACCACGAGCTGCGGACTTCCGCAGAAGGAAGCTCAATAAAAGCTCTCTGCTTGGAACGCACCTCTATTACAGGCACCATTTTGAAGTCCATGTAAAGCGCCGCCTCCCGTCGGAACTTTATGAAACTGCAGGGGCTGAAGCGGGAATATTCCACGATGTCCCACAACAAATTCCGAATTTTTCAGTTGAAATTGGTGGAGAAAAAAAATGTGTTGCATTACTTATTTAACGCCCTTCAAACTTCAGGAACCTGTAACTACTGCACAGAGAGAGGCACTGCAATGCTATTAAAAAAATGGTGTTTCAGATCAGAACAGAGGAAACGGTAGTGGGGAAATACCTCTCAAACACAGCATGAGAAGATGAATAGGAGATTGATGTAGCCGAAGAAGGTTACTCTGTAACTGAATCAGAGTTTTAAGAGTCGCAAATCATTTGTCCAACAAGTCAGCAGAAGACGTGATGTCTTCAGGATGTCAGTCAGTGATTTTAGCCGCTATGGGGCTCCTTTCTCATTTTTAAGAGATTTTACGTAGTTTTGATGATTTCTTAGTAACGTATAAGTAATAATAATGTTCAGTCACAGTCTCTAAGTGTATACAAGACCAAGGAGAAACTAAATCGTATAGACATAATAAAACTACATCATGTGGTGTCACCGCCAGACACCACACTTGCTAGGTGGTAGCCTTTAAATCGGCCGCGGACCGTAGTATACGTCGGACCCGCATGTCGCCACTATCAGTGATTGCAGACCGAGCGCCACCACACGGCAGGTCTAGAGAGACTTCCTAGCACTCGCGCAGTTGTACAGCCGACTTTGCTAGCGATGGTTCACTGACAAAATACACCCCCATTTGCCGAGACGATAATTAGCATAGCCTTCAGCTACGTCATTTGCTACAACCTAGCAAGGCGCCATAACCAGTTACTATTGATGCTGTAAAACATGTACCGTCAAGAGCGATGTTCATCAATTATGGATTAAAGTTAAGTATTCCAGCAGCTACGTACGTTTTTTGTTAGTCTCATTTCCTTGACCTGTTCCAGACCTCACGCCAGCCTGCGTGCCTTTTGGCTTCCTCTCAAAGTGGGTTGGCTGTCTTGCCAATCCACAACATTTTGGCGATGAGGCCAATTCACGTTCGTAACTACACTGCCCTGATTTACTTGTGTAATGGCTTCGACACAATCTCCAGATGTACTGTCCGAATTTTATCGCTTACAGAACCAGCAGACGCAGGCCTTGCTGGATGCCCTTGGACAGCCAGTCCAGGGTCAATGTGCAATGCAAAACGATGCGGCAGCCGCCGCTCCACCGCTGATGCAGCCACAACACGCAGTTGCACCAACTTTTCGACCTTTTGATGCTGCACTGGAAAGCTGGACGGAGTGGTCACACCAATTTGGATTCCATCTCGCCACCTACGGAATTCAAGGTAACGAGCGGTATCCTTTTTAGTTAGCATCCATCGGGGTGCAAACGTACCGTGTGATAGTCAAATTATTTCCCTGACGCGACGTAGCAACTCTGTCCTACGGCGAAATTTTGTCTGCATTAGATGCATATTTCAAAGAATCAGTCAGTGTAGTTGCGGAAAGGTATACCTTCTTTCGTACAAAACGTACGGCAGGTAAGACTAATCGGGAGTGGGTTGCAACCTTGCAAGGCCTTAATAGGGATTGTGCTTTTGAGTGTCAATGTGGACTCCCTTATTCAGATATTATGGTGCGTGATGCAACTGCACAGAACGTTTCTGATGTTCGTATACGGGAACAGATTTTGAAACTAGTCAATCCTCCCCTTCAACAAGTGATGGACATATTGGATCGGCAGGACACACTTGACTTTGCTCAGGAATCATTTGAAACTTCGCCACCCGTGTGTCAGGTTAACCGGCCCGCCGGGCGAGCTGCACGGAACAGTAAACAGCCCTCGCGCCCAGCCGCGCCGCTGACGCCGGGCTCTCAGCCACGTGTACCGCGCAAACAAGCAAATGCAGTGCTAAAATCATGCCCGCGGTGTGCTACGAGACATTAGCGTCAGAATTGCCCGTCACGCCAGGCTATTTGCTTTTTCTGTAATAAAAAAGGACATGTTCAAAGTATTTGCCAGAAAAAGCTCAGATCGGACACCCACAACCATTCCAGGCCCTTTACTTTGCGCCGAAATCGAACCAAGGATACTCAGGCTCGTGAAACTTCGCCCATGGAAATTCATGTAGTTCATTCCACTCCGCCCAGTGCCACTCTCTCTAACAGTGACTGTGTTCGTCCCACAAATAGTGTGCGTCGACATCGACGGAAATCCCGTCATGTCACAAGTGATTTTTTTACCAGTGTCAGTTCACGTTGCATGAGACAGTCGCTCTTGTCGTCAGCAGGACAATAAACTTTTTGTGGACTTGTACATTAATGGCAAAGTGATACCATTCCAGCTCGGTACCGGAGCTGCAGTTTCACTGATCAATCAAAACATGTGCAAACAGCTGGACACACCTCCGTTGCATGCTGCAAATGTTAAGCTAACAGCATATTCAGGTCACAGGCTCCCTGTGTTAGGACAGTGCAGCCTTATTGCAACATATAAAAGACAAACGAAACTTGTGTCATTGTACGTCCGTCGTTCTTCTTCTGCAGTGAACTTGTTTGGTTTCGATTTGTTTCAGTTGTTTAACTTGTCTGTAGTCAATCAGGTCCTATCATTGAACCAGACTGTGCCTTCAGACAGTGTTTCTCCTCTATGGGAAGAATTTGCAGCCATTTTTGCACCGGGTCTTGGTTGCGCTAAGAACTATAAAGCACATTTGGAACTGAAAGTAAACGCACAACCGAAATTTTTCAGAGCGTGCAATGTTCCCCACGCATTGCGTGATGAGGTCGCAAAAACATTACACGATTTGGAATCACAAGGTGTAATTGAACGTGTGCAGGCTTCTCTCTGGGCATCACCCTTAGTAATTTTGCAAAAACCTTCTGGAAATTTGAGACTTTGTGTGGACTTCAAGGCAACAGTGAATCCACAAATAGTGATTGCAACTTTTCCTTTACCCCGCCTGGAAGATCTTTTTGACAAACTGTGCCTGGGTAAATATTTTTCGAAGTTGGGCCTAGCAGATGCGTACTTGCAAATACCGGTGGATGAAGAATCCCAGCGCGTTTTGGTGGTTAACACGCATCTTGGTTTGTATCGCTTCAAACGACTGCCATTCGCGTGCGCATCCGCCCCTGCATTGTTTCAGTAATATCTGCAAACTGTTTGTGCATCGGTCCCTACTGCAGCAAACTATCTGGACGATATTGTTATCTCCGGAAAGACAGAAGAAGAACATTTAGCCAATCTCAGAACATTATTTCAGGTCTTGTGACAAAATGGTCTTCGCTTGCGGAAGGACAAATGTGTGTTTTTTGCTCGTGACTTACCCTATCTGGGACATGTACTCAATTCCCAAGGCATACATCCCAGTCCAGAGCACCTCCGTGCCATACAAGACTTGCCTTCGCTTCAGAATTTGAAGCAGCTACAGAGCGTGCTGGGATAATGGGATAAATAAATTACTATCATAAATATATCCCACACGCCTCTTCCATTTCCGCTCTGCTTCATCGCTTACACCGTAAAGGTGTTCCGTTAGTCTGGACGATGGAATGCGAACGCGCCTTTCGCCAGTTGAAATCGGTGTTGATTTCCGATACTTGCCTTACGCCATTCGATCCCCGGAAGCCCCTTTTGTTGGTGGTGGATGCGTCGGATTTCTGGATTGGTGCTGTGCTTGCGCACAAAGATGGATCGCACGATAGCCCTATTGCCTTTTTGTCCAAATTGCTCTCGTCTGCACAAAGAAATTATTCACAGATCGAGAAAGAAGCATTGGCTCACGTATTTGGTGTTACTAAGTTTCATGATTTCTTGTATGGTCGTCACTTTACCATCATCACAGGCCACAAACCTTTGACATCGCTTTATCATCCGACCAAGCCTGTACCTCCACGTACAGCGTAGAAATTCATTCCCTGGTCTATTTTCCTCTCGCAGTACTGCTACGATATCTAGTATCGGTCCACTGCTAAACACGGAAACGCCGATGCGTTGTCCCATTTGCCTGTTGCTGAGGATAGAGTATTCGATTCCTCCGAACTTGCTTGCAAGTTCATTGATTCGGAAACTGATGACGTGGTCGACTCGCTTCCGATTGATTTTCGTCGTGTAGCTACAGCCACAACTGCCGACCCTGTCCTTGCTACCGTTCTGCGTTTTGTTGCCACGCAATGGCCCTTGTCAAAATCACGGATCGAGGATCCGTTGGTTCGCCGATTTTTTGCTCACAAGGAGAGATTTTTTGTACGATGTGGTGTTTTGTTGTTGCGTTCTGATAATGATCAGTCCAGGGTCGTGGTCCCACTTTCGTTACAGTCCTCTGTCTTACGGCTTCTCCACCAACGACATTGGGGTACAGTGAGAACGAAACAACTTGTTCGTCAGCCCTGTACTTGGTTCGGAATCGATGCTGCGATTACGAATATGTGCTCTTCATGCATGGCGTGTGCCGAACAACAATCCGCACCACCGCGGAAATTCTTTGCATGGCCGAAAGCCACTTCCCCTTGGCAACGCTTACACATCGATTTTGCTGGTCCATTCTAGAATGCTCGATGGTTGGTTCTGGTCGATTCATTCAATAATGTTACTTTTGTTGTCCGGATGTCTTCCACAACGTCATCTGCCACCATCCAAGGGTTATGTGCTATCTTTTGCATTGAAGGTCTTCCACAGACTATTGTTTCCGACAATAGCACACAATTCATGTCCGCAGAATTTCAGTCATTCTGCAAGGCCAATGGTATTCAACATCTGACGTCCGCGCCGTTTTCGCCACAGTCAAATGGTGCCGCTGAACGATTGGTCCAGACTTTCAAGTCACAGATGTTGAAGTTAAAAGAGTCGCTTTCTTGGGAGGACGCGTTATTGCTCTTTTTGTCCTCGTATCGCTCTCAGCCCTGACATGGTCGCTCGCCGGCTGAGTTACTCCATGGTCGTCCTCATCGAACCTTGATGTCTTTGCTACATCCGCCGCATCAGGTTCCTGTGCCGCGGCAGACACCTGCTTTTGCTCCAGGTGACGTTGTCTACTATCGCCACTATCAAGGTTCACGGCGTTCGCTCGAAGGGCGCATTCTTCGCTGCCTCGGCCGCGCAATGTATCTGGTTTTGGGGGCTTCTGGTGAGGTGCGCCGGCATCTCAACCACCTGCGCCTCTGTCGTCGCATGGGATCTGCCGCTCGCCGTCTGCTTTCAGCGACGGTGCCGTCCGGTCAGCGGCTTGGGGACCCATCTACTGGCTCGCCTCAGCCCCAGGTGTTACCGACGCTCCTTCCATTTTGCCCCATGGCGACGCGCCACCGCCGCTGCCGCCACCGCCTGTTCTCCCGCCGGCGATGCCCGCGGTGGACGCGTCACTGCAACCGCTGGGCGCCTCCCTGGGTCACGCGACGCCGATCGCTTCCCATGGCCAGTTGTCCTCCGACATGGACCTCTTGCCCGCTCCGGACCATATGGCCTCTTCGCCCGTCGGGTGCCCCGGCCCGACGGAGGTCGACCCTTCGTCCTCTCCTGTCTCTCTGCGGGCGCATACACCGCATGTTGGCGTGCACCCTGGAGCAGGTTTTCAGGCGTTTCCTAGCTCCCCTCGGACCGAATGGCAGGGTGCGGGTGGCACAGCCTCGCCTGTTGTTAGGCTCCCCACCTCGTCGCATACGTCATCATGGGGTCCTCCTCACGGCGGGCGGAAGCCTTATAACACAACCGTACGCCGATTCGCGGTGGAGGAATGTGGTGTCACCGCCAGACACCAC
Organism: Schistocerca serialis cubense; assembly: GCF_023864345.2. NCBI lineage: Eukaryota > Metazoa > Arthropoda > Insecta > Orthoptera > Acrididae > Schistocerca > Schistocerca serialis. The sequence goes on along the minus strand of NC_064638.1, from coordinate 147,882,145 downwards.
ACTTGCTAGGTGGTAGCCTTTAAATCGGCCGCGGTCCGTAGTATACGTCGAACCCGCATGTCGCCACTATCAGTGATTGCAGACCGAGCGCCGCCACACGGCAGGTCTAGAGAGACTTCCTAGCACTCGCCCAGTTATACAGCCGACTTTGCTAGCGATGGTTCACTGACAAAATACGCTCTCTTTTGCCGAGACGATAGTTAGCATAGCCTTCAGCTACGTCATTTGCTACGACCTAGCAAGGCGCCACTACCAGTTACTATTGATGCTGTAAAACATGTACCGTCAAGAGCGATGTTCAACAATTATGGATTAAAGTTAAGTATTCCAGCAGCTATGTACGTTTTTTGTTAGTCTCATTTCCTTGACCTGTTCCAGACCTCACGCCAGCCGGCGTGAGCTAAAAGGCGTGCCTTGCGGCTTCCTCACATAGTGGGTTGGCTGTCTTGCCAATCCACAACACATCATAATATGACGAGAATGTTTTTTCGCAAGATATGTAAGTGACGAAACAATGTAGACTCTTTCATTAGCATCCCCATACTTATTCGAATTCGTATCGCATTCCTTTCCTGATTTAATTCGATTCTTATCGCTGTTCAGTGCTGAAATAACGTAAGTGCACGTTGAAAGAGTAATTTTAAAGTAAAGTTTTACTCAGAGTCGTGTGTATTATTTATACAGTCCTAGTGACAACTTGATTTGAAAAATATTTGAAACGTCCCCTTAGAAAAATTATACATGACTGTGCTTAAACTGACACACAATATTTTTTAGCGTAACACAATCTGACTTTCAATAAACCCTACAAGAGAATGGCGCTGACTAAATTAACCTATACGTTTCACAAATCACTTACCTAACAAAAATATTCGTTACTCGATCTACTGCAATACAGCGAGCGCCACTACTGCCAGCTAAATAAAAGATTCAAACTACTGACAGCACTAACTACTGACAGGCATAGTTAGCAAAAGAAAGATTTTGATAGAGAACAAACAATGTATTTACCCTAATAGTGTTCAAAAGTCATAATATATATATCAGTCCATGATATCCAATATTACAAATTTACTCTTTCTGATGGACACACGTCCAGATCGTCCGCTCTCAAGATTCCGCCATCTCTCTTCCCACATCCACCACTGCTGCCGGCTCACCTCCAACTGCGCAACGCTACGTGCTGTTAACAGCCAACTGCCCAACACTGCAACAGCGATTATTGCAACAATGCCGACCAGCCTCAGACTGCATACAGCATAGTCAGTGATTTTCATATAGAGCGCTACGTGGCGTTACCAATAAAAAAACCTAAACAGCCTGCTTACATAGCCCCCATGCTCCCCACAAAAAATTTTACAAATTGTTTTGGGCAGTGGCCAATAAAGACTTGAAAAATTTTTTCATAGTTACAAAGATATCAAATGCACACACTTATTGATACAATGTTGGTCAAAAGCTAAAATTTTCTCACAGTCCATAAAGACATTCCTGATCGTTCATCATAGTAAAATTGTAGTTTTTTTTACAAATTCTCATTAGTAAAAGAAATTGCACACAGAAGTAGTGGATTTCCATGCAGTCTTGAAGAAGTAGTGTTGTCCTTCCAACAGAAAGACAGTGCTGACTCTTGACATGCAGACAGGTAATGGGCCTCAACAGAGCAAAACCACACAGAGTAAGTCGAAGTTGAAGAATATTGGTAGGTAGGTCGTCACAGATCAGACCACTATAGTCTTGTTAGAGATTATGGTATTGGTGGGCCACCAGAGGTGCAGACCCACTACAGTCCTTGTAGAAATAGTGGTATTGGTGGGCCATCAAAGATGCAGACCCACTTTAGTCCTTGTAGAAATAATGGTATTGGTGGGCCATCAAAGATGCAGACCCACTGTAGTCCTTGTAGAGACGGCCAGCAGCCATCTGTCGCCACTGTGCAAGTGCACAATCACCATCGAAGAGTCTTGCGGACAATATTGCAAGTCCATAAACCACCAGTTTTTGGAATTGTCCTTAGAACCAGCAATGCTGTTAACCAGTCCCTTGCTGAATTATCAACACATGTGCAAACACTAACACTCCCAACTTGTCACATATTGTGCATATACTGTGACTAACAGAAACGTGTGCAGTGAAATGTAACTTAATTTGAAGAACTGGTGTCTATACAATTATAAATTTACAACAGAAGAATACAATTACAAAGGTACAAAATACATCATTAAAGAACATAACAGTACAGATAACATTTGTAGTAACACAGGCTTTACGAAAGAATAGAAATAAACATATACATCAGCGTTACAGGAATTATGACATATGTAAATATATAAAATAATGAGAATAGTATTCGAAACATTAATTTCACACATGAGCATTAAAACAAAACAGAATAAATAATGTCTAAACATCTTTACCAAGTAAATAACATATTATTATAAAAATTCTACAATATAACTCTTATCAGCTAAACACAGAAAGACAGGAAGAATACAAATACACAAGGGTACACAACACATAGCGGAAAAACACTAAAGGAAAGGACAGGGTTCGTTTTCAGTGTAACATTTGGTACTGCAGTCCAACCCAAAACTTCATTCCACAGATCTTTCCTCTTATTTCAACATTTGTTTCCACCAAAAAAATCCTATCTAAGCATGCTTTCTGTATTTATATGTTCACATATTTCTTACCTCATTGTTTATTTTCCATTATCTTACCTCATCATATATTTCCAAGAAAATCCTACCTAAACCTGTTGTCCCTAAACCCTACTTTTTTGTTCATCACCTCTTTCAAAATCCTTTTATGGCCAAACCATTTCCTTATAGCTCTCAATGCATTTCTTCCAATTCATCACAACTCGTTCTCTTATATAGCCTACCACCTCTTAAGCTAACTTAAATCTACTGAGCTCAGATGCTAAACTAAGGGACGAGGCAGTGCAGCAGCACAAAACAATTAACACAAACTGCAATGACAAAAAAATGGAAATTGGCAAAGCAAGAAGCAGTATATCTAAATTAGCAAAGCAAATGCAACATTACACCTAATATAAGGCAATGTGCAGCAAATAAGAAAAATAAATCAGTAGTAAAACTGGCTGAACAGAGTAATACAAAGTGAAATTCAGTAGCACTATGCCTGGCAAACAGCAGCAGCAGATGTAATAACTTATATCTAAACATGACAAACCCACAAGCAGAAAAAATAGTACACTAAAGACAACAATGCAGATTAGGGAAATGTGTATTCACATCTTAATGTCTATGTTATTAAAATGGTGCACCACAAAACCTTATTCTACAAAAAATTACCAAGTACTTGAAAAGAAAATTATATATGCAGTTACTGTTATTAGTCCCTTCTTCTTGTTCTTTCCTTTCCAAGTGTGCCTTTTTCGAAGGATGTGGATCATAAAACTATTATTTAATAGATCTGTTGACAGAAAGTTTTCACATTAGCAAATGCATTTAATTTTATTTTATATAACCAATGCTGCAACACAGCTGGAAACCAAATATCAAATGAAATAAGCAACTATGTAAAGCAAAGCTTCAAAACATCATTCAATAGCCATGTGGCATTTCATAAGACAGTAGAAATTCTCTCAAGTCTCATAGAAAGACACTTGTCATTATCAGGTGTGAAGATGTAAGAATATTTCCCATCAACTCATAATAATATCAGCAAGTAGCACAAAGTACGTGTTCCACATTATAATCATATGTTTCCAAGTAATAGCGTGTCATATTTGCTATGCTTTCTAAAAAGGAATATCAATAGCAAGGTTAATGGCCTCTTTTTTCTCCACCTAATGGCTTTTTCTCCAGGCGGCTGGCACAGGTGGCCGCTCATAACGCATTACGTCAAGGTCACTTGGCTTTCTTACAGAAATATTTACGTCAGCAGTTTGCACTACAGTGACAGTCTCATATAAAAAATTTAACAGGTCGAGAATTTGTGTTACAAATGTGTAGAAACAAAATCCTGTAAATATAACAGTGTTAAAAAAATTTTCGTCGGCGTTGTAATACATTCACGCATTTACACACATTTCATAACTCTTAAAGTATGATTCTTGGGTCCCAACATCCTTTTTCACAAATCAGCATCCCTAACCACTACTCATTATTCCTTACCTTATTACAGATACACATATTCGTCGACATTCTTCAATATTTCATCATTATAAATATGTATTATAATCAAATACCACATATAGCATCAGATTATTGATCATAAACATACCTCAACAGCATAATACACATCGTCGTCGTAAGAATAACATCATAACACCTCAGTCAAATCTCAAAAACGTTGTAGCTTTCTGCAATAATGTCAAAACCTAAAAAAAATTCTCTTCTCATTTCAATAGTGTCATCTACCTCAAACATACTTTAAAAATCATGCTCCAAATATGAAATTCAAAGCTGTCATAGTATCACAGTGGTTCCGAAAAGAATATTAACAGTTCACAAAATACAAAAAATGGTTCAAATGGCTCTGAGCACTATGGGACTCAACTGCTGAGGTCATAAGTGCCCTAGAACTTAGAACTACTTAAACCTAACTAACCTAAGGACAACACACACATCCATGCCCGAGGCAGGATTCGAACCTGCGACCGTAGCGGTCGCGCGCTTCCAGACTGAAGCGCCAGAACCGCTCGGCCACCAGCGGCCGGCCTCACAAAATACAAACAAAATACCATTTCATAAGTGTGAATTTATTCAACGGTGTAATTACGTAAATTTCTGTCACTGATGTAGTAAAATAAATGTTTTTCTCTCTCAGTTAAATGATCAGATAGCTGTGTAATTCAGTGTTAGAGAAATATGGTACCAATGTGTAAAGTTCTATAAGCAAATACTATATTAGCTAGGGCTCCTTGTGCTTGCCAAACACATGGTACACAAAGTAAGCGTGTACCCCCCTGAGGATTAATGTAATTATAACCTCAGGTGTTACAGATTACAGCAATGGAATGAAATGTATCACGGAAAATCTTTTTATCATTGTAATTAAGAAATCTTTAAAAATAAATATTTTAAGTACAAAATTAATCACTTAAATGCGTGTCCTGCATCGCTAAATGTGCGTCTTGCTGTAAGATAATTCTGTGGAACTGTCGTAGTTATCGTCCTCTGTAAGCAAAGTTCTGCTGAAGTCAGTGTACTCACCTCCTCATAAACAAAAGTGAAATGCTTTGCGTATAGATATCTTACTTATTACGCTTATTGCCGTGATGAAGAAAGTACTGTGCAGTAACGTATTGTTGTGTTACAGAAAAGGCTATCTCATTGTAGCTATACCACAAAAGTTACTACTAAAACATGTATTACTTTCCAGAAGAATTCAGAAAAACTGTGTAACTATAAAACAGATACAGCGCAAAAGCAATAATATAAATTGTGTCACTCATTAGTAGCGTCGTGATATAATCGTGTAGCTGTCAAATAAACTAACCACTGTGTCATCTGGTATCTCTCAGAAAGTACTTTAAATCCAGAATGTATTTTCAAGTAAACCAAAATGTTGCATTAAAATCTCATTAGCAGTACCGGTACATGTTCTAAGTATGTGAGCCTTATAGTCGTTACGTAATCGTGCAACTAACAAGCAAGAATGTACACACACAATAACACTGTGTCGTCTGTTCACTATAACAATGCACTCGTAAATACTGTCTAAATATGTTCCCTAGGTTCTAGACTGGATAGTTAACTTCAAAAGATTGTTGCATGTTAACAGTTTCTCAGTGTGACAAATTGTACTAGTAGCGTGAATTGAAAAATTTTATGGCAAAGACTAACTTAAAAAGCAGATTATCTCTCAATAAAAGGTTTTACATGTGAAATGTGGTGCAATCCTTTACTCATCATAGTACTCAGAGTTTCAGCTTGAACGCAGTTATCATGCAGTATACGTCGGTAAAGAATCCTGGAATTTTTCTCAAGGTTAGCGTCTACGTTATTTTTCTCTGAGGCAGGTGGCACACGTGGCTGCCTGCGGTGCGAGTCATTGTCTGTCTCTTTGTTGACGCTCGTCGTTATTAGGATTAGGAGTCACCTTAGAAAAATTATACATGACTGTGCTTAAACTGACACACAATATTTTTTAGCGCAACGCAATCTGACTTTCAATAATCCCTACAAGAGAATGGCCCTGACTAAATTAACCTATACGTTTCACAAATCACTTACCTCACAAAAATATTCGTTACTCGAACTACTGCAATACAGCAAGTGCCACTACTGCCAGCTAAATAAAAGATTCAAACTACTGAAGGCACTAACTACTGATAGGCATAGTTAGCAAAAGAAAGATTTTGATGGAGAACAAACAATGTATTTACCTTAATAGTGTTCAAAAGTCATAATATATGTATCAGTCCATGATATCCAATATTACAAATTTACTCTTTCCGATGGACACACATCCAAATCGTCCGCTCTCAAAATTCCGCCATCTCTCTCCCCACATCCACCACTGCTGCCGGCTCACCTCCAACTGCGCAACGCTACGCGCTGTTAACAGCCAACTGCAATAGCGATTATTGCAACAATGCCGACCAGCCTCAGACTGCATACAGCACAGTCAGTGATTTTTATATAGAGAGCTACGTGGCGTTACCAATAAAAAAAAACTAAACAGCCTACTTACATATATTATTTAGGCAGTCCTAGTCACAACTTGATTTCAAAAATATTATGAGACAAGAGGCATATGATAAAGTCGATGTTTTCCTGGGAGAGCTCTGAGTCGGCTTCACCGACATTTATCTACATCGCATAACTGAAAAAAAATCTGCGATTTTCGATATTATCTTAAAGAAGTGCGATGATTTTCCTGATAGGCGGATAGGCGGCACGGTCATATATTTTCAATGATCTTATTGAAATCCGACAAGCCGAAATCAGACAGAACTTTGGCTTGGAGTGAACATAATTTATGAAGGACATCTATTAGCCGAGAATATGGGATACTAAAATGTTTTACCTCATTAGCACTTCATACGAAAGAAAATTTTCTACATAACAATTTATGAACAATAGATACAGCACGAACGCATTCCAGTTTAGTGTAGGATTTTCTTGTTATAGTTAAATAAAAAGTAATTATACTCCCCCACCAAGTATAATATTTAAACCTGAGTCTAAAATTATATATTTCAACTTATTTACATAGAGCGGATTGCTCTTTAATGTAAGTTCCATCCGTTGCTTATCCTTTGTGAGAGGGGGTCACATCTCAAGCCCTCCACAGTATGTAACTTTTTTTAGCATGGATGAATCACAATGAGAATGTGTTGCTGCGTGGCAATATGTGTTCACGAAAGGTGAATCACATATCGTGCATTCGTTTAGTGCTTCATTGGCGTAATTATCACAATAATTAGCAGTATGAAACTGATGAAACTAGCAGGAAATCCTTTACCAGCCTGATATCTGGACTTGTAAAATTAGGCAACGGTGTTGTAGTAGTTACTTTTTTTCTGTCACGAGGATAACAGTTTCGTGGTTAGACAGCTGATACGTCTGTTATCATGAAATACTTAAATGACAGTGACATACGTCATCTCTCAGTGGTTGTACTCTCTACCTCTATATTGCAAAGGGTGATCAAAGTGTTTCCGTTTGAGGACGTTTCTGCAGCGTATATGCAGCCCAGGACAACTCCATTGCGGGTATAAAAGCACCGTCATATAGGCTGGGGAGGCCTTCGACCGGAAACTTTTTCATCGTCCCCTTTACTAAAAGAGTAATCTTGTTCGTGGTTTATGGTTCGTGGTTCAAGCTGTATTGTCCCAGCAGCTGGTTGCCTCCGTAACTACTTCAAGGGCAACAAAAATTTGGTTTTCAATATTTCACACAATTATTGGCCGAATTTAGAAATTTAAAATGCTGTCATAATCTACTGATTAAGAGGTATAGTATTACGTTAAGGGTTTAACAGAGTGAGACAACTACTGCACACAGAAACTGTATTTATATCTTGAGGCACCATAATTGACAGCACGCAAATACCCAGAATTTAATCATTCATTATTTGAGAATGGGCGCACTTACTGACTTCCAACAAACTCTTCGTATCATATTAAACATTTAAGAAACTTTTTCTCCCAGACACCCACCGCAAAATGATGAAAGGAAGTAAGTTTAACCCACATTACATTTTCGCTGTTACTGTAGTCAAACTGTCGCATCAGATATGACGTTTTAATTTATTATTTCATCGCTATTAACTCTGATCATAACACGTTTTGCAGACGTTGTTTATATATACCAATGAATGTAGCTGCAAAATTACGATGGCCATACAATACATAAGTTACGACATATTACCTCATAAACTTTTAGAGACGCGATAACACTATCTTTTGCTTAAAACGGGGTTCCAATTTCCCAGGATATACCAACTCAGCGTTTTATAGTGGGAGCACTAGCGACTTCCAACAAACTTTACACAATTTCAAACATTTTCGAAGCTTTTTCTCGCTTACGCGCTTAAGGTCAAGTATTTAACACGTTAACTTTTTTTTATATAACAATTAAAAATATGAAGCAATTTTATGCATGGGATCTCAATTCCTTACTGAATCAGGAGTCACCGGTTTCCTCTAAAAATGGCTCTGAGCACTATGGGACTAAACATCTGTGGTCATCAGTCCCCTAGAACTTAGAACTACTTAAACCTAACTAACCTAAGGACATCACACACATCCATGCCCGAGGCAGGATTCGAACCTGCGACCGTAGCAGTCGCGCGGTTCCGGACTGAGCGCCTAGAACCGCTAGACCACCGCGGCCGGCCCGGTTTCCTCTAACCAGTAAGCAACTTGTGCCTATCCTCTCCTACCTTCGCAGTTTCCCGGCTTTTGCGCGCGCGCGCACACACACACACACACACACACACACACACAGACAGACACACGCGCGCACACAATAACGACAACAAAACACAACGCATGCTCAGGCAGGTAGAACATAAGGCTTATTCATTTGCATCCTGATAGCCGCACAGCCAGAAGTGTTGTTACTTTATAACCACAAAATTGTAATGACTCTACTTTGGACAACATCGCATCCAAGGTTTAGCCTTCTACATTACCCTGCCGTTTAGCGTTCGTCTTTCTCCCGCGTTCAGTTTCACACTCCAACAGAACGGTGAAGCACCTTAGCTACTTATTTGTTGCACTGAATCGGATGTTAGCAGAATTATGTGACTCCATAAACGGAAAACGTTCGGTTGACTTTACATGTAACTTTATTATTTTACAATGGATGGTGTGATTAAACTGGGATATTACGTTTGACACTCACAGTAGCTAAACATCAACGCTTTTTGTTAGTGTCGATAATTTTAACGAATAAAGGCTATGGTGTACGAATTATTTGGCTCTGTGGAAACGTTGTGCATAGTATAATTGATGGAACCATTCCAACTCGGACTGCTTACTAGTAATTATGATACGGACAGTGTGCTCGTATTCCTGAAGATAATGCGACTTCGCAAATATCTCCTTTTCCATAAGGGGCACGATAGTAAAGGCGATTACATCCGTCACACTTACAGAGATTTTCTAGCTACACGTCGGTATTGGCGTATTATACACTCCTGGAAATTGAAATAAGAACACCGTGAATTCATTGTCCCAGGAAGGGGAAAATTTATTGACACATTCCTGGGGTCAGATACATCACATGATCACACTGACAGAACCACAGGCACATAGACACAGGCAACAGAGCATTCAAAATGTCGGCACTAGTACAGTGTATATCCACCTTTCGCAGCAATGCAGGTTGCTGTTCTCCCATGGAGACGATCGTAGAGATGCTGGATGTAGTCCTGTGGAACGGCTTGCCATGCCATTTCCACCTGGCGCCTCAGTTGGACCAGCGTTCGTGCTGGACGTGCAGACCGCGTGAGACTACGCTTCATCCAGTCCCAAACATGCTCAATGGGGGACGGATCCAGAGATCTTGTTGGCCAGGGTAGTTGACTTACACCTTCTAGAGCACGTTGGGTGGCACGGGATACATGCGGACGTGCATTGTCCTGTTGGAACAGCAAGTTCCCTTGCCGGTCTAGGAATGGTAGAACGATGGGTTCGATGACGGTTTGGATGTACCGTGCACTATTCAGTGCCCCCTCGACGATCACCAGTGGTGTACGGCCAGTGTAGGAGATCGCTCCCCACACCATGATGCCGGGTGTTGGCCCTGTGTGCCTCGGTCGTATGCAGTCCTGATTGTGGCGCTCACCTGCACGGCGCCAAACACGCATACGACCATCATTGGCACCAAGGCAGAAGCGACTCTCATCGCTGAAGACGACACGTCTCCATTCGTCCCTCCATTCACGCCTGTCGCGACACCACTGGAGGCGGGCTGCACGATGTTGGGGCGTGACCGGAAGACGGCCTAACGGTGTGCGGGGCCGTAGCCCAGCTTCATGGAGACGGTTGCGAATGGTCCTCGCCGATACCCCAGGAGCAACAGTGTCCCTAATTTGCTGGGAAGTGGCGGTGCGGTCCCCTACGGCACTGCGTAGGATCCTACGGTCTTGGCGTGCATCCGTGCGTCGCTGCGGTCCGGTCCCAGGTCGACGGGCACGTGCACCTTCCGCCGACCACTGGCGACAACATCGATGTACTGTGGAGACCTCACGCCCCACGTGTTGAGCAATTCGGCGGTACGTCCACCCGGCCTCCCGCATGCCCACTATACGCCCTCGCTCAAAGTCCGTCAACTGCACATACGGTTCACGTCCACGCTGTCGCGGCATGCTACCAGTGTTAAAGACTGCGATGGAGCTCCGTATGCCACGGCAAACTGGCTGACACTGACGGCGGCGGTGCACAAATGCTGCGCAGCTAGCGCCATTCGACGGCCAACACCGCGGTTCCTGGTGTGTCCGCTGTGCCGTGCGTGTGATCATTGCTTGTACAGCCCTCTCGCAGTGTCCGGAGCAAGTATGGTGGGTCTGACACACCGGTGTCAATGTGTTCTTTTTTCCATTTCCAGGAGTGTAGTTTTATGGAATTATTCGACCTAGTCTGCAAAAGGTTTTTTCCACATATCGATGTAAGACTGTATTATTTTAAATTGTTAACACCGAATTTTCGATTTATTTAATATTTAATAAATTAGAGTTTATTAAATGATGTAGATAAGTCATTCAACACAAAAATGTATTTACGGCAGAAGGGTGTTCTATAGTGTTCGACTGTGTTTCAGAAATAAGTATAAGAATCTGAAATTTGGAGCTCAAAACACACAAAAAATTGACGAAAACTGTCGTTGGAACATTTTCAGCAAATCTAACAGAAACTGCTATTCCAGTAAAACATTTGGAGAGAACAGCAAACACGACTAGTCTTTGAAATTCAGTTGCAAAAATTAACTTCATTACATCACATCAAAAATGTAATAAAATATTTTGAAACTGAAATACATAAAAAAGAGATGCTTAACAAGTGCAAATATCTTGGAGACTTCCTAAAACGGAATAGATGGCGAAAATCTGCAGTAGATGTTAGAATTAATCAAATGGAAAGAACATGCGTTTTAACTAGGCGTTTACAACAAGAATTACAAGTAAACAAGCAAACACCGTCCGGACAGGCCGCGAAGGCCCAACAGAGGCGAGCGGTCGCCGTGTCATCCTCAGTCCGTCGGCGTCACCGGATGCGGATACGCACGCGCATGTCGTCAGCACACCGCCCTCCCGCCAGTTGTCAGTTTTCGTGACCAGTGTCGCTACATCTCAGTCAAGTAGCTCCTCAATTGGCTCTACAAGGGCTGAGTGCACCCCGCTTGCCAACAGCACTCCGCAGACCTGGGCGTTCACTAATCCAAATGCTAGCAAAGCCCGACAGTGGTCTGACGGGAGCCAGCATTACCACTGTGACAAGGTCATTGGCGAGAAGCACGACTAGCTCCATTGAAACAAGTAACTAAAACGGTGAACAGCTGTATTAGCAGTTTAATTACAAGACAGATGGTCTACAGGATCTTGGAAGACCGATCACTAGAAAAATAACAGATGGAGTACCAACAAAAGGGATTTGGATAGTAAGAGAAGAAAAGTTATCTCCAAAGATGTACATAAAATTAGAGGTAATGACAGAGTGAACACTGTGGCTGTTTAGGTATTTCTATCTAATCAGTGACTAGAGACTAACAGACAAATACACTACTGGCCGTTAAAATTGATATACCAAGAAGAAATGCAGATGATAAACGGGTATTCATTGAACAAATATATTATACTAGAACTAACATGTTATTACATTTTCATGCAATTTGGGTGCATGGATCCTGAGAAATCAGTACCCAGAACAATCATCTCTTGCCGTAATAACGACATTGATACGCCTGGGCATTGAGTGAAACAAAGCTTGGATGCCGTGTACAGGTACAGCTGCCCATGCACCTTCAACGCGATACCACAGTTAATCAAGAGTAGTGACTGGCGTAATGTGACGAGCCAGTTGCTAGGCTACCATTGACCAGACGTTTTCAATTGGTGAGAGATCTCGAGAATGTGCTGGCCAGGGCAGCAGTCGAACATTTTCTGTATCCAGAAAGGCCCTTACAGGACCTGCAACATGCGGTCGTGCATTATCCGGCTGAAATGTAGGGTTTAACAGGAATCGAATGAAGGGTAGAGCCACGGGTGGTAACACATCTTAAATGTAACGTCCACTGTTCAAAGTGGCGTCAATTCGAACAAGAGATGACCGAGACGTTTAACCAATGGGACCCCATACCATCACGCAGGGTGATACGCCAGTAAGGCGATGACGAATACGCGCTTCCAATGTGCGTTCATCGCGATGTCGCCAAACACGGATGCTGCCATCATGATGCTGTAAACAGAACCTGGATTCATCCGAAAAAATGGCGTTTTGCCTTTCGTGCACCCATATTCGTCGTTGACTACACCATCGCAGGCGCTCCTTTTTATGATGCAAACTTCGTCGAACTGTTCGTGCATATGATTATTGTCTTGCAAACGTCCCCATGTGTTGACTCAGGGATCGAGTCGTGTCTGCACGATCCCTTACAGCCATGCGGATAAGATGTCTGTCATCTCGACTGCTAGTAACACGAGGTCGTTGGGATCCAGCACGACGTTCCGTATTACCCTCCTGATCCCATCGATTCCATATTCTGCTAACAGTCATTGGATCTCGACCAACGGAAACAGCAGTCTCGCGATACGATAAACCGCAATCGCGGTAGGCTACAATCCGACCTTAATCAAAGTCGGAAAGGTGATGGTAAGCATTTCTCCTCCTTACACGAGGCATCACAGCAACGTTTCACCAGGCAACGCCGATAAACTGCTGTTTGTGTATGAGAAATCGGTTGGAAACTTTCCTCATGTCAGCAAGTTGTAGGTTTCGCCACAGGCGTCAGCTTTGTGTGAATGCCCTGAAAAGCTAATCATTTGCATATCACAGCATCTTCTTCCTGTCGGTTAAATTTCGCGTCTGTAGCACGTCATCTTCGTGGTGTAGCAATTTTAATGGCCAGTAGTGTATTCCCTTACTCCTGAAAAGAAAGTCGATAGTAGGCTGGATCACAGAAATAAGAAAAGAACTGGAGAGAAAAATCATCAAAAAAAATCGGACACACTGTGGCAAAATGATGTTCTCAATTTAGGATGCTATGGAGATAGGAAGAAATTAGAAATATTGAAACAACAGTGTTGTGTGTGAATTTGTACCCAATGGTAAGGAGAGGAGGGCTACAGAGTGGTACAGTCACTGTCGTTGCAGGAAAGTTGGACAGGGGCAGAAATGATTAGCGAACAGAAGATTTACTCAACCTGTATTTCTCCAAGTGTACGAAGGCTCATTATGAATAATACAGCGAGAAATAAAGTGTACCTCTCAAGATCAACAGGGAAGAAGCTTTCTGAACTAAAGCGCGAACATTGGTGTAGGAGCCATGACCAGGCTTTGCTTGCATAGCATAACATCGTGAAGAGGCTCCAAGTGTGAGTGAGCTGAATAGCTGCCACCGGCCATCCTGTACTGCAACGATAGAGGGCGCTCGTAGTACAGAGCCGCTTTAGGCGAGGCTCAGCAGGCGTGCTCCATTGAGTCCACCAGATGCCGCACGACCGCTATCGGCGTCTGACGGAGATATGCAGTTCCGCTGCCGACGCCGGTGGGGTGGTATCGATACGTGATACCACAAACGGAGACAATACGGACAGAAGAAAGAGGAAGACAAATTGAGTAGAAGAGTAAGGACTCCGGGACAAAAAGCATAAAGTAACAAAGACAGTATAACAAGTATAGAACAACTGTTTTTACGTTATTCCAGTTGGTGTATAGGATGGTAAAAAAGTATATTAACCCTCCGTTACTCGCGCGAAAATTTGTCACTTCGTCACTCGCGCGGATGACTGGTGTCAACCACAAAGCAAGCGGTCTATTTGTACACTTTGAACGGTGTTTATGATTGGTTTTATGAATTTTTATTGAATCTAAATACAATATACGTTTAATATTTGTACACAGTATAATTTATTCTAACGTTTGAAACAGTTTGACAATTCCAAGAACAATATCTTCAGTGAATTACTGACATGCGGCTAGAAATTCAAAGTGTAAGCTGTTTTTGCATAATCCAAAGCAAACAATTTTAACCCAAACTTTTCTGGTTTGCTAGTAATATATTGACTGAACGGACAGTTTCCTCTAAATGCCAAAAGCTGTTCTCAACAGTAAATTATTCACCAGGTGAAAAATATTTTTGGCAGTTGTTGGTGAATAGTTCAAGTACCTCTCTGATAGCTATGGTAGGAACCACCTTGTCAATCTCTCTGCAAACACCTCTATCAAGGATATTATCAAACCTCCGACATCTCAACAGAAACCTCAATCGGTTTTCACTTATGCATAAATTCAAGCCCGTTTCCCTTTGAGTTATCCCACAATTTCGATATACCCTTCCTCATCTCAAAGATCTACATAGATATAACAAACCAATGAAAGCTCTGATCTCTATCGCATCTCTTTCTTTAGCGTCTCTTTCCCTAGAGAAGTTACCACGAACTTAATTGATGTTTATATTAGTGCATTTTGCAATAATGCTTATCATGTTTTCATCCAAGAACAAATTCAGAATTTCTACTTCTGTCTTTTTTATACGACCTTGATTTTTTGGTCCAGGCAAATGCGTAATAAAATTACAAGATCTGCTTCTAACACTGGTAGGATATTTATTGTTCCTCCGTTTAGTTACTCCATCTTTCCCTAAAAAAATGCATCGGCATGAGTTACTTCTTCCTGTGATTCATATATTCATCATTTTCTGACACTTCTTGTTCTGTTCCTGAACACAACCCTCAGTCTCTCAGTCAGCGATATCACTGTGAGCATCTTCATCATTCACCTCATTGAACCATTCCAGCCAAACATTAGGACCTCTACTAAACCCTGTCCGAGGTTTACTGCCTTTGACAATTCTTCCACAATTTAAAAATAAAGAGAATACTAGGTAACACGGAAGGTAACTGCAATCAGTTTCAATACGTCTAAATTTACGCACATGAAAGATCTATTTAATCTAGGAAAGCAATAAAGTAATACAGACTTACTTTGTTTGAGATTGTGGCAGCAGAGCTCGCGCGCATGACAAGTGTCCTCCAAGCGATAATAATGTGTCATAAACAATGTATCTTTCGTAACTGAAAGGCAACCATGATTGGAGCTAACAGCCGGAGAGTTAACAGAAAAGTACTGAAAATGGCACGAACTCAGTCCAGCTCTGTCAGACAAAACTGAGCGGGAAAGTCATGTGGATGACAGATGGTTAAAATAAAGTGTAAAATCAGGAGTAGACCTGTAAGTTCGATATTATCGAAATTCCTCTGGAGGCACGAAACGTGTTAGCGGTGCTGACGAACGAGAGAGGTGTACAGCAGCCGTCGTGTGTGCTGTCGAGCTGTGGGGAGGCCCCGCCAGCAGCAGCGCCCTCACCTGCTGGGACTGCTCTCCAGAGTGGCATGGGGCAGCCCGGGGCTTGCAAACGTCTGGCCGCAGAATTCATTACGCGAGTGCGCGTGTCAGCACGGCGATGGGCGCCCAGATACGCCGCCGGCCCGTGTTGTGATGGGAGGGCGCGCAGGCATGCGCCGCCCCAGCTCCGCCTCTGGGCTGATTTAGTGCTACAGCTCAGGAACACCGCTGCTCGCTTGCTTGCTGCGCTGCTCCAGTTACATTAATGTTAGCAGCTGTCCGTAGCCTGTTGCGGAGTATGCGTGAGTTGTTTGTGGTACAGTATGCAACTGAAGCGTTCAGCGACAGCACCTATACACTGGCTGTCCCAGAAGGAATGGTCAGTATTCAGACATACGACAGGAATGAAAATTCGAAGCAAAAAAGTCTAGTAAATATGGACTCTAAAATGGATAGTTATGAGCACCTCTTCACCTTCGGTACTGTCAAAAAAGTCTCTTCTACTGAAACATATTCGCTTTCAATATTTTGGGAACAGGCAGTGCGGCGCAAAGCAAGGAAAAATTGACTAGTACACTTGCGCTCTATAGTGCATACCTTAAGATCCATGAGGACTTGTTCAGGAGAAGTTCCCTAGTATTCCGTTTCTAACCACCTGCGATCGACTTCCTTGTTGTAGTGGAATGGATCAATGATAAAAACCATGGTATGGTACGAACTGCTAGTCATACGGACGGAAATGTATGCAATATTGTTTTTAGGTTAATTCCTGTACTAGCTGCCAAATCCAGCATTGCCCGGGTATTCATTTTGCCACTTTTCTATTAAAAACAAAAACAAAAAATGGACTGTGGTTGTAGAGTAATAGCAAAGAAAATTTCATTTCCATGTATTCGCGAAAACGCCTTATAAGGAAAGATCCATAGTGTGCGAAGATATAAGGAAAGCATCAAAATTAAGAAATATTATACCAGACTGTTTCCGTATGCTGAACACAGTTGCTTCGCGTCCCTACAACTCCATTTTGTAAACATGTTTAAGGCAAAGCCTCTTCACGGCTCTATAGACGGCTGTTGTTATCGCCTACATCTGTTTGTGCTCTACAGTTGAAAGCTGTCAAAAGCGCTGCCAGGTGTAAGGGATTTCCCTACGCTGATTCGACTGTAGGAGTGTCTTAGCGGTAAAGAACAAATCTATTAAAATTTCATGCAAGATGCGTTATTTCTCACGTACTTCACCGTTTATCACTTCATATCTCGTGAACAATGTGTCCTACAATAATATATTTGTATACGTACATTGAGCGGCATATGTGGATACTGTCATCGAAATATATTGCGAAAAGAGTTAGTAGTAAAAAAAGTAATAGATTTAAACGTCATGAATGATTCCGCACTTTTCCCGCATCTCAGTGTTACGTTGCCACATGATATACTATTGTAGATGCATCTCATTCTTTAAGACCTCATCCGTCCTGAATCATGATAGGTAGGTGGTTCTTACTTCTTACCTGACAGTAAGTGATATATGTACCAAGTTCGGCTGTAATCGGTCCATTGATTTAGGAGAGAAGACGTGAGAAACACACCTACACATGTGCATACATTGTTATAATATGTGTCGATTCTATCGTTACAACTACACCAGTTACCTTTATACAAATGCAGCGTGATCAGACGTCATAGGGAAGCCACGAATGTGATGTTCATATTCAGTCGAGCCTCCAGTACTAAAGCATGTATAGTACAAATGTCTCCATCAATGGTTACCTGAGGTCCCACATTCAAATCAGTAGTTATCTGACACAAAACACTTACAATGCCTCTACAGAGTCGGCGTGATGTCCGTGCATCAGATACATTCGATGTTCGTGCGAACCATTTCACGCGAGTGGACACTTTATTCCTGCGACACTGAAGGTCCACCGTAGATTCTGTCAACCTAGGAAACGTGAATTCTTATGAGATCTACAATATCCTCTGACATGTGCATCCTGCACCGATTATAATCCCACTTTCAGCACCGGTTAACGCATGACGCGAAGCTATTTTCATTGCTCACATCTCTCTAATTCTTTTAAGTTGGATGTCCTATGTACAGCCGCGCCACATGCCTAATCTAGTAGCAACATCCGAGCGTCATATACAGCACATCTAATACACAGACTGTTGAAAAAGCGGAAGAATAGGTTCAGTGGTATGTGGCTGGCAGGTGGAGGTGAAGGGGCCATACCAGGTAGACGAGGAGAAGCTGTCCAGATTTCCGAGGGGCCACAGCGAGCCGAGCGCGGAATTGGGTAGGTTGTAGCGTGCCAGTAAGCGGCTACAATTTGGACTTCCCTGTTGAGGGCAGACGGGTAGAACTGAGGATCCATGTGGTTATGGACACTATGCAGCATGGTGAGATTCTGACTATGTCTGAAACTGAATTTCATATATATTGACTAATGACTGTAAAATCACTTTCCGTAAATCTACATAAAATCTGAAGACAGAAATGAACCTAAAAAATACAGGTGGAATAAAATTAGTACAAAATTTACACAACAATTAGTGTGAAACTTATTAACATTTGTGTAAAAATGTTTATAACAAAAGCAACAAATAAAATTATCTATTACATATGCATGAGGTATACCACTGAATAGATATTGAAGTCGATTACAAAATATCATATCTGGCATACCGACAAACAGATCAACTATATGTCATAAAAATTGTATTATTATTACTGAGAGCCAAAACAAAAAGTTCTCCACATTACTTGAGAAGCTTAGCCCTTCCACGAATTGTTAGTACAGATATTTTAATTGTTTATTATTATTTAACAAGAAATTTGCGAACTAATATTTTAATAGAAGTCACTTTCAAGAGCATCCTAATGCCTAACCGACACGAGAGAATAAAAAGCATATTTGACTAGTGATGTTTTTGTGGTTATGCTAAGTACGAAATGTGATTTAAAGTTGATGATATGGCATTGTTTGACTACAGTGAAATTATATTGATGTGCAATTGTTCAAACATGTGTAATTTATATATTGGGAATATTTAACATTTGTAAACATTTCTAATAAACGTATATATAAAGGAATCCCCCCCCCCCCCCCCATGGACCTTGCCGTTGGTGGGGAGGCTTGCGTGCCTCAGCGATACAGATAGCCGTACCGTAGGTGCAACCACAACGGAGGGGTATCTGTTGAGAGGCCAGACGAATGTGTGGTTCCTGAAGAGGGGCAGCAGCCTTTTCAGTAGTTGCAAGAGAAACAGTCTGAATGATTGACTGATCTAGCCTTGTAACAATAACCAAAACGGCCTTGCTGTGCTGGTACTGCGAACAGCTGAAAGCAAGGGGAAACTACAGCTGTAATTTTTCCCGAGGGCATGCAGCTTTACTGTATGATTAAATGATGATGGCGTCCTCTTGGGTAAAATATTCCGGAGGTAAAATAGTCCCCCATTCGGATCTCCGGGCGGGGACTACTCAAGAGGATGTTGTTATCAGGAGAAAGAAAACTGGCGTTCTACGGATCGGAGCGTGGAATGTCAGATCCCTTAATCGGGCAGGTAGGTTAGAAAATTTAAAAAGGGAAATGGATAGGTTGAAGTTAGATATAGTGGGAATTAGTGAAGTTCGGTGGCAGGAGGAACAAGACTTCTGGTCAGGTGACTACAGGGTTATAACCACAAAATCAAATAGGGGTAATGCAGGAGTAGGTTTAATAATGAATAGGAAAATAGGAATGCGGGTAAGCTGCTACAAACAGCATAGTGAACGCATTATTGTGTCCAAGATAGATACAAAGCCCACACCTGCTACAGTAGTACAAGTTTATATGCCAACTGGCTCTGCAGATGACGAAGAAATTGAAGAAATGTATGATGAAATAAAAGAAATTATTCTGATTGTGAAGGGAGACGAAAATTTAATAGTCATGGGTGACTGGAATTAGAGTGAAGGAAAAGGGAGAGAAGGAAACATAGTAGGTGAATATGGATTGGGGCTAAGAAATGAAAGAGGAAGCCGCCTGGTGGAATTTTGCACAGAGCACAACATAATCATAACTAACACTTGGTTTAAGAATCATGAATGAAGGTTGTATACATGGAAGAACCATGGAGATACTAAAAGGTATCAGATAGATTATATAATGATAAGACAGAGATTTAGGAACCAGGTTTTAAATTGTAAGACATTTCCAGGGGCAGATGTGGACTCTGACCACAATCTATTGGTTATGACCTGTAGATTAAAACTGAAGAAACTGCAAAAAGGTGGGAATTTAAGGAGATGGGACCTGGATAAACTGAAAGAACCAGAGGTTTAGGGAGAGCATAAGGGAACAATTGACAGGAATGGGGGAAAGAAGTACAGTAGTAGAGGAATGGGTAGCTTTGAGGGATGAAGTAGCGAAGACAGCAGAGGCTCAAGTAGGTAAAAAGACGAGAGCTAGTAGAAATCCTTGGGTAACAGAAAAAATATTGAATTTAATTGATGAAAGGAGAAAATATAAAAATGCAGTAAATGAAGCAGGCAAAAAGGAATACTAACGTCTAAAAAATGAGATCGACAGGAAGTGCAAAATGGCTAAGCAGGGATGGCTAAAGGACAAATGTAAGGATGTAGAGGCCTATCTCACTAGGGGTAAGATAGATACTGCCTACAGGAAAATTAAAGAGACCTTTGGAGATAAGAGAACGACTTGTATGAATATCAAGAGCTCAGATGGGAACCCAGTTCTAAGCAAAGAAGGGAAACAGAAAGGTGGAAGAAGTATATAGAGGGTCTATACAAGGGCGATGTATTTGAGGACAATATTATGGAAATGGAAGAGGATGTAGATGAAGATGAAATGGGAGATACGATACTGCGTGAAGAGTTTGACAGAGCACTGAAAGACCTGAGTAGAAACAAGGCCCCTGGAGTAGACAACATTCCATTGGAACTATTGACGGCCTTGGGAGAGCCAGTCCTGACAAAACTCTACCATCTGGTGAGCAAGATGTATGAAACAGGCGAAATACCCTCAGACTTCAAGAGGAATATAATAATTCCAATACCAAAAAAAGCAGGTGTTGACATATGTGAAAATTACCGAACTATCAGTTTAATAAGTCACAGCTGCAAAATACTACCACGAATTCTTTACAGACGAATGGAAAAACTAGTAGAAGCTGACCTCAGGGAAGATCAGTTTGGATTCCATAGAAACACTGGAACACGTGAGGCAATACTGACCTTACGACTTATCTTAGAAGAAAGATTAAGGAAAGGCAAACCTACGTTTCTAGTATTTGTAGACTTAGAGAAAGCTTTTGACAATGTTTACTGGAATACTCTCTTTCAAATTCTAAAGGTGGCAGGGGTAAAATACAGGGAGCGAAAGGCTATTTATAATTTGTACAGAAACCAGATGGCAGTTATAAGAGTCGAGGGACATGAAAGGGAAGCAGTGGTTGTGAAGGGGGAAAGACAGGTTTGTAGCCTCTCCCCGATGTTGTTCAATCTGTATATTGAGCAAGCAGTAGAGGAAACAAAAGAAAAATTCGGAGTAGGTATTAAAATTCATGGAGAAGAAATAAAAACTTTTAGGTTCGCCGATGACATTGTAATTCAGTCAGAGACAGCAAAGGACTTGGAAGAGCAGTTGAATGGAATGGACAGTGTCTTGAAAGGAGGATATAAGATGAACATCAACAAAAGCAAAACAAGGATAATGGAATGTAGTCTAACTAAGACGGGTGATGCTGAGGGAATTAGATTAGGAACTGAGGCACTTAAAGTAGTAAAGGAGTTTAGCTACAGTATTTGGGGAGCAAAATAACTGATGATGGTCGAAGTAGAGAGGATATAAAATGTAGACTGGCAATGGCAAGGAAAGCGTTTCTGAAGAAGAGAAATTTGTTAACATCCAGTATTGATTTAAGTGTCAGGAAGTCATTTCTGAAAGTATTCGTATGGAGTGTAGCCATGTATGGAAATGAAACATGGACGATAAATAGTTTGGACAAGAAGAGAATAGAAGCTTTCGAAATGTGGTGCTACAGATGAATGCTGAAGATTAGATGGGTAGATCACATAACTAATGAGGAAGTATTGAATAGGATTGGGGAGAAGAGAAGTTTGTGGCACAATTTGACCAGAAGAAGGGATCGGTTGGTAGGACATGTTCTGAGGCATCAAGGGATCACCAATTTAGTATTGGAGGGCAGCGTGGAGGGTAAAAATCGTAGAGGGAGACCAAGAGATGAATACACTAAGCAGATTCAGAAGGATGTAGGTTGCAGTAGGTACTGGGAGATGAAAAAGCTTGCACAGGATAGAGTAGCATGGAGAGCTGCAGCAAACCAGTCTCAGGACTGAAGACCACAACAACAACAACATAAAGGAATGGATGTTAGATATGTAGATGACTATTTCATCAAGGTAATAAGTCTCATGTCAGAGCTGAGGAGGGAACAAGTACAATAGATTTCTGGGTCTTTTGCTCATTATTCTTGGATGAGTAAGGTGGTAAGGTCTTGCGCAATCAGTGAGACATATAAATCAACCGGTAGTGTGGTGTGCAGTTCGTCTGGAATCAATAAAATCAGTCCATCAGTTTGCAACGTGGTAATGTGTACTCACTGTGTGCTAGTTGTTAATACAGTCTTCTGATACTGAACTGCTTTTGATGAATCGGTTTTTCATATAAAGTGATTGAAATCTTAGATGTGGAGAATCTGTACAGGTTAACTATCTGGTACACTGCACAATGCCATTGGGATATTTTAAATGTTGTCTGTCTAAGCTTTGCTTGTTTTGACAACACTGATATTTCAAGTGTATTTTTTCACTGAGTGTAATATTAGCATCTGTAGGGGCACCATTCAGTATAACCTGTTTCCTTCTGCCAATTAAAATTAACATTGAATCTTGCAAAATAGTTCTCAGAGGACAACCTTGTCCTAATAGCCTGTTCCTATATCATGTTGGTCAACATTTCACAATTATGGGTGGTCTGTAAGTTTTATTAACTATTTCTTTGGCTGGGCTTTCATTATTTAAAGATACCGTTAAGGAAACTATGCACAATAGGACCCAAAAGGTCATAGGTTAGACTATAGTTGTGTTTTCATTCTCCAGTGGCGAGATGGCGTGAAATTAGCCTTATATGACAATAAGTTGGACTTTATTTATTTGTTGATGTAAACCACCACTATGCTATAAATGGGGTGGCTCAATTGGGACAGAACTGTAGTTGCTATTCAGAACAAAGCTTATTCCAGGATCAGATGACCCAATAAACGCTTTGACCCTTGGATAATTAATGTGAGGTCTCTGAGCTTTGGTGAATTCAATAGTACCAGCAGTAATAGAAGTACAATGGATGCGTAATGATGCACATTTGACATAGACTACAGAATACACTATAGCACAGTGCACACGTCGAGTTCCTGCCACCAGTTTCCAAGCCACAGTCTTTGAATCACAAATCCATGGCACCACATATTCATGCCAGTCTTCACAGGGCTGTCATGTTCGTAACACAGTTTGTCCTCGTATTTGTCTCAGTGTCAGCACTGTTTATGTCAGTGCCTGCTAGTGCTGCGATTCTATTTGCTGTTCCACCACATTCATATGCCACTTCCATCCACAATGCTCCCTGATTGTGGCGCAGACACTCCAGAGCTACTACACCCACACGTCACCCCATGACCTTGTTGCAGCCCTTGTGATTACTCACGTATACCTTCCCATGCTGTAGTGTCTCCGCTTCTTCCGTGCCACACCTGTTCATGCTCCAGCCAGTCCTGACCGCCACATCCATACGCTGGCATCTAACCATTTTGCAGCTGTCGTGCAAATCCATCTTGATGCCCAACTATGCCATAGTATCTCCACTGCTTGTTAATGCCACTCCCTGTTCGTGCCATAGCCATCCCAGACAACCACATCCACAGGACGCTGGGTGACCAAATTGCAACTGTTGCACCTGCAAATCGATGAAGCTGCAGCATCTATGCGTCCTGTCCACACTATTACCTGTCTTGCTGCAGCCATCCAAGAGCTGCAGTCCACACTTACGCCACCAGACTGCACTGCAGCTGTTGCGCCTATAAATTAACGCCTGTCTGTATTGTTGTGTATCTGTGCTGTAGCCAGCAAACGTTCGTCATGCCTACACATTGTTGCTGATTGTACAGTGGATATTGTGTCTGTCTTCCCTGATACCTGCCCACACTGCTACTCTAGTAGGGCATATCAGCACCGACTCTGGTCTGTGTCGCCCCCATGTTGCCACATACATGGGGCACCACATCTTTGCAGTATTGTCTTCACATCACCGCCTCTGTGTCGCTACTTGAAGTGTGTGGTGCATCACATCAGTGCCACAGCACCTCATCTCTACAGATGGTGATCCCAGATACTGCCATTCACAGTGCATTGCACTGTAGTGGTGGATATTTTTTACTTGTGTTTTGAATCGCCAGCCCCAGATAATGGGACCAAATATCTCCAAGTAAGCGTTGGTCTGAGATAGCAGTGCAGTTAGTCCTAGAACTTAGATATAAAATGAAGAAAAAGAAAGACATTGTATTACAGAGGACAAACTTCCATTAGTTTTAAATGCTATAAACGCTAATTATAACAAAAACTCAATCAAAATCTGAAGATAGGTAGGTAGATTCAAGATATGAGGCCAATTTGTAAAACCTTAAACTAAATCATGACAGTGTATTATGGAGTTACAATGTAAGGGCAAACAGAAAGGTTTAGAATAAAATCATGAGGATAAAATGAATTCTATGAATGGGAAGTTCGATCAAGTAGAACTCAATATCTTAGAAATAGAAAACAAACTTGAATTAAATTCCAAATTGGTAGAGGGAATAATCAGAGCATTAATGAGATGGACAAGGGGTTAGCAGACAAAGTGAAAGCTAGGCAAAGTGATCTTATAGGGAAAGTTTGGGTACATAAACAAATTTGTAAAATATATGAAAGGCAAAAAGATACAGAATTCAGATCAATTAATATGGAAGGTCTTGATGTTACAAAGGGATAAATAGGATGAAATAGTTCGCAACCAGTCGCATAAAAGAAGTTTAATTTCTTTATCGGCTTCGGGCATTTAGTGCCCTTCTTCAGAACGTTATACGTATCGCATTATTTGCGAGTGTTAACAATAAAGCACATGCAGCAAAATGCCATGATCAGGAGATTCATAGTGACCATGGTATTTTGCTTTGTGGGTTTTATTGTTGACACTCGCGAATAATGCGATAGGTATAGGGTTCTGAAGAAGAGCACTAAGTGCCCAAAACCGGCAAATAAATTAAATTTCTTTTTAGCAGGAAACTGCTATGGTCAAGTGGTTCATAGTGACCGTGGAATTTTGCTGTATGCACTTTACTGTTGACACTCGCAGATACTGCGGTAGGTATAACGTTCCGAAGAAGGGCACGAAGTGTTCGACACCGGTAAAGAAATTAAATTTCTTTTATGCAACTCGATGCTTATTAATTCATTATATACGACTACAGTTGCTGACAATGGATAAATACTAAAGGGTTAAGTAGCAACAAGAACGAATTACAGAAGATGGGAACATAGATAATTTCAAGGGGACAGTGAATAATAGGGCGGCAGGACATGGTAATTTTACGTTAGGCTATCCAAGCACTCATATTTATTTATTTATTTATTTATCTATGCATTTATTTTACCTGGCAAGATTAGGGCCTTCAGGCCCTCTCTTACACCTAACCAGGCATACTCAGATTGAACATTAAGTTTCTACAGAACATTAAGGACATATAACGTGTTATACAGTATTAATGTTAAAGAAAAGTAAATAGAGATTACAACGGTAGTACAATGATATTTATAAGAATCAAAAAATAATTATAACAATCAAGAATAATAATAATAGTAATGACTATGTATATGAAAGTAAACATATTTTTCTTTTTTGAATATCAGTCCTATTGCTAGTTGGAAATTTTCTCGTTATGTTCTTGCAGTTTGTGAGTTATTCTCATCGAGCAGAGAAGTAAGAAGATAGAATGGGGTGCAATAGATATGGAAGAGGTAGATAGGTTAGAGGAAGCGAAATAGAATGGTAAAGTTCGAAGCTATGATGGAGAGGAGACAGAGAGAGATGAGAGGGGCATAACAATGGTGGCTATACCGTCCCAAATATGTAAGTTTTGAGTTCCCTCTTGAATGTTGGGTGGTTCTGGATAAGACACAGATCACAGGGAAGCGCTTTCCATAGTAATATGGCTGAGATGGAGAATGATACCGAGAAAGATTTTGTGTTATGTAAAGGTACAGCCAATATGCTAGACGTGTCCGATCTGGTATTGCGGTTGTGGAATGATGATAGGTGTTTAATGTGAGAAGATAAGTACTGGGGGCACCAATGGCTAAGAAATCGATGAAGTAAGCACATCGTGTGGAGATCGCGTGCCTTATGTGGGCGTATCCAACCTAGCTGGGAGTATGAAGGACTGATATGATCATACAATCGTATATTGCACACGTATCTAACGCAAGCATTCATCACTAGCTCAAGGCATCTCGAATTTTCACTATTTGTGCCGTGTTGAACTACATCACAGTAGTAAAGATTAGGCAAGACTAGTGTTTGGACTAATTTTTGTTTAACATGGGTTGGAAATATTTGCCTAAATTTTTGAATTGCATGTAGGGAGGAGAGCGATTTCTGGCAAGCTGTGACTGTTTGTTCTTCCCAGTTTAGGTGCTCATTCAAGATTATCCCAAGGTCTTTTACTGTTTTTTGGTGTGGTAGTTGGGTACCATTGAGGAGTATTTGAGGGACTGTATCGCGAAAGAACCGGCTGATTAACTTTGGATGAGATATAAGTATGACCTGAGATTTCTTGGGGTTTAGTTTCAGACCTAGGTTCTGTGCCCATCGAGAAACATAGCAAAGATCTGCGTTCATACTCGCTACTGCGCCAGCAATGTTCTTGGGGCCTGCACTTATGTACAGTTGGATGTCGTCGGCATATAGATGGTAGTTGCAGGAGTGAATCACTGAAGAAAAATCATTAATGTACAGTGAGAAGAGTAATGGACCAAGGACGGAGCCTTGGGGATCTCCAGAGCGCACGTTTTTCCATGATAACTTTACCGACCCACAAATGACTTGTTGACTTCTGTTTCTGTGATAGCTGTCGAACCAGTGTATTGCGTGGTTTGAGAAATTCAGCTGTTTCATTTTAATTAGTAATATATCAAAGTCAACTGTATCAAAAGTCTTGCTAAAGTCAAGCAGTGTCAGGATGGTAGCTTCACGTCTGTCCATAGCATGTTTAATGTCATCAGTTACATTGATTAATGCAGTTGATGTTCTATGGTGCTTTCGAAAGCCTGACTGATATTTGTCATGGATGTTGTGAGCTTTGAGGTAATCCATCAGCTGTTCATGGACGATGTATTCTAGGGCTTTAGATATTGCAGGTAGTATGCTGATCGGCCTGTAGTCACCTGGCGACTTACGGTTGTCATTCTTGAGTATAGGTTGAATTAAACTTTGCTTCCACTCAGTAGGATATGTACTACTGACAAGAGACAGGTTGAAGATGTCTGTGATAACTGGAATAATAGTGTCTACGACGTTCTTAATCATGCCAATGCTCACTCCATCATTTCCTACTGTCTCGGAAGAGATTCTCATAATTGCCTTTTGTACTGTGCTGGTAGTGACATGTTTTAGGAAAAACTTGTCTCTCAAGAGATTGAGATCTTGAGGCTGGTAATTTGTCGCTGCGTGGCAGTTTACAGCTGTTGAGAAGAAATCGTTTAATTCTTCCGCAGACGCTTGATAAACAGTGTCAGATCTTCGCTTCTCTATACCGAAACTGCGCAGCTTTTTCCATAGTACAGCAGGTTTTGATGTGCCGCATACGACAGAGCGGGCATGTCCGATTTTGGCATTCCTCACGCTTTGTTTGGTTCTGTTTCGGAGTTTCCTATAAGCCTCGGGAGTTGGGTTACGCTTGAAGGCCCTATGTGCAGCAACACGTTTATTCATTAACTGGCGTAATGCAGTGGTGAGCCACGGAGCGGGAGCTCTCTTTACCTTGACAGTGCGTTGAGGAGCATGTTTATCATACAGTGCAATAATTTTGCGGCATAATTCCCGAATTTTTCCGTCTAAAGTCGGTTCTTTGCTTATATCATTTATTTATTTATTTATTTATTGTTCCGTGGGACCACATTAAGGAGAAGTATCCATGGTTATGGAACGAGTCACTACATGAAATTATAACACGATTGTAGAAACAGATAAAATGAAATGTAAGAAACATATTCAGGCGACACATCATTAGTTTAAATAAAGAAAATCAAGAATGTAACACTGGAATTTGCTTAATTTTTTAGCTCTTCCAGGAGCTCCTCGACAGAATAGAAGGAGTGAGCCATGAGGAAACTCTTCAGTTTAGACTTAAAAGCATTTGGGCTACTGCTAAGATTTTTGAGTTCTTGTGGTAGCTTATTGAAAATGGATGCAGTAGAATACTGCACTCCTTTCTGCTCAAGAGTCAAGGAAGTGCATTCCACATGCAGATTTGATTTCTGCCTAGTATTAACAGAGTAAAAGCTGCTATCTCTTGGGAATAAGCTAATATTGCTAACAGCAAACGACATTAAAGAAAATATGTACTGTGAGGGCAATGTCAGAATTCCCAGGCTATTGAATAGGGGTCGACAAGAGGTTCTCGAACTTACACCACACATAGCTCGAACAGCCCGTTTTTGATCCAAAAAACCCTTTTTGAATCAGAAGAATTACCCCAAAAAATAATACCATATGATATAAGCGTATGAAAATATGCGAAGTAGACTACTTTCCGTGTTGAAATGTCACTTATTTCAGATACTGTTCTAATGGTAAATAAAGCGACATTTTGTTTCTGAACAAAATCCTGAACATGGGCTTTCCACAACAGCTTACTATCTATCTGTACGCCTAGGAACTTGAACTGTTCCATCTCGCTCATAACATGCCCATTCTGTCTGATTAAAATATCAGTTCTTGTTGAATTGTCAGTTAGAAACTGTAAAAACTGAGTCTTACTGTGATTTAGCATCAAATTATTTTCCACAAGCCACGAACTTATTTCATGAACTACATTATTTGATAATGTTTCAGTATTACACACAAGATCCTTCACTACCAAGCTGGTGTCATCAGCAAACAGAAATATTTTTGAATCACCTGTAATAATAGAAGGCATATCATTTATATAAATAAGAAACAGCAGTGGCCCCAGCACCGATCCTTGGGGAACGCCACATTGAACAGTGCCCCAATGGGACTGAATATCATTACCACTCTCAATATTGCGGAGAATTACCTTCTGCTTTCTGTTCTTAAAGTAAGAGGCGAACCAATTGTAAGCTACTCCCCTTACTCCATAATGTTCCAACTTCTGCAGTAATATTTTGTGGCCAACACAGTCAAAAGCCTTCGTTAAATCAAAGAAAACACCTAACGTTCGCAACCTTTTATTTAATCCGTCCAAAACCTCACAGAGAAAAGAGACTACAGCATTTTCAGTTGTTAAGCCATTTCTAAAACCAAACTGTACATTTGACAGCAAATTATTTGAATTTAAATGCTGCAGTAACCTTGTATATACAAACCTCTCGATAACTTTAGTAAACACCGATGGCATAGAAATAGGTCTATAATTATCAACATTATCCCTGTCTCCCTTTTTATAAAGTGGCTTCACTACCGAGTACTTTAATTGGTCAGGAAACCGACCATTCCTAAAGGAAAAGTTAAAGATATGGCTAAGTACTGGGCTAACATACATGGAACAATACTTCAGTATTCTGCTAGATACCCCGTCATATCCATGAGAGTTCTTGGTCTTTAGTGATTTAATTATTAACTCAATCTCCCTCTTGTCAGTATCATGGAGGAGCATTTCAGGTAACAGTCTCGGAACACTTTTTTCTACGAGCGCTATATGATTCCCTGTTGGGACTAGGTTTCTATTTAGTCACCTGCTATATTCGGAAAGTGATTATTAAATACTGTACATATATGTGACTTATCAGTAACACGGACATTCCCACTACGCACTGATTCTATATCCTCGACCTGTCTCAGACCAGCCACTTCCTTTACAACTGACCATATGGTTTTAATTTTATCCTGAGACTTAGCTATTCTATCTGCATACCACATACTTTTTGCCTTCCTAATAACTTTTTTAAGCACCTCACAATACTGTTTGTAATGGGCTACTGCATTTAGATTGTGACTGTTTCTAACGTTTTGATATAATTGCCACTTTGTTCTACAAGATATTCTTATACCTTTAGTCAGCTACCCAGGCTGCCTGTTTGTGCTAGTACCCTGTTTTGAACGTTCTAACGGAAAGCAACTTTCAAAGAGCACGAGAAAAGTCTTGAAGAATGCATTATATTTATCGTCTACTGTA
Organism: Schistocerca serialis cubense; assembly: GCF_023864345.2. NCBI lineage: Eukaryota > Metazoa > Arthropoda > Insecta > Orthoptera > Acrididae > Schistocerca > Schistocerca serialis. The sequence continues at coordinate 147,851,686 of NC_064638.1, read as the reverse complement.
TCAGCACTATAAACATCTTGCCACTCTTGTTCCTTGATAAGGTTTACAAAAGTCTCTACAGCAACTGGATCAGCTTTCCTAAAAAGTTGGTAACTATATTTAACCTGTGTTGCAGCACAAAAATCTTTTAGACTTAAAATTTGTGCATCATGATCTGAAAGGCCATTCACCATTTTGCTAACAGAATGCCCTTCTAGTAATGACGAATGAACAAAAATATTGTCTATGGTTGTTCTACTGTTCCCTTGCACTCTCGTTGGAAAGAATACGGTTTGCATAAGATTATATGAATTAAGGAGGTCTACTAGCATCCTTTTCCTTGCACAATCACTTATACAATTTATATTGAAGTCACCACATATAATTAACTTTTAGTATTTCCTATAAAGTGAACCAAGAACCTCCTCTAGCTTTAGCAAAAATGTTGTGAAATCGGAGTCTGGGGATCTATAAATAACAACAGTAAGAATTTAGCTCCACTAAATTTAACCACACCTGCACAACATTCAAACACCTTTTCAGTGCAGTACTTTGAAACATCAATTGACTCAAATGGGATACCGTTTTCCACATACATGGCTACTCCCCCACACCGCAAAGAGCTCCTAGAAAAGCTGCCAGCCAACCTGTGTCCTGGTAAAGGAATCCTCTGAATTATCTCCTTGTTTAAGAAGTGTTCAGATATACCAATAATTTCAGAGTCAACATCTATAAGTAGTTCACTAACTTTATCTCTAATGCCCTGTATGTTTTGATGAAATATACTAAATCCCTCATTAATCGGATACCTAAGCTTTGTCGAAAGTGGTTTCTTTGTTAGAGAGACTTCCCTTAAGGAGGAATATCTGTCAGCTGACTTCAATCCAAAAAAGGTACAGCTCTAACACCCACAACAACCGGAATTTTCCCATGAGTGATCCCACCACCCCCACCTATGCTGCTACCTATAAGCTTTGCCAACCTCCCCTTTCCATACCTGTTGAGGTGCAGGCCATGTCTATTGAAACCCGTAAAAAAAAACCTGTCCTGCTGATAGACTCCACCGACACCACTGAAATGTGAATCATGCCTTCTGTCATTAGCGCACCCCCAAGTCTCATGTTATTATGCCTGACGGCTGTATTAAGATGAGGCCGATCGTGACGCTGAAACAGTCCCACGAAATGCACATTCGTGTTGCCAGTCTGAGTGGCTATCTTTTCCAGGTCACCATCTATGTCATACTCCCCATCCCGATCAAGACTATTACCAGCCCTACCCACAATCACTACCTGATCCTCTTTTGTAAAATCCCTACATAACCCCCCTACGTTAAAAGTCACCTGAGCCAATCCTGCATTAGGCTTCACAATGCTGGTGACCTGGTACTCACTCCCCAAAACTTCCTGCAACTGCTGGCCTACACCTCTACCATGAGAACTACCTAACAGCAGAACCTTCTTCTTTCTCTTAGACTTTGCAACTGTCCTAGCCACCGTAACTGCTGAGGTCTGCGGCATACTTCCTACATCTACAGCTACTAGAGATTCCTCTCCACTAGACTCTGACAGTTGGTCAAATCTATTACAAACACCAGTAGTAAAACTATCTGAAAATCTCCTTCTCCTAGCAGATCTCTTGGAACCAGTCAGCTCCCATTCCCCAACCCCCTTCTCCCTCCTCATCCTATCTAGCTCCTCCTGTGCGTTTTTCAACTGCACCTGAAGGGCACAGATCTTACGCTCCTGCTCCTCTATCAATTTACTCTTGCTACATAACCTGCAGTTCCAGGAGAGGATCTCACCAGAATGCCCACTGGCTTCCCCACTGCATTCCCCCCAGTGAAAATACTTCGAACAAGTCTCACACCGCAGTCCACTACTCACGAACCTACGGCAAAGCCCACACTTCTCACTCATGGTAAAACTTTACATTTATTGAAACAAGAAAACAACTTTATCTAAGTTCCGCTACTACAATAATATGTTAAAAACTGACTACAATAATCACAAACTTGCTCCACAAGGAAAGTAACTACTATTATTGACAGTATTAATCAGCAAGAAATGAGAATATAACAAAATACTAACACAGAAAGAAAATCAAACGTCTAATGACAGTAACGAAACTGAAAGCAGTTCGCAAAAATTTCTTCTGAAGTTATTTCACCGGAAAATACCAAGAACACCGGTTGAAGACTACTAAAGTTCCTAAATAAACTACTATACACAAACAATTAATTAGTACATGCCAAGGGATGTCTGAGGAATCCTTTTGAAGAGCGTCATGGTTAATATTTTTTAGGTTTCTGTAGGTTACCAGGTGAGATTTTTCTTTGGTAGTATGCATTGAGTAATTTAAGAATACCACGTCATGAGCAGAGAGTCCCGGAGCGGATGTCTGATTGGCGCGAATTATTTTATCTGGTCACTTTGTTGCTATTATATCTATGAGTGTATGGCTGTGTGGCATGTGATGAGTTGGATCCAGCGGTGTTAAACTCATATCATTGGAGTGGAACAGTCTCCTTAGTTTTTCTGCAGAGGGATATTTTAACTGTAAGTCGATGTTTGTGTCGCCCATAACGATTATGTGTTCATACTGTGACACGAGCGAGGATAGGGCAGATTGAAAGGAGGACATGGCACCGACGTTTGGACGTTTATAGATTACTCTTATTAGCAGTTTCTGATTTGATGTATTTATTTCGAAAAGCAAGAACTCTGCTTCTCCTTCGCCCTTTGCATCCGATGTGCGTAGTACAGTAGGTGTCAGATCAGAGCGAACATAGGCACCCACATCACCCCCGCGTCGTGTTTCACGATCTGCCCTTAGGAGAGAGTAACCAGTGATTCGGATAGCGTCGGAAGAAATGTTTGGTTTCAACCAAGTTTCAGAGACGAGGATAATATGGAACAGCGATTGGCAGAACAGGTCACAGAACTCGCCGAAGTGAGCCGTTAGCGACTGCGCGTTTGCGTGGGCCACAAAGAGCCCGCCGCCGGAACCGGTTCGTTCCATTGTGGCCGCCTGTAGGACCACAGAGTAACATATATTGTCTGTGGTAGGACCCAGCGCGCACCGTTTACCTGCTGGCCGGAAGAAGGACAAAAGCTGGATTTCGTGGGGGAAGACATATTTGCAGGTGTGCCCAAGGTCGTGGCTGACTCAAGCGTCTTTGGGCTAAAGGTGAAAGACAGGCTGGAGGTATCGGACCAGGGAGCGAAAAAGATGGAAAGTGGCAATAGTGATTACGAAAAAGATAATAGTAGTAGTAGTGGTAGTGACGAGGATGAAAATAACAGATATAGAAAGGCGGTTTTGAGGAGATTCCTGTTAATGGAGAATGTTAATTCCCGTTTGGCTGACAATATGAATATACATGAGCACTTATGATAGACAAATAAAGAAGCAATATTTATGTGAAACAATTGACTGATTTTAAATAGAGTACTTATAGATATAACGAAACAATATTTACGTTAAAAAATGAAATGAAAGAATAAAAATTAACTTATATTAGACAGAGTACAATATGAGACTTTGTGTCTCGCGAGATGTCTCTCAGTCTTTCAGTTCGAACATTTTCGTCACCGTTTTCCTCCCTCCTTCCGTCTTGACTACGATCCTGCCATCCTGGGTCCATACATTTTGAAGGCCGAAGTGTGTGATCGCAGCGTTCAAAACTTTTAGTCTTTCGAGCGTCAGATCTTCCCTCAGGGTAACCCCACTCTTGGCGAGTTTTCTTTTCTGAGCAAAGACTTCAGCTCTTTTCCGGTATGACACAAACTTAATTATTAAGGGCCTGGGTTTCATGGCACTTGGCATCCTGCGCCCAACACGGTGGCTTCTGTCAATATCGCCCACGTCGATCTGCACGCCAAGTTTCTCACGCACGAGGCTAATGGCCAGGTCGTCGGTGTTTTCACGATCGTTTTCAGCTACCCCGAACAAGCGCAAGCTGTTCCTTCGCTGATATTGCTCAATTTCATCGGTGGCTGCAGACAGTTTAGCTTCTAGGTCGGCGGCTTTTTTCTCTTGTGCGGCCAGGGACTTTCTAAGAGACTGGATTTCGGTGCTGTTGCGCCCGACAGACTCTTGCAGTTTGTCCATGACCGCGGCCGTCACAGAGTCCGTTATGGATTGCACGATTGCGTCTAGCGTGTCTTTGCCGTGCAGCGCCGCACTCACATGGGAGCGGACGAGCTCCCCAATGTCGGGAAGCGAGGCCTCACCTGCCGCCGGAGACCGGGCGCCAGCGCTGCCTGCGCCCCTGTCGCGTCGCCTGCTGCCGCTTACTCGTGCTCTTCCCATTTTTCACTCACTTATCACTTGTGGTAATCAACGGAGAACAACACACCACGGCAAGTAACACTTGTTTAGTTGGATGCACACGTCGTGGACTGCCGCACTTCTCTGTAACACCTTCAATGAGCGGAAAAACTCGCGAGCCGAAGAAACGCGCGTCACGCAGTGGCCGCCATCTTAGATTTTTTTTCACGGTGTGTAATATTAGCCTCTGTCTCGGCACCACTCAACATAAATTGTTTGCTTGTGTCAAATAATATTAGTATGTCACATTTATTTACGTTTTGCAAATTATTAATTAACTGTTCCTTAGGCTGGGGATTCATTATTTGAAGATTTCATTACAGCACAAAGCAACAGCACGGGACCAGACTCTTAGGTCAACAGACGAGCCTATAGATTAATATACGCCGAGTGTGCTCAGCCTCTAGGGGCTAGGCAATAATAAATTGCTTTCATCTAACGATTTGACTTTTTTTGTTGTTGTTGCTATAGACAACACAGTAGGTTGCAATAGGTAATGGCTAAAATATTATATAAATAAATAAACCAAAAAATTATATAAATAAATAAATCAAAGTAGCTATGTATGCGCATTTCAAAAAAATGGTTCAAATGGCTCTGAGCACTATGGGACTCAACTGCTGTGGTCATAAGTCCCCTAGAACTTAGAACTACTTAAACCTAACTAACCTAAGGACATCACGCACATCCATGCCCGAGGCAGGATTCGAACCTGCGACCGTAGCGGTCGTGCGGTTCCAGACTGTAGCGCCTTTAACCGCTCGGCCACTCCGGCCGGCTATATGCGCATTTCAATCCCATTTGAAATTTAGTGTAATACCCGAAGGTAACAACAAATAAAACAAAATGACAAACAACTTGTTAAAAGTGAGGGATGTAAAAAAATAATATGAAAGGGATAGTAATAGCAAACAGCTAAAGCATGTACAAAATTTTTAAGGCTTTCGTGGCCACTTGTTGACGAACTGCCTATTGGCTTCTGTCTCGGGTTCTTCGGCCGACGTTCATCTAATGATTTTTCTGACGTTTCGCCAGCACGAGTGGCTGGCATTGTCAAAGCTTCACTCTCCATGGAGGGTGAAGCTTTGACAATGCCAGCCACTCGTGCTGGCGAAACGTCAGAAAAATCATTAGATGAACGTCGGCCGAAGAACCCGGGACAGAAGACAATAGGCAGTTCGTCAGCTAAAGCTTAGCTATGCAGCTGTGTTTTTACAATAATAAGTAGCACTGTGCAAATGAGACTAACAGAACAGACCCAAAGAACTTTGTGTTCTGCCTTACAGCAGGTCTTGTCATGGGGGAAGCCTCGTCAGAGAGGTCCACCGCATGAGGGTCTAGGGAAGTGATTCCAGTGGTTGTTTCCCATTGCCGTCCACTGTTTTTTTCTTCTTTTTTTTGTTGGAAAACGTAGAGGAGACACTATCCAAGATTGCAACCAAGAATGTTATGATACTGCTTGGAGACTTCAGTGCTCAAATCTGGAGAGATATACAATTCGGAAACATCATTGTGGGCGTATCCACACCTTGACAGGACTATTAGAACCGGCGGACGACTGCTTGAAATAAGTAAAAATTTGGGTATGATAATAAAAACAACGGCATTTAAACATCTTGAAAGGAAGCAGAAAATTTGAGTGTCACCCAATTTTCGAATAGAGGATTTTCAGACTGATCAAGTGACAATCTCGGGATATGCGAAGAAAAAATTCAGATTTTTAAGATCCTCGGAGCTGCCAACCTACAATCAGAAAACTTTAATTCCAAAATTAGTATAAAAATTTTACCTAGAGCCAAGAAAATTAGAAACACTACGCGCATCATGAAGTCTGATACAAAGAAACGCGAAAGCAGCAATGATTGTTAAGATTATCTTGAATTAGAAGACCTATCAAACATGGAAACAGCTACAAACACGCGCTTTATGACCGTGTGAAGGAAAGAGCTCGCCTGGAGAAAAGGAGGAGACCCTGATGGCAATCTGCAGAAGGCGATAACGAGGTCGAAGAGCACTGAAAAGAGTAGGTTGATTAATGCTGTCAGAAAGTACCAGAAAATCTAAGAAACTTCCAAGACATAAGGAGGAACACTGTCACAACATCCACTAACATCAAGAGGAAATACAAGAAGGAGTAAGAAGAAGAGTTCGGAAAAAACAACAAACAAGTATTTTGAGAGAACATTCAAGAGTAGCTGAAGTACCTGTGACCCTCCAAACGCAATTTTTAAAAACAAGAATGGGAAGATAGTTTACGGTTATATGGAAAACGATCAGATCTTGTCGCAGTACGTCTGATGAGCTCCTAGACTATGACGCGCTATCTGAGACCCACAACTAGCGACAGAAAGAACCAAACTCCTACTCAGTATTACCAGGAACAGAAGAGTTTAACAGTATCACAAATATCTTAAGAACAACAAAAATTTGGGGGAAAAACACTTGAAGTATGCTACGAGAAAACTGCCATCGTAGTGTCATAGCTTTCAGCAGGGTGAACGACTGCACTAATACATCCTACACATAAAAAAGGAGACATGCCACATTCTGGAATCTGCAGACGAATATCATTAATACCAGTGACCTGAATTGTTGAATAGAGAGGAAAAGCTATAAAATCCGAAATTCTCGAGTACCTATGAGGCTTCTGAAAGCGCGAAAGATGCACGGAACGTATCTTGAATCTGAAACTGTTTACCGCATGTCAACTGCATATCAATAACAGCAAGAATTCCATGTCCAAGTTCGTTGAATTGAAGATAGTCTTTGATTCAGTCGATACACCGACAATGTGCGAAATTCTATGATAAATGAGTTTGGATTAGAGATGCAGTGAAATAATTTAATAGACCTTAAGCGACGCGACATCTATTCTCCAGTTCATAGGAAAGCTTTGAGAATACTCCAGATCAAACCCAGAATAGGACAGGGAGATGTAATCTCCCCTTTTCTCAGTAACTTTACTCTTTATAAGCTGAAACGAAAGTGGCCACGAGAATTGAATGGAATGGATGGAATAGCGACCCATGCGAGTATGTTGGATCTGTAGTAGGGTAAACGACCCTATTATTGGCACCCCACCAGTAATTGGCACCCTGCTAAGAAACATTTTGTAATAAGGAAATTTTTAAGTTGGTAATGCTGTTTTAGAAACAGATTAAGATCTCTGTTTTCGCTTGTTGCGCTGCATTTGTTTCAACGCCTTCTGGGAACTGGTTTAGCGGGAAGCTGACCTGAAGTCGATTGTTGTGAAGTTCCCTGTGCAAGAAAGGATTTTCTAAGAGGTAAGTTAAGAAATACTGCCGTATATTAAGTGCTGTAATTGTGTGGACATCTCATATGCCAACATTATAATACCATGGTTATCAAATACAATCAGTATGGAGTTACTGGAATAAATTGAAACATTCTAACCTCAAAAGTGTAGAAGTTTAAGCTGTGCCAATAACTGGATTTTGCAAAGCCTGTAATTCCAATTATTGGCACCAGGTGTCAACAACTGGTATTTTGCATTCATTCACTTTCATAGTGAAATTCATTTTAATCTTGATAAAAATGGGAAATAAATGTAGCTGTAAAAACAGCAACTTCAAATGATAACTATAACCAGTAAATGGCACTGTGCCAACAACTAGAAAATTGTATGCCAATAACTGGAAAATTATGTACCAATGACTGGAAAATTTATTAAGCAATAATTTGAATTGATTTTAACATTTTTCTGCATCTCTTTCATTATAGAAGTAAACTGAATGAAATATGGGTCGTAGGCGAAGAGATTCATACAGTGAAGAAAGCCTTCAGAAAGCACTCCAAGAAGTAAAGAAAGGCATCTCATTCAAAGCAGCGTCCAGAATGTACGGGATTCCCAGATCAACATTACAATTCCGACTGAGTAATAAATATACCAAAACATCCGATGGGCTAGCGCCTATACTGAGCACAGAGGAGGAAAACACCCTTGTTTGGTGAGTATTGCTACCCCTGTAGATTGACTCATTGATAGTTTACAAACTAATTCATTATACCTGACAATATTCTTAATTATCTTTTCAGGTGGATCTTTGAATGTGCTCGGAAGGGATTCCCACGGCGAAAACAAGATATTCAGGCAAGCGTGCGAGAATTTCTTTATAACAGTAAACGTCCTAATCCTTTTAAGGTAACAAATGGTATTCTGTCTTTTCAAAAAGGCATCCGGAAGTTTCTGAAAAAACACCTGAGGGTGTAACTGCTGCAAGTGCTTGTGTTAGTGAATGTGACGTGAGAGGATGGTTTACGTCCACAGAAGACCTTCTTAAGGAGGAAAATGTATTTGATGGGCTGTCATGTTCAAGCCGTATTTTCAATGGCGATGAAACTAATTTTATAAAATATGGCGTTTCAGTCTTCGATCGCTATTCTTTATTTTCAGTTACCGGTTTCGGGCTAGCTGCCCATCTTCAGATCATATATTGCAGTTACAGAGTAACTTGTCCGTACAGAACAATTGGTTTACTGTTACTGTTTTACTTGTGACAGTGAACCGATTGTTCTGTACGGACAAGTTACTCTGTAACTGCAATATACGATCTGATGATGGGCAGCTAGCCCGAAACCGGTAATTGAAAATAAAGAATAGCCATCGAAGACTGAAACGCCATATTTTATTTAATGAGCGATCACAGAATTCCCATTTAGACAATCATGTCTAGTTTTGAGAAACTAATTTTGTTCTATGCCCTAAGAAAGATACTGTACTTGCACCCACGGGCTGTAAAAATGTCTATGAAGTAGAGAAAGTGACTATTCATATGGGTCATACCGTTTACCAACAAGTAATTTTAAAATAGCGTTTCCTTTCACAGCGCCATCACGCTTTGAAACACTTCCGCAGCTAACAGGTCGATTGATAATGGCCATCGTTTCGTTTCACGTTGTCAGTAAGTGCGTATTTTCATATCGTCGTCATACCTGTGATACCTGTAAGCACTCACAAACACCAACTTTCTCAACTATTACACCTGTATGTGGTGAGACTGATTTTGCCCCAGTGAGTAAAACTGATTTTGCTACGTCACGGAGCTATGCCCTGAGCAAGCCAATCACAGTTACTATTTTGCAGAAAGCGCGGGAATTTTCCCGCCACAACTGCCTGGGTACACAAGTCATTCCCACGCCTCGCTGGTAGACCGCCAGAAAGTGTTTTCGCTAAGATTCTGCGAAGTAACGGAACCTCTAGCCCAGCCGCTACTTTAGACCCTTCCGGGCGTGTCTTTTGACAATGTCGGCGTCTGCAAAGCATTCACTCGACTTCCTCACACCCGTCGGCTTAGCAGAGCTCGCCTGTCACCGGACCACCCGGGTGACGAGAGACGCTGCGTGGGAAATCCGCGTGTGAAGGAATAGCAACTTTTCACTGCATGCAATTAGAGAGGAAAATCGTAAGATAGAAATATGAGAGGGGGCTCATGCCACCTCTCAAGTTCTCACACAAAGGAAAGGACTGAGAACAAACTCAATTTGGTGTTTCTGTAATTCATAGTTTTATTTGTATAGAGTGTTACGTAATTTTACTCAATTAATAAATTGATTCCCAGTTTTTCTTTATTTTCTTCATTTTCACCTTCTATTGCATTACCAAGTATTAGGAACAGCTTGTGATAGCTAGTTGTGAGTAATAATATTATTAATAATAAGTAAAGTCGTTATAAATTGGGGATGCCAATGACTTGTAATGGGCATGTCAACTATTGGAAAATTGTGCCAATAACTGGTAAAATTTTACATATTTTTAAGCATCTTATTTCACATGGAAAATAAAGTATAAAACTTTCGTAATTGTAGTATAATGTTACTTTAATATTCTAGTATGTTTTGTGTTAGAATTATACTTCAAGCAAGGAAAGTATTGATGATACATAATTTACCCTACAAACATGTTCTTAAAGTGCCAATAATTGGGTGGTTTAACCTATGTATCAACGAATACTTTCTCAGCTGGCGAGAACGTGTGTACTTTCCGCGCCCCCCACGTGGCGGCCGGCGCAACGCTGGCACTGCGGATCGGCCGAACCCACGACTCAGGCTCACAGTGGCTCCGATATCGGTGGATTCTCGACGATCGTCAGTACGCACCTGCGTGTACGGTCACACTGTAGCCGGTCTTATCGCCCAGACGTACCGACTTTGGACGACAGTCGATGAAATTCAAATCAGGTTGTTTTCTTCGGTCAAATCGACCGACGTTCCGCGCACGAGAAATACGGCGCGTGAGAACTAATAAGTTTAGTCGAAGAAAGCGCGAACTTTTGGCATCCTGAGGATGAAAATATGATAATCAGGATATACTTCGGAATCTATGGACTGAAATCGCAGGTTTATTAATCCCAAACGGGTAAAATCATTATTGGAATTTGTTGCACAGGTTATAATCTCAAAAAATTATTTGTACAGGAGAAAAGGATGGCGTATCCTACATGCTTATAGCTACTGTACTGGATCTTTTTTGTGATAGGTTGTCATTAGTTGTCTACAGATTATTATTACTGCTTACTGGCGTTTTATGCCAGTAGGATAGTGGTTCTGTTAATATGAAATAGTTTACAAATGTGGTGTATGGTACGTATTTCCAGTTTTATGTGCTTTAGGTTTTCAGGGTATTTTATGTTACACCTTATGCTTGTCATTCACTCGAGTGGTAAATGACCGTCATTGAATGTTAATTGACGTACGTCTGCACAACTTGACATAAATACATCGAAACAGAGTGTTTATAACTTCCTTTTCAAGGTCACCACGAATTATCTGGAATATGTAACAGAACGTGGAACTTGTCTGGTTATTCCGATAACTGAGGACAGATTGTGTAGTACTCGTCACGTTCTATACGAGACAAGAAAGCTTATTCGCATGCAGTCGGCGCCTCATCAATTAGCAGGAGCCTCTACGCAACGGCCGGCCGGTGTGGCCAAGCGGTTAAAGGCGCTACAGTCTGGAACCGCGTGACCGCTACGGTCGCAGGTTCGAATCCTGCCTCGGGCATGGATGTGTGTGATGTCCTTAGATTAGTTAGGTTTAAGTAGTTCTAAGTTTTAGGGGACTGATGACCTTAGAAGTTAAGTCCCATAGTGCTCAGAGCCATTTGAACCATTCTACGCAACGCTCGTATCCAGCACAGAGGCGTCGAGATATCCAGCCCTGCTTATGAGGCTGAAATCTAGTCTCCTTCATACATAGTATAGATTCTATCCTAACCTAACCCACCGTAACTTCTTGACCCTGCCGACGTTATCGGGCGACCTCTGGTGACGGCGTATGACGACCCTCGTCGGTGACACTGTGAACACAGCCTAAGTCATGTGCTGGAGTGAGTTGTAACGGTATCACCGATGACGGGCTATAACTGATACACTGCCGTAATACTCTGTGTTACGGTCGAGTGAGACAACTATCCTTGGCGCCTTTCCACTGTCGGTGCAATTCTTGCAATTGAGGACTGACTTAACTTGATGAAGGGCCTTGCAAAGGAAGTTAGCCTGAGTTGATTAAGTCTGACACACGACATCGGTTACGAATACCGTCACAGAGGAATATCATTCAGCGATAACTTTAAAAACTTGTTTCTGTAGTCCTTTTGATCTCGTCAAAAAACTGGTACCGATATTTTATCTTTCATGCTTGCTTTGGTTAATACCTAAACTGCGTGTTTACAATTACAATTTAAATGTTATTGTGAGTGAAGATATTTTACCGATATTTGCTTATACGGTTTATCTTTCTACTTCTCTATTGCTGGTAGCAGAGTGCCGCGCTTGACGTTTATAGCTTATTATCTTTGCTGGAACCCTTTAATAACGATTGTTTTTTACTCTCCTTAGGTTATTGTGATAATTCAGGTAGTGCCAAAGCTGCACATAATTTTAGTTCACTAAAACACAGCTTCTTTTATTCATATTCTACTATAACCTTTTACATGTTTTCAGAGTATGTTTCGTATATCAAACCTTCTGCTGTTTAACCAAGTATAATTGGAATCTCCCGTGTGTGTTTTTTTTTTAGTCACATGTTACTAGTCGTCAACATTGGTGGCTTAAAAATTTCAGTACAGTGTTTAGTTGCGTTTCTCCCTCTGTTATAGCGCTGCATCATTTGTTATCCTGACTACTGTAAAGATTTCTATTCCAAGGCTTCAGTTAGTTTGTTACGAAGCCACATGTTATCATGTGGCCTTCATTAATGCCAATGACAGCGCCTGTGTACCTAATTACTTCAGAGATAAGTTTTGCTCTGCCGTTAAAGGAATTATATTTATTTATTTGCACTGGAGTGTGAGTTCTTCAATTAGTTCAACTAGTTAGTACAAGGCCTTCATAATTTCACAAATACTGTCTAACAAATGAATTAAGTAAATGTTGTTCTATTCATTTAGCAAACACTGAGATCTCTTTCCAAGAAAAATATCATTTTAACAATTCTGTTTTGTTATTTTGGAGATAGCGAAGTTAATACTGGTTAATATAATTGGTTGTGCAAATATCCTGGTTAAGAGTTGTGTTTGTTCATGGTCTGGCAACTTACAACGTGAAGCTACTCATCAAATACGACTACGATGCGTGGAAGAAGTTATATGGGTAGATAGTCTGGCATTCGCAGACGATTTTGTGATAACGCCGGAATCATTAGAGCAAGCGAATAATCAAACAACGCAGCTACAAAGACAATCGGTTAAAGCAACTTTTCAAATCTCCAGGGAGAAGACCCAGTACATGACGAACATCAAAACAGCTTCTAGATCGATGACAACAGGAGGAGGAAAGATTCTGCATATATGAGGATTAAATGCGTAGCAGAATAGATGTAAACTGCTCGGACAGAAAAAGAAGCTGGAGTAACAAGTAATTAACAACATTAATTTAACATTCAAACTCTCATTGAACGTCTACAACACGAAGGATCTTTCCGTCAAGGCAAAATTGACACGCTTATCAGTGAACGAGACTGAATCCTGATACGTAGCACAAAGTGTGAATCGGATCAGAATAGGATTACTCAAGGAATCATATTTTGTGGAAGGATTCCCAGAGGAAAATTGAGACAGCGAAGAGCAGCAGATGACCAGAGTACAAATCGAGCGAACCAGTAACTTTATACCCAGATACAGATTACCTCAGAAATCATCAGGAAAAGGACATTGTTCTCCGGATAAATCTTTAGAATGGACCATGGGAGGTTTCCACATCAGATAATTCACAACAAGAGGATAAATGAATGCCTGATCCAAGAGCTAGAAAAGGATCTGGGAGAAATGGGTGTACAGGAAACAAGTATTTACAGTCGCGTGACTTTTAAATAAAACAGTAAGGCTGTGTTAGGTTTTGAGGACAGAATTAGACGCAGGGTGAAATTATCATGGGCAGAAGAGCTAAGAATGTTACAAAATCAGAATGAAAGGATAAAGACCAGAAGAAAAGAAGCCGATCCGAAATAACGTTGCCCTCATACACCCACTACGAAAGAAGAAGGTTTAATAAACTGCTGAAAGTAAGGAGAAACACTACAGTCGAAATAATCGTCTTGAGAAAATTGAGCAGCAGTATAAGAGCAGATATTTAAAATAAATCTCATCTGTTGTTCCGTTTCCGTTGCACACTATATTTTTGCTTTTTGTTTGCGCTAGTGAATGTCTCTGAGCACTATGGGACTTAACATCTGAGGCCATCAGTCCCCTAGATCTTAGAACCACTTAAATCTAACTAACCTAAGGACATTACACACATCCGTGCCCGAGGCAGGATTTGAACATGCGACCGTAGCGGTCGCGCGGTTCCAGACTGAAGTGCGTAGAACCGCTAGGCCACACTGGCGGCTTGCGCTAGTGAGAAAAAGATAAAAGAAGGTCCTCACTTCGGTTCTCTATGTGCTGCTACAGAGGTACTGAAACAGCTTCGGAGCATAGTATCATTGCACTTCTTTTGTATTCATCACCTACATTCTAGGAACTTGAAAGCATTCTCTTAGTATGTGGTCCTAGTACTATGTATAATCCTTTATCACTGTATTTTAGGCTCTGTTTTTCATATAGATGATGTATCATTCCGTAAATCCAGCATTGCATGGAGATCCACAGCTTCTGTCGTGGTATCAAAAATCTGTTGGGCTTCTGAGAATCTGGGATGTGTTTTGGTAAGGATGTGAACCGCTATTATGAGTTACATCTGAAGTGACGCTGGGATGTTGGATAAGAAAGTACATTTTCCTATACAGCACTCACGTTTGCTTCAGTGTGCGCACTCACATTGCCATGTTCACAACAACGCTGTGGCAGGTGGCAAGGGTTCGGTGTAAGTAATGTCTTTGAATAGTTGTCTATCGTAACGAGATACGTTGTTACCGGCATTGTACGTCGCATCGAAGCTTGGGTAGCGAACAGGAGCTGTGGGCAGTAAACATGAATACGATTGACTCAGTGATATTTTGCGACATAAAGAAATCGGTTGATAAGGCGACACGTTCTAATCAAGAACATATCTTATCTCTTGTACAGTGAAGTAATTTTCTGCTGTGAGGGTAGGCAGTGCTTTTGAACTTTCATTGATCGCAATCTCAACCTCATTTCGTACTTCCAAAATTCTTTTGAGCGTGTGGCATGAGTTGTTCCATCGAGTCGGAACCTCTCGCATCAGTCCGTTCTCTTTTGTTTGCCCTTTTTTTGAACATTGCACAATTTGTCACTGGCTAGTGTGGAGTTAGAAAGAAAGTCACAATAGCCTTTGTTTTCCATAAAATTTTGAAAAATGCTTCTGCTTTGAAATAATCTTGTACTGTTAAGCTGATGCAGTGGGCAAAACAGGGTGAGTGTCGAATCCTTAAGATTTAAGCAGCTTTTTCGTAACTGCAGCGTTGTCTATAACCACTGCTACTATGCTATCATAAAAAGTCACTCCGTCTACATGCCACAAGTGGCCCATCGGGACCATCCGACCGCCGTGTCATCCTCAGGGGAGGATGCGGATAGGAGGGGCGTTGGGTCAGCACACCGCTCTCCCGTTCGTCATGATGGTTTTCTTTTACCGAAGCCGCTACTCTTCGGTCGAGTAGCTCCTCAATTGGCACCACGAGGCTGAGTGCACCCCGAAAAACTGCAACAGCGCATGGCGGCCTGGACGGTCACCCATCCAAATGCCGACCACGTCCGACAGCGCTTAACTTCGGTGATCTGACGAGAACCGGTGTAACCACTGCGGCAAGGCCGTTGCCTTCCATGTTATCGTGGATATTGTATTTTAATAAGACTGATGACCTGAAAAAAATGTAATGTTAAATTAACCTGCCAGTATGTCCGAAATTTTGCATAATATTGCCGAAAAAATTCTTTTCTTCAATGTCTTGTTTTCTGAAAAATTACTTTCATACATAAAAAAAGTTCTCATAAAAATTGGGCCAGTATATTACTTGTCGATTTTACGTTGAGATTCACCGTCTTAGAAACAAGGAGAAAGCAGGAAGAGGAAGAGGAAGAGGAAGAAGAAGAAGAAGAAGAGGAAGGTCAGCTTACGAGAGGGGAAATGTTTACTGGCCTGCCACACAATGGTGCTACCTTAGGTGTGCCTGCTTGCTAATGAACTGCACCAGATACAGTATAAACCGCACATGGGAATAATAAGATTGAAACTGCGTTGAAGAGATCAAGGGTGTCTTCTCCACTCATTATGTTTTTTCTCAGTTGAGTTGACACTCAGTACAAAACAAAAGGGCCATTACTCGACTGTAGTGCTACAGCTGCTACATCCCTGATACCGGCAGCACTTGTGAACTCAGTGCAGCTTGTATAACTTCTGTTGGGTGTTTCCCCTCTCGTCGTGGGAAGCGCACTGAGCGATATAGAGAGGACAATACGGTATTAATGATGAATAAGGAAGGGACCGCCGAGAGGCAGCAGTGCTGGCACCTACATCCATCATACCGACATAATCCTATAATATAATGGACATGTCCGAAAGAACAGACACTATTGATGACCTGCAGCCGTCTAGAACGAAATTGGAATTATATATGAATACCTTCAGCTGATGACTGGCGTTGATATACATCAACGGGGACAAGTGAAAATGTGTGCCGCGACCGGGTCTCGATCCCGGGACTCCTGCTTACGTGGCAGACGCTCCATCTATCAGAGCCACCGGGGGCACAGATACTAGCGTGACTGCAGGGGCTGTCTCGCGCATGCATCCCGCGAGACCCACGTTCTCACCTTACACGTCCACACACTGCATTCATAGTGTCCCTACCCAACATACTCATTACTCGTGGAAGACATTCTTACCAAGTCTCGTAAGAAGAAGAAGAAGGTCATCCATGTAGTATATAGCTCTGTCAATGCCGGCCATGACCTTCTTCTTCTGTGCGGATGCACTCATATTATCTGAACTCTTACGGGATTTGGTAAGAATGTCTTCCACGAGTAATGAGTGTGTTGGGTAGGGACACTACGAATATAGTGTGTGGACATATAAGGTGAGAACGAGGATCTCGCGGGAGATAGTCCCTGTGGTCGCACTATTATCTGTGCCCTCTGTGGCTCAGATGCATGGAGCTTCTGCCACGTAAGCAGGAGATCCCGGGATCGAGTCCCGGTCGCGTCACACATTTTCACCTGTTCCCGTTGATATATATCAACGCCCGTCAGCAGCTGAAGGTATTAATATATAATTCTAATTTATTCCTACAATATACTCGTGCGCTCCAAAATGGTCTTGACAGAACCTGATAGCGTTTCGTCGGCTTCACTGTTGTGGCGATACAATACCTTCCATTACACAATAGCTGCGAGTTTTTCATTACCACTGGAAAGCTCCGATTCGGTTAGTAAGGCCTATATCTACAACTTGCAATGATTAGTCTATTTTTGGCAATATATGCATTACTATTGACACCGTTTTGTAAACACCAGAAGCTTTAATTCTGTTCCGATTCGCTAGCACAATGGAGGCGCTTCCGCATAAATCGCACACCAAAGCACGTTGTTCATATATTCGGAAGACAGCAACACAGTAATTGTAACGCCACTGCTAGCTGATTTTGCTACGCTGTATTAATTTGGGTTCAGACGGTGTTGGGGTTCGCGTTCGTTTCTCACTTGTTAGCCTACTATCGCATAAGCACTCAACTGAAAACTTTGGGCGCGGAAATAACAACGTTTTGAGAAAGCTCATTATATGGACATCTATATTCAAATGTGTTACTTATTTGTGGTAATGAATAAGAAAATATGTTAATCCTGTTGTAACGCAATTACTCAATGATTTTTTACGGTTGACGGTGTCTGTAAACAGAACAGAAATAACAAGACGGCTTCAGATTTCCATCGACAAGAGAAGTGAGGAGGAGTGGGGGCGGGAAGAGAAAAGGTGAAGCTGCCAAAAAATACCTTAAAAAATTACGCCGACTTGACTTACACCGACATGTACCAATCACAAGAATGAAACGAAACTCAGTATGCCATTCGGTTCTAGGCGCTTCAGTTTGGAACCGCGCGACCGCTACGGTCGCAGGTTCATATCCTGCCTAGGTCATCGATGTGTGTGATGTCCTTAGATTAGTTAGATTTAAGTAGTTCTAAGTTCTAGGGGACTGATGATCTCCGATGTTAAGTCCCATAGTGCACAGAGCCATTTGAACCATTTCAGTATGCCATTGCCTTGTTAAAGAAAGGAACATTTCAAAAAATGTTTGTTACAAGTGCATAGATTCAGCGTTGTGATGACCTGCAGTTTTTGTTTCTTTTAATATGGGTGAAACTAATTTTTCGTTAAGAATTAAGTGGGAAGTTAATGGCAGTATGCCATCATTCGCGCTGCTTCTCCACATGTCCGTTGTAAAACTAAAATATAACATTTTGCAAGGGCTTTCACTCATTTATTTTTTATCTCTTCCTATAGTTTTGAGATCAGTAAACATTTAAGTGTGGTTTTTATGTGGAAACAGATATCTGCTGTCTAAGGTATAATTTTTTGAAGCCTTGATGGTCGGAAATTCTGTATGGCACTATATAGATAGCAATCATTTATACACAGAGAGAATGAAGTTGGTTTTTTTTTTTACCTTTGAACTGGCTACTTACAACTGACTTCTGTTAAAATAATATTTTATAGAGCTTCTAGATTATTTTGGTTGCACCTCTTGCACTTGATCTAGATCACAAGTTGATCCCTCACCTTTCAGTTCTGTTACTAATTCATGGTTCCTAATATTTCATCATGTTTTCTTTTTAGTGGTCTCTTAAATTAGTCCTGTTCACTGATCATGTTTATAATCCTTAATGAAGATGGAACACTTTACAAATCCCCCACTTTCTTGAAATTTTACGGTTCGTTTTCAACAAAATAACAGAGAACTCTCTTTACGCACCTCTTACATAAACAAAAATAATCATGGAAGCACGGAATTTCCTCAGCCAACAGAGACTGTCGGTGGCGCGCGAGAAGTACTGATCGTTTCATGGCGGCACCATTCGAAACACTTCTTCGCTTCTGTGCTCTTTGTCTCACTGCTGCCGACAACAGCGATTCAACAGTTGTGGCACTATGCTGGAGAATAATCCTGTTGTTGTTTAGCATTTAAATAACGAAAAGTGACAAAGAAGCCATTGTTGGAGCAGCGAGGTCACCTCCTTCGATACCCCGTAGAGCTAGAAGCCTTAGAGGCAGAAATCTTCCCTGTGATGTTCGAAAAATTATTAATCAGGCTGCAGAATGATGTAAACTCGAAAGAAAGAAAAAAAAGTAAAATAAAAATAACGGTGTGCTTATTCACCCGCTGCACCATGGGTTTCAGCATTAACGGGCAAGAGCTTCAGAAATACCTACAGGATTTGGAGGTTTGCAAAAACATTCCTGGACATTCACAGTCAACTCTTGGCAAGAAGAGATTGGTTTTGTCTCACATCCACTGAAACATTCACATTTCACCCGAATTACTTACGAATATGCACTGCAGTGCAGTGAAAGCAGATAGCATACAGCTGTATATTTTAATGATTATCTCCAGCCACTACTCAAGTAAAAAAACTTGGCACTCCACGGTTTGTGCTTTTACTTTATTCAGTTTTGGAAGAGCTGGTGCCCTTGAAGGAACAGGCTCCGCTAATCGACCAAAACATAGGCAACCGACATATGAGTGATATTTGTGCTTCTGCAAAAGCAGAAGTGATGGAGGGGCATTAGTATTTCGTCAATGATTCGAAAACACAAATCACTTTCCACATTAACATGTACAACTGAAATCACTTGTAAGTACAATGAGGACTCAGAAGCAGAGGAGGAAACTAGCAGGTGTGTTTAATTAATAACGACAATAATTGTATTTATCATAAAATTCGTTATACAGCTAGTCATAAACACTTAACAAATCTTTAAAATGCCGTTTTTTTTCGTATACTAACTACGTTGTACTACAACAGCCTTGTTTACATTTGTATTCCTAGCTACAAGTAAGTAAGCTCACACATTTGAAGATGAAAATCAGTATAATGCACATTCACGAATCCATGTTAGCTTTTACCATAAGCATCTGATCCGTTCGAGATGCGCAGAACTGTGATTTATCATCAGTGGAAGACAAACAAGAAAATTCCATCTTTCACGACCCATCCCCCACAGCGACCAATTTATTGACAACATAGTTTATGAACAACTTAGACTGGCTAAGGCGCCACGATAATTGTTGTTGATTAAATAGCTTCATACAATCTACTTTCCCTCTGCGCTCCAATTGCCATAGAGGTAATAGGAACCGAGAATTCTTCAGGGGCCAATTCAAAAAGAATTACATTATAACCGATAGAACCATCGATAGTTAAACCAGACTACCGGCAGTGTCGATAGTGCAGACACCATCGATTAATCGATAGTTTATAGATATTTACGTAACACTATAGGACACCGACGCTGCAGATTCCTGCATTGGCACTGGCGCGTACCCACGCATGCACGCTTCACCGGGATCAGCAAAAGGCCGGCTATATATCTTCAGTGCAATAAATTTAATGACACACTTGACGGTGTTTCTCTGCACGCTTCACTCGGCCCTTCTGGCATTTTACAACCCTTGAAGTCGGGAGGTTGTAATGGTATTGTAAATAAGGCAAATGTACTGTGGAGAAGGAAGGACTGTGACACAGTCCTTCCGAAATATTGATTCAGTACTTCTGCATAGCTACGAATCGGATTTAGTAACCTTTTCATTCACGTAACTTGATTTCCTCGCCCTCAGTGCCTTTGACTGGATGGCAGCTGACTACTGAAAGCAGTACTATTGGTCGTTCTCGTACCAGATGTGGAAAACGGATACTTTTTGAATTTTATGCAGATAGAATGCTAACCCACTTCAATTTTAGTGTGGATTTGGCGATCTAGCGGGTAGAGCATTCTGTACAGGTGAAACTTCCTGGCAGATTAAAACTGTGTGCCGGACCGAGACTTGTACTCGGGACATTTGCCTTTCGCGGGCAAGTGCTCTGCCAACTGAGCCACCCAAGCACGACTTACGACCCGTCCTCACAACTGTACTTCTGCCAGTACTTCCAGCTTCAGTCCCGGGTATGAGCAGGGATTTACCCTCGTTGCAGTTTCTCCAGAACACCCCAGGTCTTTCTAGCCTGATGTCAACTGAGTAGAGGGCATTTATGCCGCGGTTAAAGGTGGATGGGGCGGTTGTCCTGCCAACCTCTCCCTTGTAGTGCCACTGCGAGTAAAGGCTGTACGTTACCTACAGTCAGGCTAAAACGTGAATATGTATTATAAATGCTGATGCCAGACTAACACTGCTCTTAACATTCTCTTCTGACCATGATTGTATAAATAATGCACCAACTAAAATGGCTCTAAGCACTTTGGGATTTAACAACTGCGGTCATCAGTCCCCTAGACTTAGAAGTACTTAAACCTAACTAAACTAAGGACATCACAAACATCCACGCCCGAGGCAGGATTCGAATCTGCGACCGTAGCAGTAGCGTGGTTCCGGACTGAAGCGCCTAGAACCGCTCGGCCACAATGACCGGGAATGCATTGTCACTGTTCTTAACTGGTTTGCCGTAATCCTTTGATTACGCCTGCAATGACAGTTCTTCACACTTTCTACTATCTTAGCAGAATAAATCGGAAATGAAGAAGTGCCTACGCTGTACTGGTATGTGGCAACGCCTCACGTGTTCACTTGTAGATGAATATAAACATTAGACCAAACTACTCCTTACTTTCAAATAAATTGTAGATGAAGTGAAATGGTTTAGTATTCAAGTAGAAAAAATAGGCTGCATTTCTATTCATGCAGAGCCAACGAATATTACTTTGACCTGCTGTAACTTTACGAGGTAATCTATGCGCATTTAACAGTATTCGAGGAAATACTGTAAGTGTAATAAATGTGAAAATATTCTATTGCTTTCTTCACAATGGCTTATGAACCGTGTTGGCTCGTTTTATGTTTTTACATCCTTGCCTAAAGGCGGGTGTCTGTCTAGTCGTCGGGTGGCGCATTGGTCGCCTGTTAGTTGCGTCTTTAGTTGTAGTTCCTTGGAGCAGCTTGCTGACCGCATCGGCTGGCAGTCGGTCGCAGTCAGGGTAAGAGAGAGACGAGAGGTACATGTGACGTACTGTGAGCTGTTCGTGGATCTTACAGACGCACGATTGTCTAAGCTGCCGGTCGTCGCTAGAGTTGTGTTTGTCGGCAGTTCTTGGGCCTGATGTCTATACAGCCAGTTTATCCTGGATTAAGGAGGCATAGTTCCTCATGTGCGTATTGGAGAGATGTTCATTTTCCTGTCTGAAGTTTGGCTTTTATCATAACAATTTTAATATGGATGTAATGCTCAATTTTTAAATGATATTTTATTATTTTTCCATGTCAGTATCTTGAATATGCCGAAGATCCTTCACTGGTTGAGTAAATATGTTTTCAGAATCGTATGATTCAACTTGGGCCCGTGTTACAAAAAACTTATTTTTTTATTTATTTATATTGAACCCATTTCTGTGGTGTTTACTTGTAAATTTCCAGCTGGCCCGGTGGCCGAGCGGTTCTAGGTGCTTCGGTCCGGAACCGCGCGACTCCTATGTCGCTGGTTCGAATCCTGCCTTGGGGATGGACGTGTTTGATGTCCTTAGGGTTAGTTAGGTTTAAGTAGTTGTAAGTTATAGGGGACTGATGACCTCATATGTTAAGTCCCACAGTTCTCAGAGCCATTTGAACCATTTTTGTAAATTTGAATTGAAGAGTTTCCATTTTATTGTATGTCGGGAAAATCTTCTGTTTTTATGGTTGTAAGATGGAATAAGAGAATTCATAAGAAATGCGTTTTTTGCCAGATAGCTGCATTACAAGATTCATCTGTGAGATGAAATATTGCTGGAATGTTGTGAAGTAGCAAATGACCTGTGATAACTGGCGTGCACATTTCCATTCCCGTTTAGTTGTTCCTTTATACCGGGGCGTCCACGCGCACTTCACGATTTCTTTCAGTGCGTTCTTTCATTAGTGTGTTTACATAGTATCATTATTTCCAAAAAAAGGCCAGTACCGCGACCGTGAGCTGCGTGCCACAAACTTTGCCTGCCTCTATATAAATATTCCAGACGTAAATTTTTTTTCTGTTTGTGAAACAATTGTTGATAACACTGTAGACAGCCTTAAGACTGTGAAACAAATTATTTCAGTGCTCTAAAGAATGACTCGAAGCGAAAGAGGATAATATTAGTAATGGCGTTAAAGTTCTTGTCGTGGTGCGTGATGTAAGGCTGCATTGAAGCAAGTCTACATTTACATCTACATGGATACTCTGCTAATCACATTTAAGTGCCTGGCAGAGTGTTCATTGAACCGTCTTCACAATTCTCTATTATTCCAACCTCGTATAGCGCGCGGAAAGAATGAACACCTGTATCCGTACGAGCTCTGATTTCCCTTATTTTATCGTGGTGATCGTTCCTCCCTATGAAGGTCGGTATCAACAAAGTATTTTTGCAGTCGGAGGAGAAAGATGGTGATTGGAATTTCGTGAGAAGATTCGGCAGCAACCTGAGACGCCTTACACTTAATGATGTCCAGCCCAAATCCTGTTTCATATCTGCAGATAACTGTAGTATGGGAGGATATGTCGTGGAATGCAAGGGATTTAGAGTGGGCGGCAGTCGGATAGTTCCCTGGCCAGGGCATCGAAAGGACTCGGAGGGTTCGGACCCGTTTGATATGATAACTGTCTTAGCGGTTTCAGTGCTAAGATAAAAAAGATGTGCTGAAATCACTTTGGAGGCAATGCTAAGAGTGCGTAGGTAAATACACGGTGGGACGTCCATACAGCCACAGCATCGTAACATGTTTGTCAATGAATCAGAGGGGAACGAAGAGGATATTGAAGTCGTCATTATGCAGTGTACAGTGCATACGAATGTGTTTGATAAATAAACATTCGTCAAGCACTTACTTCACATTCCTCAGGCCAAGCAGATAAGCATGTGGAACACTTAGAAATACATGAAGTGAAATCAATATTTTAAACATAGCTGCACAACAGTAACGGTTTCACGTAATAAAATTATAAACAGCCGACGAGTTGCAATGGATGAAGAAATTCTTTACCTAGGTTTCGACAAATACAAATTGCTCTTCTTCAGAAGGTAGCCTAAGGACAACAACATCATAACTTACATTAGAAAAGTATGAAACTTATAAGTCAAGAATAAATTTTAACACAAATTAGAGAACTCTTGCATTACAGAAGTATGATAACGACGACTGGTACTTACAATTTTACGTTAGTAAGGACTAATGTACCATCGCCGTATTGCAATTGTCTTCATAGATCCATGTGTCAAAAATAAAATATAGCTCTAGAATTAGGGTTTGTCACGTAAATATAAAATACCTCATGGATCTTGCAGCGCTCACAACCGACTGAGTGTAATCGTCGAGCGTAGTTACTCTGAAAACAGGGCAGGTGGCGCTCGTGCCGAGAAACATGTGCCAATTGGCGTACAAAGGCAACGTGTAAATTATCAATATTAATAACGTCCTCAGGTAGAGTAACAATATAAAAGGAAGGAAATTAACATTACCGTTATAAGAGTATGGGAGCATTGGTAAAAATAATGTAGTTGTACACCAAAAAAGGCAGGTGGCCCTTACGCCGAGAAACTTAGTGTTAATTTCCTTCCTTGTGCCGCTCACTGCCCTCCACTGTACATATTGGGTAGGGGAATTAAATCCCAACTTCACTTGTGATGTACAAGCAGTGTTCGGAGGTAGTGCATGGCTGACATTGGCTGTTGTATGGGGCAACCAAGCAGATTATGGTGGCCTTGAAGCATTTCCAGATGCTAACATTTTGGCTTGGAAGACATGGAATATGGCTGAGACTACAGGACTGTTGACTAAACAGTCTTATGGTACTCTTGTTCCCAGCATGCCATTTGTATTGTCTGCCAGAAGAAAAAAGAAGTTAAATGCTGATGAGTGTCTGACACATCCGCCATAGTTTCATCTGGAGTCCGCAGAAGTCCTTTCTCCATGCAGCTCGACAGGTCAACATGCCGCGATATCTGTCTGGCGTGTGTTGCGTCGACATTTACACTTGAAACCACACGAAATTAAGCTACAGTAAGCTCTTCTTGAAGGTGACGAACAACAATGTGTGGAGTTCTCTAATTTCGTTTTGGCAAGATGGAGGATGACAGTTTTCTTGAACGCTCAGTGTTTAGTGACAAGGCAACATTCCATTTAAATGGAAAGGTGAACTTTCATATTTTGTGAATATCGGATACAGAACAACCAAATGAAGCTGTAAAACAGATGTTAATGTGTTTTGTGCAGTTTCTCGGTAAAAGATGTAGGGTCCATTTCTCTTTGCTGAGAGCACTGTTATAGGAAGCATATATCCCGAGATGCTTAAGAACTTTCTTATCCCGCGGCTGGGGACTGATTTGAACAGTTTCACTTACCAATAGGATGGGGCACTGCCACACTGGAATCTTGAAGTGTAGGAATTTTTAAACCAAAGGGTTACTGGACGATGCATCAGTCACACTGGACCACATGATTCAGCCTTACATTACTGACCTCCAAGGTCACCAGACCTCACAGTTTATAAAAGACTCTGTTTTATATGCCTGTGTTACCAACAACAGTGAATGAACTGAGACATCGCATAATAGCAGCTGTGGAAGCTGTAACTCAAGGCACACTCGCTGCACTGTGGGAAAAGTTTGAATATCGCGTTGACATATGCTGTGCATCTCACGGGAGGCATATCGAATGCCTATGAAAAGGCATGAAAAAAAATTTTGAGTTTCCAGTTCATCAAAAAACAAAATACATTGCATATGTTTCTCAGTTCCAGAAATGCAGACATGCCAAATTGGATGATTCTTTTTGATACACCCTTTTACACTGTGTTTTATGCTTAATATTAAGCAGTGTGCAAATCAAGGTTTATTTCGTAAAATCTGTTTGCGAATTGTGTAAATGGAAGGAAGACCGACGCGAAGTAACAAATATGTGCCAAAATGGAACGCACAAATCTGTGATAAGAAAACTATCCAAAAGACTTACTGTGATGGGTGGCCACAAAGTACCCCCATTAATAACCAAGATTTACTGCGAAAGGTGCCCTCAAATTCCCCCCATTAATAACCAACAAAAGTCCTAAACTTGAGTAAACAACAGTTCTATACAAGACTTATCCTGACATGTGTACCATGTAGAGCTGCTCGTGAGAGGCAATGCTCCATTAGCGGTGGAGATGTACTAGACTGGGCCCTCCGAATCGCACCTGAGATGAACATTGCTTATTTCAAGTTTTTTCACCTGATTAAGCAGATTCAACAAAAAATAAAGCATAGGCAGTCACAAAACAACTCAGTCGACTTCAAGTGAGAGTATAAAGGAATTCCATTGATTTGTAGCTGGCGTGAAGCCGAAACTTGCTGTTAGCCCCACGTCTGCTGTGTCTAAAGCCGATCAGTCAGGCTTTGTGAAAGAACAGTGAGCAAATCGCACTTGATCATTCCGAGGTGAAAAAAGGACAAAGTCGTTTGTGCAATCGATTAATCCTGTCACACATTCATATACAACAATGATATTGACAAGTATGAGTGGATTAGTGCGTACGCAACTTTATGTCTATCTTCAGGGACCTCAGCGCACATTAAGACCAAAAATTAAAAAAAAATATCTGTTGAGTGGCCAAAATCTTATAACTGATCTGTCAGATCAGGAAAAACAGAAAAGAATAATTTTTAACATTTCATTCGAAATGGTTTCTAACCAGATGAAAAAATTAACTCTTTGCTTTTTTTCTACTCTTGGCCTGGGCATAACGATAGCTCTGACTTTCAGAACGACGTCGAAAACACTACTGGTATAACAATGTGACTCACAGTACGTAATTCTACTCGAATGCTAAAAGTGTTTTTTTAATAAATTGTGGGACAGTTGAGGTTTATCAGGAGAACAGTATTCTTAAGTTTCAGTGATTCGAGCACTGTCAGCTTGCAATGGTACGCTTCAAGCATCGCTTTAAGAATGCTCTGTGTGCGGCAAAGCAAGCAGACCAACGGCTAGCACCACCGCAATTACGTCTAAATGAAACTAGTAGTTACTGTGACTTTGTTGAAAGCTTTAATTTTTCTTTCGTCAAGTGTGCCAGGTGTGAGGAAAATGTCCATTTTCGTCATTCAAATGACACTACGCTTTATTGTGACGACTATTGGGTATACACATGGAGATGTTTCGTTGTTACTAAAACATACATTATTCGAAAGAAACGGTGCTAAAGGAATTGTTGTAAAATGAGATACGTGTAAGAAGTATTTCATTTCAATACATTAAAGTCACGATTGATTGAAGTTGTCTGTAATGAGACATGAAAAGTTGCCGTGGTTTATTTTCCTCTACTAGACACCTTTGTAGAAAGATACTAGTGCATCAGTTTAGCTGTCGGTACGAACTGCCTCTTATTCAAAACATTAATGACACGCAACTTTTTTGTATGGTTTAGGTGCCTTAGATTCGCTTGTGTCACTTCGAATTTTATCAGTACACGGCGCTAACTGTCCTGTCATGGCTGATAGCCCGCTGGGCCGAAAGGGTCGTACAAACCGTCGTCATAAGTGGTTCTAAAAACTTAACTCCTCCCGAACCGGCCATGAAGGCCCAACGGTACTGACCGACTGCCGTGTCATCCTCAGCTCATAGGCGTCACTGGATGCGGATTTGAGGGGCATGTTGTCATCACACCGCTCTCCCCGCTGTATATCAGTTTCCGAGACCGGAGTTCCTACTTCTCAATCAAGTAGCTCCTCAGTTTGCCTCACAAGGGCTGAGTGCATCCCCCTTCTCAACAGCGCTCGACAGACCAGATGGTCACCCATCCAAGTGCTAGCCTAGCCCGATGGCGTTTAACTTCGGTGATCTGCCGGGAACCGGTGTTACCACTGCGGCAACGCCGTTGGCCATAATCGGTTCTTAGTGTGACAAAAACAAGTAACTTCAACAGTTGCTAAAAAATAGTTTCAGTACGTCATAGCAGCTAAAATTTTGTCAATGCATTTCTTTCGATGCTTCCTTCGTGCATAAAAATTTCAAGGTGGATTTCGACAGCTGGGACTGAACCATTGCGTTGCGAGTCCCTGTTACTGTTGCTGCAAGTTTCCGACACAGAATGTATCACGGAGTCCATTACTTTATCTCGGATGGCAGGCGGGTATGTGAAGAGGTTGCAATGTGTTTGGAGCACAGTAGGGCGATGGTCCCTTGTGATGGTCGGAGGTGACAATGACAATGCGCTGCCCTCACGTTTGTATGCAGCCCAACATCGGACCACTACCACACCCGAATACCACGTCTATATAGTAAGATTCGATTAGCGGGCGAAATGGACAGCTGCAATGAAGGACCTTTCAAATACCATCATGTTCTAATACGCTGTCTCATACGAGGGCGTGGCATTTCCGTGTGCTACATGGTGACCACACAACATCTGACACTGTTCACGCCGTTTGACATTCCAGTCCGTACAACATTAATCGCGAACAAGATTATAGCTTTTACGACTGGTACTGACATCACTTAAAACTTCCAGGCTATTAGGCCATGGTCGATGTATAAAACATTCTCTTACCGTTTGCTCTCTGACGTGACGTCGAGAATGTCGGCATTACCAACCATAATCTTGTAGCCGACGTCACGTGATAGACTGTGGTGCCCTATACACTGCCTGTACACACTCGTGCTCATAAATGAAGGATAACTGCAGAATGTGGTGTCACAGAACGTGGCACTACACAAAACTGGCGCTAATAGCATAGGCACATAGGGAACACACACGTCACGGATCTGTAAGTCCATGGTGTTGGTGATAAATTGAGAAAACCGTCCCGAAACACATGTACTGCAAAACGCCACTGTTTATTATGCATGTACCCGGATATCAATATGGGATAAGATCACCATACACACGTACACAGGCCGCAAAATGGGTTGGCATTCTCTGAATCAGGTGGTCGAGCAACTGCTGGGGTATAGCATCCCATTCTTACACTAGTGCCTGTCGGAGCTCCTGAAGTGTCCTAGGAGTTTGAAGAAGTGAAGCGATACGTCGACCGAGAGCATCTCAGACATGCTCGATGGGGTTTAGGTCTGGAGAACAGGCAGGCCACTCCATTCGCCTGATATATTCTGTTTCAAGGTACTCCTCCAAGATGGCAGCTCGGTGAGGCCGTGCGTTATCATCCATCAGGAGGATGGCGGGACCCATTGTACCCGTGAAAAGGCGGACATACTGGTGCAAAATGATGGCCCGATACACCTGACCTGTTACAGTTCCTCTGTCAAAGACATGCAGGGGTGTAAGTGCACTAATCAAACCATGACTTCCATACAGGTCCCTTTCAAGGACATTAAGGTGTTGTTATCTGGTTGCTGTTTCACGTCAGGTGACAACCCGGAGAGAATCACTGTTCAGACTATACCTGCACTCGTCCGTGAACATAATGTGGGACCACTGTTCCTATGACCATGTACTGTGTTCTTGACACCAGGCTTTACGGGCTCTCCTGTGAACAGGGGGTCAGTGGAATGTACCTTGCAGTTCTCCAGGTGAATAAACCATGTCTGAAACTTCCTGGTAGATTAAAACTGTGTGCCGGACCGAGACTCGAACTGGGGACCTTTGCCTTTCTCGGTAAAGTGCTCTACCGACTGAGCTCTCGGTCCGGCACACAGTTTTAATCTACCAGGAAGTTTCATATCAGCGCACACTACGCTGTAGAGTGAAAATTTCATTCTAGAAACATCCCCCAGGCTGTGGCTAAGCCATGTTTCCGCAATATCCTTTCTTCCAGGAGTGCTAGTTCTGCAAGGTTCGCAGGAGAGCTTCTGTGAAGTTTGGAAGGTAGGAGGCGAGGTACTGGCGGAATTGAAGTTGTGAGGACGGGGCGTGAGTCGTTCTTGGGTAGCTCAGTCGGTAGAGCACTTGCCCGCGAAAGGCAAAGGTCCCGAGTTCGAGTCTCAGTCCGGCGCACAGTTTTAATCGGCCAGGAAGTTTCATATCAGCGCACACTCCGCTGAAGAGTGAAAATTTCATTCTTAAAACCATATCTGTTCAGTGATCTGTAGACTGTGTGTCTGGAGACAACTGTTCCAGTGGCTGCGGTAAGGTCCCGAGCAAGGCTACCTGCAGTACTCAATGGCAGTCTTCGGGCACTGATGGTGAGATATCGGTCTTCTTGTGGTGCTGTACACTGTGGACGTCCAGTACTGTTGCGCCTGGACACGTTTCCTGTCTGCTGGAAGCGTTTCCATAATCTTGAGATCACACTTTGTGGCACACGGAGAGCCCGTGCTACAACCTGTTGTGTTTGACCAGCCTTCAGTCGCCCTAGTATTCTACCCCTCATAATGTCATCAGTATGCGTTCTTTGAGCCATCTTCAACACACAGTCACCATTAGCACTTCTGAAAACGTCTGCACACTTACTCGCTGCACCGTACTCTGACATGCACCAACACACCTCTGCGTTTGTGGACTGCTGCCAGCGCCACTGTGTGACGACCGCAGCTTAAATGCATAGAATGGTCATACCCTGAGCTGATTTAAACCCGCAAACCGCCCACCAGAGCGTTGTTTCACCATGCATTATCCTTAATTTATGAGAATGACTGTAATTGGGCCCCCCTCGAGTTATGGTTGCAGTTCGTCATTTTACCTCTGAAGACGTCTCCCGCAGATGGAAAGGAAACGTTAGGAGAAAGCCTTGTACACTGACCACGACCTAATAGCCTGGAAGCTTTAGTTGATGCGAACAAGATTATTTCACTCTATCAGTCACAGAGAACTGCAACTCTAATCATTTATATGAATGAGTGGTTCTGTTCTTTCGGAAATATCAATGCATTTGTATAACTGATTCGCCTAGATAGGCAATAAATCCACCTCCTTCAGTGCGGATACACAAATACGTCATGGAGGAAATGGACAGGGACTGCGGATAAGCGGCGCTCGTTGGGAGGGTAGGGGCAGCTGAGCGGCATACCGAGACTATCCGCACAGTTACGATAAACTCTGTGTCTCGAGTGACGCAGTGGTTAATGCACCTGCCTAGTAAGTAGGAGGTCCCTGTTTACTAAAGTTTGGTCGTCATCAATCTGATAAATTCGTTTCGTAAAATCCATGGTAGTGTTGGGCAGTATTAGACACCAGAAGTGAAAAGTTCTCCATCAATGTGTTTTTGGTGTTCTAGAAAACTTATATCTAGTATCTGTTTACCCGGATATGGATCCTCGACACCTCCCACAAGCTTGATCCTCCCCACCCACTTGTCTCTCCCATCCTCTCCCGATCCAAACCACAGCTGCGCCTGTACTCTTGCGTCCCAGCTGCTCTCCATCTTCACGTTCTCCACACCCTTGCCAGAGGTGGCTTCCTCCAACTCCGCCTTCCTGATGATATCCTCGTTGGTTCCGTTATACCCCTCCTACCATATCTAATCCTCCGCTTCTCTTCCTTCCTCTTTTCCTCCAGGGCTCCGTCTGTACCTCCTCCCCCTCCTTTCTCCCTACCACCTCCTCGCTTCCAGTTTCCCACTCCCTCCACCCCCTCGCTGGGCTTACCCACATAAGCCTACCCTCTCCCTTACCCTCTCCCCTCTCTTCTCCCTTCCTATCTCCCAGTGGCTACTTAGCCACCCCCTCCTTTACCCCTGCCCATCACCTGCACCTAGTGGCGTACTCCCCATCTTCTCAGTGTGTTCAGTGTGCCAAGGATCATCACCAATGTGCTACAGTGTTCTCTTTGTCTAAGTGGGTTAGTGTTCTTCAATGTGCTCCTTTGTTCGAGTGTGAAACTGTTTGTCTAAGTTTGTGTGCACTGCTGAACTTACAACCAGTGCCTTCTGCGAATGCCCTCATGTCATTTCTTATGTATGTCTCCTCTTTTTACCATTCATGTATGTCTGTTTTTCTGTCTCCATGTATACTGTCTGTTTTTATGTGGCTGAAGAGCGGCTTAGATAGGCCACTGCCAGCCTTCATTTTGTAAGGTAGTAAAATAATAATGAAGAAAAAAAATCCGTATACCTCATGGGAGAGTAGGAGCAGCCTTACCATACTGGAACAGTCTGAATCAACTGCCTGATTTATCATGTGGCTATATTGTCAAGATGTAATAAGCGAAAGATTCAATATTTTTGCGTATAGATACAATTTAATCACTTGAGACAAACTGCACAGCTATGAAAACAAGCTAATCCATAAATTAAAGTTTAAATTTCGAATTTATTTTTGGAAAAATTTAAATGGTGCCCCAAAGGTAACTGCAAAGAAGGGTGAGGTTTGCTTCATTTACATAAAACTACTTCCCTTACAAGTTTAGCAGATGACACGATACCACACATTATGAATGGAGGTATGCTAGAGACAACTACAATACCCGAGAAAGTTTTAATTTCTACCAGCTGCTTGGCTGAATTTTATAGTGTCCCTAGTTACTATGGTGATATCGTAAATGTTATAGGTTCTCAGATGCAATGCCGTATTTAGAAGGATGGGGGGAGGGGATTCCTGGCTTAAGCCTCTCATCCCCCTCCCCCAAAATGTGAAATTCTGGGCATGTTTATCTTACACGCCTTCACACATTATTGTAATACTGTGGATGGAAGCAAAGGTCTAAAAGCACCTCTGCTTCATTATGTGAAGAAGTGGGTAGCATGGTGCTATTCGTACAATAAGCCAACGACAGACTGTTTCCGAACGAAATCGCCGCCAACTGGCGTCGTTGTTCGTTGTGATTAGTTAATAATGAACACGGTTTTCTTTTTTTAAAAAAAGCATTACAGTTTATTTCTTTAAACAACATCCTCCATTACCTGGTAATATAACATGTTTGCTGTTCTCATTCAATAACACATATCAATTGGACATCAATGATGAATTAAACACAAAGTTCACGAGATCAGTCTTAGCATATTACAGTACCCTAAATAAACGTTAATGAATACAGACATAAAGAGCATTATAGAGGTGGTGGAGACATTATCGACGCATGAACTGACCAGGAAATGTTCTAGTTTGTTTCATATACTACTGTCTGCATTACCAGGTGTTAAATTATTGATATGACATTGTTACGAAAACTAGTGTTATTGAACCTAGTGTAGTGAAATCTTGGTTTTCGGAGCTCTATGACATAAGAGATTTTCTGATTTCAAATAATGAGAAAGTTGATGAACACATGAACCTATAACATTATCAAAATCTTTTTTTGACCGATGCAAGTTATAAATTTCCTCTCAATTTGCAAAGTGACCGACACAGTAAGTTCAAGCTAACCTAAGAGAGACATCAAAGAGATGGTCACTTGATAACTTCCAAATGTTCGAAGTGGAAGCACGCTCTTGAATATTTCAACACCCATGCTAGCAGCGCTTACCATAAGACTGTTGTAATCGATTATGGCAATTTTGTTTACATGATGATGACCGAGACAAAAGTTACAAAACTCTGCCTGGACGAATGCTTGGTGGAGTAGGTGGGAAACATAGAAAACGCATAGTCCCTATTATCAAGGTGGTAGTTCTCTGTGAACTTCCGGAGACTGCATTAAACGGGCGCGGGGCTTCGGGCCTATTGAAGTTCACAAACAAGATGACAAGAACATGAGTAACTTTGGCGCCATTCTAAAATATCACGCGAAAGGTGATAAAAACCTACGACCAAGTTTGGGAGGAGCTGGTCAACGTGCCCCAATTCAAAATCTGATCATCAGCTGCATCAGTAACGAACTCCTGGGAAGGATTGTTCAAAGCTTTAATGACGCTAAAAGTTTCAAGGTTCTTGTGGTTAAACCTACTGACGTTGCAGGACTAGAGCAAAACTCTCTTTGCGCCCGTTGTATTTTCCCGGATGTCAAGCTTAATGAAGATACCCTGCACTTTTTTCTAGTGTTTGATGTAGCTGGCAAAGGATTAGCTGAATCTACAATGGAAAACTTGGTAATACTGGATCTTGATATGTGGTTTTTAGGATGACAGGGCTATGATGGTGCTGCATATTTGTCGGGAAAAGCCCTTGGGGCTCATGCATTCATAAAACAGGACTGTCCTCTAGCTGCACCATTGTGCAGTTAATAATTTCAGTTTGGTAGTCACCGAAACGTTCAATGTTGCACTTACCAGGAATTCACTAGGAACAATGAAAATGGTAGGTAAATATTAAGTGATTTCCTTGAATCGTAACCGATGTTCCGAGTCAGGAGTTTCAAACGTACACCATTCACTAAATGGACAGCGCATCTTGGCTTTGAGGAAATATCTACAATAAGACCACATCTCACGTTGTTATGATTCTGTTACCTGCCATCATCAAGGGAGATTCGGTCGTCTGTTCGGAAACACTTTCTGAACTGTTTGCGCTGGGTGAGTTCATCTGTCGTCAACCTCAGCGCCAAGATACAGATTTTGCAGGGTTAATCAGTATTATCAGCGATCTGAAAATGGAGTTGCTGGCAATAGGAGAAAATGTTGAAGATACTTTCACTCAAGAACTTGTGTTGGAATCAAGGAACCACACACAATTCTACCGAACAAGCACATCGTGCAAATCACGGTACTGGTGATGATGCTGAGGGTTGTTACAAAGTGTCTGTGCTCATACCCTTTCTGTATGAGTTGATTAGTTCACTGCAGGCTCGGTTCTTGACACACTGTGAACTTTTTAACGGCTTAACTTTCTTCTACCACGAATAATTGACGCGGTAAGTATCATTGGTGGAGTTACGAAACGGCATTCATTTTATGCTTCAGTTGCATTAATCGCTGATTTAACACGACAACGACTGAGCTGAAACTCTTTCATCAACGTCTGAGTCGACTGCAGCGGTTGCCTCAAAACACAATGTAAGTTTTGTCGTCTGCGACCGTTACATCTGCCCTAACGTGTTTCGGCTTCTACACCTCTTGGCAGGTCTACCAGTGACAGTGATCACGAATGAGTGCAGTTTCTCAGTTGTTAAGATGATCAAGACATACCTAACGAATACGACTAGCGAGCGCGTCTGAATGGGTTCGCCATGGAAAACGGAAATGAGCGTACGGCATTGACGGCCCGGAGTGAACCCATTCGGGGAACTTATGCCGCCGGCCGTTGTGGCCGAGCGGTTCTAGGCGCTTCAGTCTGGAACTGCGCGACCGCAACGGTCGCAGGTTCGAATCCTGCCTCGGGCATGGATGTGTGTGATGTCCTTAGGTTAGTTAGGTTTAAGTAGTTCTAAGTTCTAGGGGACTGATGACCTCAGATGTTAAGTCCCATAGTGCTAAGAGCCATTTGAGCCATTTTTGAAGTTATGCCGCCGAGGTAAGGTACTTACTGCATTCGAAGCCACATTGGGCGACTTGCTCGTCGAAGATGGGTATGAAATGAAGATGAGGACGACGAAACACCCAGTCCCTGACCGGAGAAAAAAAAATCTCCTGACCCAGCCGGGAATCGAAGCCGGGCCTGTTGGCGTGACGTGGCATACCGCAGCGCTGACCACTCAGCTAACGGGGGGGGGACTGGGTTCACAATGATGATAATTCACAGAAAAGAACTGATTGATGTCCAAACTGTGATAAGTGATGTGACAAAAAAGAGACCGTCGTCTTCCTTTTGTACTTCTAATTTCTACTAAATGGTAATCATTTTATTTACGCGTGTTAAAGTATCAGACAAAAGCAGCTTTTATACACTTCAAACTAAATTAAAACAGTATTTAAATTTTCTTTTATTATTAATTCTGACGGGATCGTGCACTATAAATTCCAGGGAGTCAGCCAACTTATTAAAATAATTAAGTAATTTCTTAAATAATTAATGTTTTAAATAAATTAGTTTTGTTAGACGCGCTTGACAATGGTTTTTTGTGTGAGACCCGTTCTGACTTTTTATTCTACCGTAGATATCTCTTCAACTAAAAACTTCTTTTATCGGAGTTCGAAAACATTTACTCAGTGAAGTAATGGTTCGTACTACACCATTCATGTGCATTTAATGAACACTGAGTCTTTCGCCCTTACAAGAAACAGTACATCTGAGGATGACTTTTAACATAAAATGAAAAAAATTTAAGTAATATCACTATATTCAATTACGGGACACAAACAATACATTTACCATGAGACATTGGACCAGTTACAGTACGCAAAAACATATGATAGCGCCTAGAATGATTGCGCGTCAGTTGCTGTTGTGGTCTTCAGTCCTGAGACTGGTTTGATGCAGCTCTCCATGCTACTCTATCATGTGCAAGCTTCTTCATCTCCCAGTACCTACTGCAACCTACATCCTTCTGAATCTGCTTAGTGTATTCATCTCTTGGTCTCCCTCTACGATTTTTACCCTCCACGCTGCCCTCCAATACTAAATTGGTGATCCCTTGATGCCTCAGAACATGTCCTACCAACCGATCCCTTCTTCTGGTCAAGTTGTGCCACAAACTTCTCTTCTCCCCAATCCTATTCTATACTTCCTCATTAGTTATGTGATCTACCCATCTAATTTTCAGCATTCTTTTGTAGCACCACATTTCTAAAGCTTCTATTCTCTTCTTGTCCAAACTATTTATCGTCCATGTTTCACTTCCATACATGGCTACACTCCATACAAATACTTTCAGAAATGACTTCCTGACACTTAAATCTATACTCGATATTAACAAATTTCTCTTCTTGAGAAACGCTTTCCTTGCCATTGCCACTCTACATTTTATATCCTCTCTTCTTCGACCATCATCAGTTATTTTGCTCCCCAAATAGCAAAACACCTTTACTACTTTAAGTGTCTCATTTTCTAATTTAATTCCCTCAGCATCACTCGACTTAGTTCAACTACATTCCATTATCCTCGTTTTGCTTATGTTGATGTTCATCTTATATCCTCCTTTCAAGACACTGTCCATTCCATTCAACTGCTCTCCCAAGTCCTTGGCTGTCTCTGACAGAATTACAATGTCATCGGCGAACCTCAAAGTTTTTATTTCTTCCCCATGGATTTTAATACCTACTCCGAATTTTTCTTTTGTTTCCTTTACTGCTTGCTCAATATACAGATTGAATAACATCGGGGAGAGGCTACAACCCTGTCTTACTCCCTTCCCAACCACTGCTTCCCTTTCATGCCCCTCGACTCTTATACCTGCCATCTGGTTTCTGTACAAATTGTAAATAGCCTTTCGCTCCCTGTATTTTACCTCTGCCACCTTTAGAATTTGAAAGAGAGTACTCCAGTCAACATTGTCAAAAGCTTTCTCTAAGTCTACAAATGCTAGAAACGTAAGTTTGCCTTTCCTTAATCTTTCTTGTAAGATAAGTCGTAAGGTCAGTATTGCCTCACGTGTTCCAGTATTTCTACGGAATCCAAACTGATCTTCCCCGAGGTCAGCTTCTACTAGTTTTTCCATTCGACTGTAAAGAATTCGTGTTAGTATTTTGCAGCTGTGGCTTGTTAAACTGATTGTTCGGCAATTTTCACATCTGTCAACACCTGCTTTCTTTGGGATTGGAATTATTATATTCCCCTTGAAGTCTGAGGGTATTACGCCTGTTTCGTACATCTTGCTCACCAGATGGTAGAGTTTTGTCAGGACTGGCTCTCCCAAGGCCGTCAATAGTTCCAATGGAATGTTGTCTACTCCGGGGCCTTGTTTCGACTCAGGTCTTTCAGTGCTCTGTCAAACTCTTCACGCAGTATCGTATCTCCCATTTCATCTTCATCTACATCCTCTTCCATTTCCATAATATTGTCCTCAAGTACATCGCCCTTGTATAGATCCTCTATATACTCCTTCCACCTTTCTGCTTTCCCTTCTTTGCTTAGAACTGGGTTTCCATCTGAGCTGTTGATATTCATACAAGTGGTTCTCTTATATCCAAAGCTCTCTTTAATTTTCCTGTAGGCAGTATCTATCTTACCCCTAGTGAGATAGGCCTCTACATCCTTACATTTGTCCTCTAGCCATCCCTGCTTAGCAATTTTGCACTTCCTGTCGATCTCATTTTTGAGACGTTTGTATTCCTTTTTGCCTGCTTCATTTACTGCGTTTTTGTATTTTCTCCTTTCATCAATTAAATTCAATATTTCTTCTGTTACCCAAGGATTTCTACTAGCCCTCGTCTTTTTACCTACTTGATCCTCTGCTGCCTTCACTACTTCATCCCTCAAAGCTACCCATTCTTCTTCTACTGTATTTCTTCCCCCCATTCCTGTCAATTGTTCCCTTATGCTCTCCCTGAAACTCTGTACAACCTCTGGTTCTTTCAGTTTATCCAGGTCCCATCTCCTTAAATTCCCACCTTTTTGCAGTTTCTTCAGTTTTAATCTACTGGTCATAACCAATAGATTGTGGTCAGAGTCCACATCTGCCGCTGGAAATGTCTTACAATTTAAAACGTGGTTCCTAAATCTTTGTCTTACCATTATTGCGCATCTACAAAATATAAATATTAATGGCGGTGTGCGAAATAAATGTGCCGAAATCGGAGAAAAGCGTCCATCTTGGCTCGCTTCTAAAATAAATTGGTGCCTTCCCTTTGACAGAAATAACTGAGGGACTTTGTATATTATAGTCGATGCATCCGTTCACAGTACTTAATTTTAATTAATTCTTCATTAATTTATTTATTATGTTTCAAATTCTTCGTTTGTAAATGCCGTTCTTCCCGCAGATGTACCTGTTTAAGTCCTAGACTATGAAAGTAGGCAATTAACGGAAACAGTGTAGAACATTTTCGTAGCATCTGCGCTAAGTTTTGGTAAAAATATTCAAATTTCATTACCTAATAAAACTGATTTCAAGATGTAATTCATAACCTCAATAAATAGCTTTCGTAATGTCATTAATGTTCTACGTAAACAAATGTAAACCAATGACATATTTTATTTTTATATTTTAGACGTTAAATCAATATTGGTCAATAAAATTAATTTTCAGTTGGAGCCATCGGAAAACGAAAGGC
This sequence comes from Schistocerca serialis cubense, assembly GCF_023864345.2. NCBI lineage: Eukaryota > Metazoa > Arthropoda > Insecta > Orthoptera > Acrididae > Schistocerca > Schistocerca serialis. The sequence goes on along the minus strand of NC_064638.1, from coordinate 147,812,855 downwards.
ATACACAATTCCCTACCCCCCACCTCCCACAGAAAAAAAATTGTAAATCCTCAGATGTGTTTTTGAATGCCTGGTTCAGGCACTTCCTTGGTTTTCGATTGGGAGAATCCCAATTCCATAGTTTAAAGCCGAAAATATTTTGTTTATCGTGTACCACATGATCTACAACTTTAATTGGTTGTCTGACTGGTTTGGGGGAGAGGACCAAACAGCGAGGTCACCGGTCCCATCAGGTTACGGAAGGATGGGGAAGGAATTCGGCCACGCCCTCTCAAAGGAACCATCCCGGCATTTGCCTGAAGCGATTTAGGGAAATCACGGAAAACCTAAATCAAGATGGCCGGAAGCGGATTTGAACAGTCGTGCTCCCGAATGCGAAACCAGTGTGCTAACCACTGCACCACGTCGTTCGGTATGCTTTTAATATACTTCACCTTCACAATCTTTAAGTTTCGTAATTTCCTTTGTTATTGTAACAAATTCTCGATTTTTAGAGCCGGCCGCTGTGACCGAGCGGTTCTAGGCGCTTCAGTCTGGGACCGCACGACCGCTACGGTAGCAACTTCGAATGCTGCCTCGGGCATGGATGTGTCTGATGTCCTTAGGTTAGTTAGGTCTAAGTTCTAGGGGACTGATGACCTCAGATGTTAAGTCCCATAGTGCTCGGAGTCATGTGAACCTTCTTTTCGATTTTTAGAAACGAATTTGTATTAACCGGTTGACTAAAAAGACTTTCATCTCTAAGAGTAAAAGAGCAACATACAGACTTACCGTCATCTGACTGATAAATGTTCAAAACATGAAGGAACATATTTGATAATCGATCATGAAATAAATCAGTGGAAATGGTAACCGGGAGAGCTTACTTCATGCAGCGGAAATCACTGAGTAAGAAAGAGATGCACGGTGCAGTTCCCACACGTAGCTACCAGCAATTCCGTCATTATCCGGATGTGTAAGAATAATCACCAGTATCCCCGTCAATACGCCCCTGCTCTCTCGGCAGGCCCGCGGGCATCCGGTAAAGGCAAAGAAAAATGCAGCACTCATTAGAGGTCATTAACGTCTTCAGCGCCATTCCTGTTTGGCAGGAAGACGCACGTTCATTGTCGACCTTCTTAACATTCCCCGGAGGTGTCTACGAGATTTTAATTAAAACCGCAACGCAACCGCTTTACATCTCAAAGTGTGGTCTTTGTCGGCGACCACGGCGGGCGAACAATTAGATTGCTTTGTGGCTGACGTCTCCATTGAGTGAGTCACGGTTCGTTAGGCTGGCGCTCGAGCGTGAAATACTGCGACGGAGCGCGCGATTAAAATCCCAGGCGCGCCGCAGGTATCCCCGGGCGATCACGAGCGCCGCGGCCGCCTTCGCCTAATCAAGCGCTGTCCTTTGAGGCCGCAGCCGTGTGTACGCCGCCGCCGCCGCCGCCGCCGACAACAACGCGCGGAAACGTCGGGCTGCCTGGCGCCGCCGGCTCTGCGTACGCAGCGCGGCTCCGCCTCTGTCGCCAGTGTTTGCCTCCGAGACCCGTGAAGCTACCGTCAGGGGCCCCGTGTTAAATAGATACCAGGCCCAAACCCACAAACTACAACTACTGGTGTCTGTGCTCACTCCGTCTGTTATATTCCGATCCACGAACAGTGGCTGTTCCCGCATGTCGATGCATTGATGGGGATTGCATTATTGATGATTTGACGATTCCAAATGACAGTTGCAGTAAGCGAATGCGCGTGCTTTGTGCTTGAAGAAAGCGTATATCATGCAAATTATGTCCTTCGTTTGCTTACTCAAAATTTACACTACTGTTCATTCAAATTGCTACACCACGAAGATGACGTGCTACAGACGCGAAATTTAACCGTCAGGAAGAAGATGCTGTGATACGCAAATGATTAGCTTTTCAGAGAAATTCACTCAAGTTTGGCGCCGCTGGTGACACCTGCAGCGTGTTGATATGAGGAAAGTTTCCAACCGATTTCTCATACACAAACAGCAGTTGACCGGCGTTGCCTGGTGAAACGTTGTTGTGATGCCTCGTGTAATGAGGGGAAATGCGTACCATCACGTTTCCGACTTTGATGAAGGTCTGATTGTAGCCTATCGCGATTGCGGTTTATCGTATCGCGACATTGCTGCTCGCGTTGATCGAGATCCAATGACTGTTAGCAGAATATGGAATCGATAGGTTCAGGAGGGTAATACGGAACGCCGTGCTGGATACCAACGGCCTCGTATCAGTAGCAGTCAGACATCTTATCCGTATGGCTGTAACGGATCATTCAGCCACGTCTCGATCCCTGAGTCAACAGATGGGGACGTTTGCAAGACAAAAACTATCTGCATGAACAGTTCGACGACGTTTCCAGCAGCAGGGAGAAGCTCGTTTCCATTTTTGAAGCGATGAATACGCTGAAGTTGTTTCTTCAGTTTCATGAGGTAGTGCAGTACACTTCAGAGTTGGTCGTTCCATCACGAGGGAGGATATCTAACAGAACAGCCCCTTCAGAGTCCCAGAAGACCGTCGCCATGGTTTTCCCATCTGAGTGAACTTATTCTCTTGAGGAGGGGTGTTTTGGCGCCATTCCATGGACCGTCATTTTGTTTCCGCTTCGAAGTGATGAACCCACGTTTCAACGCCTTTGACGAAATTCTACAAAAAAACTGTCACGATCAGCCTCGAAACGCGCAAGAATCTCCGCACTGACAGTCTTTCGTTGCCGTTTATGGTCTTCTAATAGGAAGGAAGACAGCCGAACACACACTTTTGTGTACCCCAACTGGTGCGCGGATTTTTCAGCACTACCAACAGAGGCGTCCAGCTATGCAGCGAGGTGTTTGATGGTGATCTGACGATCAACTCGAATGAGAGTCACGGCTGTATGCGGCTGCCCGGCACACGGGAGATCGGACAGGTTTGCGCGACCTTGTTTCCACAATGAGGAACTCACCTTGCTTTGTCCGCCGCCAGGTCTCCATAGACAGTCTGCAAGCGCCTATGAATATCTGCAACGCTCTGATTTTTCTCCGAAAGAAACTCAATGACGGTTGTCTGCTTGGAACGCACCTCTGTTACAGACTCCGTACTGATGGCTACGTACAGCGCCGCCACGTATCCAAACCTCGTGAAACTATGAGGGCTGAAGAGGGAATATTCCACGATGTCCCACAATAAATTCCGCCTTTTCTTAACCGAAGTTGGCCGCAGAAAAGGTGTTGCACTGCTTCTTAGACGGCCCTCGTACAGAATTAGCTGTGCCATACACATAGTACGGCAGGATGTACAGACAGGCAACTGAAATTCAAAAGAACCAAACAAAAACAACTTAAGCAGATAAGGAGGACTGAAATTAGGCGAGCTATGGCCCTCAGTGCTAAGTAAAGCATTTAGTAACAAACTCCCATGAGACACGTTGGCAAGCTTCCGCGACCTTAGGCACACGTCAGATGACGTCACGACCCGAGCGTTGTGCTATCACGTATAACAGTGTAGCCAAATGGTGCGCCGAAAGGCCAACTAGTGGAAAGTTTTGTAGGTTTTTGACAAGCCCTCCATATGTTGTCGAGGGTGCTGAATCCGAATAATCAATGCACCACCTAAATTTCGGCTCGGACATGAGTTAAAAATGGAGGAAGACAAGAAAGAATAGGACTTCTTCGGTTTTTCGCTTATAGCTTCTAACCAATGAAAATTTCCGAAAAATTGACCACTTACGAAAGTAGGAAGGATAAAATATGTTGCGAATAGAGTTAGTAGCGAACAAATAATAAATTTAAATTTCATGCATTATTCACGCACCTCATTGTTCGTAACGTCACATAGATTATGCAGAGCCGGCCGTTGTGGCCTAGCGGTTCTAGGCGCTTCAGTCTGGAACAGCGCGACTGCTAAGGTCAGGTTCGAATCCTGCCTCGGGCTTGGATGTGTGTGATGTCCTTAGGTTAGTTAAGTTTAAGTAGTTCTAAGTTCTAGGGGACTGATGACCTCAGATGTTGAGTCCCATAGTGCTCAGAGCCATTTGAACCATTTTTCATTATGTAGATAGGTCGTTATTAGTCCCACAGCAACCGCTGCGTGACAGTAAGGGTATGTGTACCAAGTTTGTTTAAAATCAGTGGAAAGGTTTAGGGAAGGATGTGAAACATACATACACACATTTTTGTAATATATACGGATTAATTTATTAACATTTCGGAGTGACTCATCGCCATGGTAACTATGGTGGGTCGTTTGCTGCTAAAAAATAGCAACAAAGCTGCAGAAATTCTCTCTTCGTCTTTTTCTGCAGCTTTTGCCAGAGCCATCATTTATCCTCATTTTTACGTAATTGCATTGCTAATTACAAAGCAACACATGTGGCACAAAATAAATTTTGGCGAAGTAAATCAAATTTTTCTGTATATTTAAGAGAAAAATAATAAGCGATAAGTAAGATCTCGATAGAAAAATTTTGTTAATGAATTGAAATCTGTCTGAAAATTGTATTGTATTTGGGTAATACTGTCTATTAGGCAAGGTTAATTTGGTGCCTGCGAACTCTTGGATCGCCGGCGTTCACGTAGAGTGCAGACAACGCTGCCATCGCGCAGGTAACGAGACAGCAGGTAACAAGAGGGTGCCAATTCGCTTTGGATTCTCGATTACTCGCCGCAGTAATTACGGCTGGTGCTACATACGCCGACAGAGATCGCTGCTAATGGCCATGCCCTCAACGGAACTAACCATATTCATCCGCAACTCCATGTAAGTTATCGCCCAGAGCGATCCATGGTACAAGGTACGGCACCTCACCAAACAACAAGAGGCAACAGCCAGAATTCACTTCCTTCTGCACCAAATCGAAGTAAGTGTGATGGAGCATCACAACAGACGCTGGGCCAAAATACTAGTAACACTGCAGTGAGGTGTTTTAATATGGGATGCCGTCTGCATTTTGAACAAGAAGCGGAAAAGACTGCCGCCATTGACAATGCTAGCTGACAACGTTCATATACCTATGGACAAGGCCAACGTTCTGGTTAATACATTTGAAGCCAACTTCGACCCTTGCATGAGCCGATTACTCAAGCCAATATCTATGTGATGGAAGAACGTCTTCCAGTTTTCCTTGCTGCTGAGAGAGAAGATGAAGAAGAAGAGGAAGCTACCATCACAGACCCGAAAGTCTAGCGGTACCTAAAAGCCCCTCTAAGAAGAAAGCTCAAGAACACGATGCAATCAAAGCCTAGATGCTCAGAGCGGCACCCAGGAGCGATCACATACCACGCTTACACGTTCTCTACCATTATGCAGCAGAAAATATACCGCATAGCGAGGAAACGAGCAGCTGCTGTTGTGGTTCCTGAACCTGGCATAAACCGGATAGAACTAACGATCTACCAGGCAGTTAGTTACTGCCAAAGCTGAACCGATGCCTTTGACACTATCCACTTGCAACAGCTGGATCACTACCTCAAGCAAGTACCTCAAGCAAGACGACATCCTAGTTGAAGAACAAATTGACTTCAATGTTCGACACTCCACCCCACATGAGCTGCTACGATTAGGAGAAGACGCCACGATCACCTTCGATTACAAGGAATACTGAGGTATGGTTTTATTAGCAGTCACATGCGCTTTCGACATGGTGTGGCAACGTGCAATAATGTACAAGCTCTACACTGAAGGAATGGCTGCATCGTTGGTGGCGCTCCTCGCAGGTTACCTCGAGAGCAGAGTATTTCTTCGTCAGGATCGACACCGGTAAATCTGTGGCCCGAGAAATGAACGCAGGAGAGCCACAAGTGTCGGTCACAGAGCCTGTCGCCCACACAACCTATACTGCCGACCTCCCTACGTCACCACTGTGAACCAAATATGTTTACGCACATGGCACCGCTTTAAATTTGCCGTAGTTGGTTGCCACAAGCCATTCAAACGGTGGCATTAAGACGCCTACACCGATCTCGATCCCTTGACAGCAGAGTGGAGCATTTGTTTTAACGTCGCCGAATGCTTGACAGTGCAACTGACCAAGAGTACCCTCCAAGCATCAATAACATTCTACTCACCAACAGACCGACCACGTGCGCACTAACGGTGAAATATCTTGGAGTGACAGTGGGCCGCCTTGTACTTTGGAAATATCATGTTTACGGCATCCACAAGAAGACAACCAACAACGAGGGCGCCCTTTATCCGCTCAGCAATGAAGCATCGGCTCTCTCCGTTAAATGCGGTGTTGACTCATCACGCAGCGTCAGGCAAGCTCGCGCTAGTCAGATTCAAGGAGTTGCAAAGCAGATTTATGACAAGGTGAGGAACTACCAAGATTCTAGGATTGGTTGCCCTGGGAGGCGGAATGAACCGAATGATCGCTAAAAGCTGAAGCCAAGCTCCACACATACATAAAACATCGTGATGAAATAAACACACAACACACAATAGTAGATACGCACCTTCTAAACACTGCAGTGTAAGTACATTACAATAACCCTCTAGAAGATGCAGAAGACATAACGAACCTTGCAAAACTAAAATGGTCTAGTTGGTGGAACCATGGACACAATTCAGACAGAAGCTCAACTGTAAAAGTAACAGATGATATTAAGAACTTTCAGCTATTTGCTTTTGCCAGCTTGTCTACAAGTGGATATTATGAGTAAAAGTATACAAATTTTCCCATGCAAATGTATGTCTTCGTGAATGTAGAGCAAAGGTCAACCACCTTTTCACTATCTACTAAGCGAAGCACACTGCTCATCAAAAGGTGGTAAAAAATATGGCTCTGAGCACTATGGGACTCAACATCTGAGCTCATCAGTCCCCTACAACTTAGAACTACTTAAACCTAACTAACCTTAGGACATCACACACATCCATGCCCGAGGCAGGATTCGAACCTGCGACCGTAGCGGTCACGCGGTTCCAAACTGAAGCGCCTAGAACCACACGGCCACACCGGCCGGCAAAAGGCGGTGAACCAAAAACATGATTAATGAAAGGCAAGTGATACAGTTGATTCATTTTGCACACAAATGTGAATGAAAAGAATAATGGCAAATACGTAACATTTAAAAAAGATATCAAAGAAAAACATTCATACAAATTTCCAAGTACAAAAGATAGTATCCAACACATGATCCCAATTTACAAAATGAAAAGCTGATTATTAATAAATGTAATCAAAAAATATTGAAACATATTTAAAACCGCTACATACAGGTCAATCGCTGATAAAAAAAAGTGAGACACGAGTAAAATTTCTAGCAATGAACAACTCCGCAATTATTAAAACACTGATAATAATATACCAAAAACGGCAAATTATAAATTTTGTATACTGATCAGTCAGAACATTATGACCACCTATCTGAAAGACAGTATGTCCATTTCTGACACGGATAACAGCTGCGACGCATCGTGGTATGGAAGCCATGATATCTTGGAAGTGGCTACACACAAGTAGCCCAATTCCCGTAAACACCGGAGAGGTGGAAGATAAGCTTTGACGCCATCAATCATATCACAGATGCGTTCGGTCAGGTCATGATCCGGGAAGTTGGGGGGCCAACACATCAATTGGAACTCGCCGCTGTTTTCTTCGAAATACTCCATCACGCTCCTTCCACTTGTAACAAGCGCATTATGTTGTTGAAAAATTCCACTGTCGTCAGCAAACGTATCGTCATGAACGGGTGTACATGGTCTGCGATGCAGCGTACAACATGCTCTGGGGAACATTCAAGTTGATATCCGTGGGTAATGTGCAGCTCGTGCAATGCACCGTGACGGCCAAAGAATATTGCAGCCGCCGCCACCTTCACTGCGTCCCGCAGTAGAGGTGTGGAGGAGCTGTTCCCCTATAAGACGAAGGATTGAGGCCCACCCTTCGCCATGGTGGAGAAGGTATCGGGATTCATTAGACCACGCAACACTCCGCCATGTGGCAACGTCCAGATCCGAAGGTCACAGGCCTATTTCAAAAGCAGGAGCCGATGCCATGGTGTTAACGCTGACAAATGCATGGGACGTCGGCTAAGCAGGCCATTCCTTAATAGTGTTCGTTGCCCTGTGTGTGTTCGGACAGATTACTAATCTTCCCAGTATTAAAGACATGTTGGTCCCGCTATAGCTGGCTGATTCTACTGTTTTATAAGTCCACCCAGCTGAGCCGCAGTAAAATTTGCTGTTTTGAAGAGCGCGCCGCAGCGCGTAGTGTACAGCAGTCGCCCTCCGTTGCTGGCGGTGGCGCCGCTGTGGCAATCGCAGCTTTGGTGTCTCCCTCTGGTGTGAAAGGGGAAAGGTAGCCTGTTGACGTGCATTTAAGGGGCGCTATGAGTTCGGCAGTCAGTCGGTCGTGTGGAGTGCCAATCAGTCAGTCGGAGGCAGTTGGTCAGCCAGGGCAGTCTGTCAGTCTGGGCGAGTCTGGTCAGTTTGCTCAGCCAAGTTAGTCTGGGTCTGTCTCTCATCGGCATTGGCGAGGCGGTTAGTGTGTGCCGGTCCTCCGGAGTGCTAGTATGTGTTAGACCGCCAGTCTCCTCGAGTTTGCTCAGGCAATGAGGATAGGTGGTTGGATCGATCGGTTGGTCGGTCGCGCACTGCGACACAAGATGACTTGTCCGCCTGGAGCGTCGGCGCATGTGAGGTCGCCACGTGAGTCCACTGGCCGTTTCTTATAGCGTGGGATATTGGTTTCGCGGCAAAAACGAGAGCAACAGGAGTCAACCCACAACGTCGGCCTGGCCGGTGCGAGCTGCGACGCCGTGAGACGGGAGATCGGAGCGCCTTCCTGCGTCCGTTAAAGCGGCTGGCAGCGGACGGTTCGGGAGAGCGTTTTGGAGGTGCTGCGCCAGGTCTTCGCTAGACATTGCAGCTTATTAGAAGTGACTGGACATAGGTTGTGTCATTTAGTTGTTAAATTCTTCTTGTTTTATTGGTCAGTCTCTTCTCCCCAGCCTGCTCGTCTGTCTCTCGTTCGCGTTTGTTAGGTAGTGTTTGTCTGTCTGTCTGTCGTACGTTAATAGCTGCCTCTGTCATGTTTGTCGGATTCGGTTGACGAATTTATTGCTTAAAAGCCGAATTCTTGAAATATGTTACTATCTTGCTTATCATCTTGCGAGGTGGTATATATGTAATGTAGAGCATGTTGAACATTTGAAGTAAGTCTGCATTTATTTAAATAGATATTTTAGTTTATAAGCTTACCACCCTTCCACCGTAAGAGCCGTTAAAAATTTGCACTTTCGGTGGCAAATATTTTGAGGGTTATACCATTTCCAATCCTCTTATGGGGTGCATAGTTTACATGTTTGTGTGAGTTGTAAAAATTTTTTTTAAAGTAATCTGGTGTGTTGCTCATTGGCACCAGTGCACTCATTCAGAGGTTGTTGTGAGCGGTTATGACTACAGCCATGTTGAAACGCAGCAGGCAATCTCCGCAGCCAAAAGGCTCCTACTGTTGATATTGTTCTTTGCCTCTAAATAAAACTGTAACTTGATATTTCGAGGGTGCTTTTCTGCTTATAATTATAAATCTTTTCTGAAAACGCTTTTAGCAATAAAATTAACATTTGTTAAATTGTGACGTCCTATTTCGAGTGTGATTTCAGCTTATAATTTTAAACCTGTTTTGAAAAAGCTTTTAGGAATACATTCACATTTAATAAAAGTAATTTTCCATCAGTTACTTCCTGGCAAGTATTTCCACACTCACCTAGTGTGATTAAATGTGTCAAAGTTCTTGATGAATCGCCAGTAAATAAAATAAATTCTCTTTAAGAAATAAATTTTGAAAGTTAAAAATCACAGTTCACCAGCCTACGGCGTCCGATATCTGTAATAAGAGGTGAATAAGCTACAGCAAAAATGCGGGCATGATTTCACCTCGGTATCGCTACGTGTTGGAACACTGACCACAGCGCACCTAAACAGCAGACAACAGACACAGTTTCCGAAATGCTAGTCCCGAGATCCAATGACATAAAAATCTACATTGTGACCAACACAAATATATGGCGCAAATGCCCCATTCCACACACAGACAGAGCACCCAACATTCTGCTTGATCGGTGCACAACACTGACTACAGATTATTCATCACCACGATATATTCCAGCACTTCACTATATCCCTACATCCAAATATAAATTTAAATGATGGTCTTACTCCAGCACTTCAGTATATCCTTACATACAGGCATATCATGGTCTTACTCCAGCACTTCAGTATATCCTTACATACAGGCATAAATTCAAAAGACCGACTTGGCCGACTTAGCTCGACTGACGCTCGCTGACGCTCGGTTAGAATACTATACATACGACAACAAAACGACATTCGACTACGAGAAACATGAGAATGATGCATTACCCTCGATACGTCAGAGTATGTACAGGCACACAGGAAGGGCTCATGCGACGTCCCGACTCTCTGCAGACGTAGAGTAGCGCATCAGGAAGGGTACACTTGGCAAGTGTTGATTTGAGCGAGCACACCGCCAGCTTAAAGCCAGTCAGCCTCTGTGGCCTAATGGATAAGGCATCGGTCTCCTAAACCGGGGATTGTGGGTTCGAGTCCCACCAGAGGTACACGTTTTACTCACTGGGGCAAAATCAGTCTCACCACATACAGGTGTAATAGTTGAGAAAGTTGGTGTTTGTGAGTGCTTACAGGTATCACAGGTATGACGACGATATGAAAATTCACACTTACTGACAACCTGAAACGAAACGATGGCCATTATCAATCGACCTGTTAGCTGCGGAAGTGTTTCAAAGCGTGATGGCGCTGTGAAAGGAAACGCTATTTTAAAATTACTTGTTGGTAAACGGTATGACCCATATGAATAGTCACTTACCTGTCTTGTGTGCAGGACTTACAGTTCAGAAAGGGAATAGCCTAAGACGGCAGGTATAAGAATTGCCAGCGGAAAGTAGGTGGCTGGACTTCAATATGTCTGAGTATGTACAGGCACACAGGAAAGGCTCATGCGACGTCCCGACTCTCTGCAGACGTAGAGTAGCGCATCAGGAAGGGTACACTTGGCAAGTGTTGATTTGAGCGAGCACACCGCCAGATTAAAGCCAGTCAGCCTCTGTGGCCTAATGGATAAGGCATCGGTCTCCTAAACCGGGGATTGTGGGTTCGAGTCCCACCAGAGGTACACGTTTTACTCACTGGGGCAAAATCAGTCTCACCACATACAGGTGTAATAGTTGAGAAAGTTGGTGTTTGTGAGTGCTTACAGGTATCACAGGTATGACGACGATATGAAAATTCACACTTACTGACAACCTGAAACGAAACGATGGCCATTATCAATCGACCTGTTAGCTGCGGAAGTGTTTCAAAGCGTGATGGCGCTGTGAAAGGAAACGCTATTTTAAAATTACTTGTTGGTAAACGGTATGACCCATATGAATAGTCACTTACCTGTCTTGTGTGCAGGACTTACAGTTCAGAAAGGGAATAGCCTAAGACGGCAGGTATAAGAATTGCCAGCGGAAAGTAGGTGGCTGGACTTCAATATGTCTGAGTATGTACAGGCACACAGGAAAGGCTCATGCGACGTCCCGACTCTCTGCAGACGTAGAGTAGCGCATCAGGAAGGGTACACTTGGCAAGTGTTGATTTGAGCGAGCACACCGCCAGATTAAAGCCAGTCAGCCTCTGTGGCCTAATGGATAAGGCATCGGTCTCCTAAACCGGGGATTGTGGGTTCGAGTCCCACCAGAGGTACACGTTTTACTCACTGGGGCAAAATCAGTCTCACCACATACAGGTGTAATAGTTGAGAAAGTTGGTGTTTGTGAGTGCTTACAGGTATCACAGGTATGACGACGATATGAAAATTCACACTTACTGACAACCTGAAACGAAACGATGGCCATTATCAATCGACCTGTTAGCTGCGGAAGTGTTTCAAAGCGTGATGGCGCTGTGAAAGGAAACGCTATTTTAAAATTACTTGTTGGTAAACGGTATGACCCATATGAATAGTCACTTACCTGTCTTGTGTGCAGGACTTACAGTTCAGAAAGGGAATAGCCTAAGACGGCAGGTATAAGAATTGCCAGCGGAAAGTAGGTGGCTGGACTTCAATATGTCTGAGTATGTACAGGCACACAGGAAAGGCTCATGCGACGTCCCGACTCTCTGCAGACGTAGAGTAGCGCATCAGGAAGGGTACACTTGGCAAGTGTTGATTTGAGCGAGCACACCGCCAGATTAAAGCCAGTCAGCCTCTGTGGCCTAATGGATAAGGCATCGGTCTCCTAAACCGGGGATTGTGGGTTCGAGTCCCACCAGAGGTACACGTTTTACTCACTGGGGCAAAATCAGTCTCACCACATACAGGTGTAATAGTTGAGAAAGTTGGTGTTTGTGAGTGCTTACAGGTATCACAGGTATGACGACGATATGAAAATTCACACTTACTGACAACCTGAAACGAAACGATGGCCATTATCAATCGACCTGTTAGCTGCGGAAGTGTTTCAAAGCGTGATGGCGCTGTGAAAGGAAACGCTATTTTAAAATTACTTGTTGGTAAACGGTATGACCCATATGAATAGTCACTTACCTGTCTTGTGTGCAGGACTTACAGTTCAGAAAGGGAATAGCCTAAGACGGCAGGTATAAGAATTGCCAGCGGAAAGTAGGTGGCTGGACTTCAATATGTCTGAGTATGTACAGGCACACAGGAAAGGCTCATGCGACGTCCCGACTCTCTGCAGACGTAGAGTAGCGCATCAGGAAGGGTACACTTGGCAAGTGTTGATTTGAGCGAGCACACCGCCAGATTAAAGCCAGTCAGCCTCTGTGGCCTAATGGATAAGGCATCGGTCTCCTAAACCGGGGATTGTGGGTTCGAGTCCCACCAGAGGTACACGTTTTACTCACTGGGGCAAAATCAGTCTCACCACATACAGGTGTAATAGTTGAGAAAGTTGGTGTTTGTGAGTGCTTACAGGTATCACAGGTATGACGACGATATGAAAATTCACACTTACTGACAACCTGAAACGAAACGATGGCCATTATCAATCGACCTGTTAGCTGCGGAAGTGTTTCAAAGCGTGATGGCGCTGTGAAAGGAAACGCTATTTTAAAATTACTTGTTGGTAAACGGTATGACCCATATGAATAGTCACTTACCTGTCTTGTGTGCAGGACTTACAGTTCAGAAAGGGAATAGCCTAAGACGGCAGGTATAAGAATTGCCAGCGGAAAGTAGGTGGCTGGACTTCAATATGTCTGAGTATGTACAGGCACACAGGAAAGGCTCATGCGACGTCCCGACTCTCTGCAGACGTAGAGTAGCGCATCAGGAAGGGTACACTTGGCAAGTGTTGATTTGAGCGAGCACACCGCCAGATTAAAGCCAGTCAGCCTCTGTGGCCTAATGGATAAGGCATCGGTCTCCTAAACCGGGGATTGTGGGTTCGAGTCCCACCAGAGGTACACGTTTTACTCACTGGGGCAAAATCAGTCTCACCACATACAGGTGTAATAGTTGAGAAAGTTGGTGTTTGTGAGTGCTTACAGGTATCACAGGTATGACGACGATATGAAAATTCACACTTACTGACAACCTGAAACGAAACGATGGCCATTATCAATCGACCTGTTAGCTGCGGAAGTGTTTCAAAGCGTGATGGCGCTGTGAAAGGAAACGCTATTTTAAAATTACTTGTTGGTAAACGGTATGACCCATATGAATAGTCACTTACCTGTCTTGTGTGCAGGACTTACAGTTCAGAAAGGGAATAGCCTAAGACGGCAGGTATAAGAATTGCCAGCGGAAAGTAGGTGGCTGGACTTCAATATGTCTGAGTATGTACAGGCACACAGGAAAGGCTCATGCGACGTCCCGACTCTCTGCAGACGTAGAGTAGCGCATCAGGAAGGGTACACTTGGCAAGTGTTGATTTGAGCGAGCACACCGCCAGATTAAAGCCAGTCAGCCTCTGTGGCCTAATGGATAAGGCATCGGTCTCCTAAACCGGGGATTGTGGGTTCGAGTCCCACCAGAGGTACACGTTTTACTCACTGGGGCAAAATCAGTCTCACCACATACAGGTGTAATAGTTGAGAAAGTTGGTGTTTGTGAGTGCTTACAGGTATCACAGGTATGACGACGATATGAAAATTCACACTTACTGACAACCTGAAACGAAACGATGGCCATTATCAATCGACCTGTTAGCTGCGGAAGTGTTTCAAAGCGTGATGGCGCTGTGAAAGGAAACGCTATTTTAAAATTACTTGTTGGTAAACGGTATGACCCATATGAATAGTCACTTACCTGTCTTGTGTGCAGGACTTACAGTTCAGAAAGGGAATAGCCTAAGACGGCAGGTATAAGAATTGCCAGCGGAAAGTAGGTGGCTGGACTTCAATATGTCTGAGTATGTACAGGCACACAGGAAAGGCTCATGCGACGTCCCGACTCTCTGCAGACGTAGAGTAGCGCATCAGGAAGGGTACACTTGGCAAGTGTTGATTTGAGCGAGCACACCGCCAGATTAAAGCCAGTCAGCCTCTGTGGCCTAATGGATAAGGCATCGGTCTCCTAAACCGGGGATTGTGGGTTCGAGTCCCACCAGAGGTACACGTTTTACTCACTGGGGCAAAATCAGTCTCACCACATACAGGTGTAATAGTTGAGAAAGTTGGTGTTTGTGAGTGCTTACAGGTATCACAGGTATGACGACGATATGAAAATTCACACTTACTGACAACCTGAAACGAAACGATGGCCATTATCAATCGACCTGTTAGCTGCGGAAGTGTTTCAAAGCGTGATGGCGCTGTGAAAGGAAACGCTATTTTAAAATTACTTGTTGGTAAACGGTATGACCCATATGAATAGTCACTTACCTGTCTTGTGTGCAGGACTTACAGTTCAGAAAGGGAATAGCCTAAGACGGCAGGTATAAGAATTGCCAGCGGAAAGTAGGTGGCTGGACTTCAATATGTCTGAGTATGTACAGGCACACAGGAAAGGCTCATGCGACGTCCCGACTCTCTGCAGACGTAGAGTAGCGCATCAGGAAGGGTACACTTGGCAAGTGTTGATTTGAGCGAGCACACCGCCAGATTAAAGCCAGTCAGCCTCTGTGGCCTAATGGATAAGGCATCGGTCTCCTAAACCGGGGATTGTGGGTTCGAGTCCCACCAGAGGTACACGTTTTACTCACTGGGGCAAAATCAGTCTCACCACATACAGGTGTAATAGTTGAGAAAGTTGGTGTTTGTGAGTGCTTACAGGTATCACAGGTATGACGACGATATGAAAATTCACACTTACTGACAACCTGAAACGAAACGATGGCCATTATCAATCGACCTGTTAGCTGCGGAAGTGTTTCAAAGCGTGATGGCGCTGTGAAAGGAAACGCTATTTTAAAATTACTTGTTGGTAAACGGTATGACCCATATGAATAGTCACTTACCTGTCTTGTGTGCAGGACTTACAGTTCAGAAAGGGAATAGCCTAAGACGGCAGGTATAAGAATTGCCAGCGGAAAGTAGGTGGCTGGACTTCAATATGTCTGAGTATGTACAGGCACACAGGAAAGGCTCATGCGACGTCCCGACTCTCTGCAGACGTAGAGTAGCGCATCAGGAAGGGTACACTTGGCAAGTGTTGATTTGAGCGAGCACACCGCCAGATTAAAGCCAGTCAGCCTCTGTGGCCTAATGGATAAGGCATCGGTCTCCTAAACCGGGGATTGTGGGTTCGAGTCCCACCAGAGGTACACGTTTTACTCACTGGGGCAAAATCAGTCTCACCACATACAGGTGTAATAGTTGAGAAAGTTGGTGTTTGTGAGTGCTTACAGGTATCACAGGTATGACGACGATATGAAAATTCACACTTACTGACAACCTGAAACGAAACGATGGCCATTATCAATCGACCTGTTAGCTGCGGAAGTGTTTCAAAGCGTGATGGCGCTGTGAAAGGAAACGCTATTTTAAAATTACTTGTTGGTAAACGGTATGACCCATATGAATAGTCACTTACCTGTCTTGTGTGCAGGACTTACAGTTCAGAAAGGGAATAGCCTAAGACGGCAGGTATAAGAATTGCCAGCGGAAAGTAGGTGGCTGGACTTCAATATGTCTGAGTATGTACAGGCACACAGGAAAGGCTCATGCGACGTCCCGACTCTCTGCAGACGTAGAGTAGCGCATCAGGAAGGGTACACTTGGCAAGTGTTGATTTGAGCGAGCACACCGCCAGATTAAAGCCAGTCAGCCTCTGTGGCCTAATGGATAAGGCATCGGTCTCCTAAACCGGGGATTGTGGGTTCGAGTCCCACCAGAGGTACACGTTTTACTCACTGGGGCAAAATCAGTCTCACCACATACAGGTGTAATAGTTGAGAAAGTTGGTGTTTGTGAGTGCTTACAGGTATCACAGGTATGACGACGATATGAAAATTCACACTTACTGACAACCTGAAACGAAACGATGGCCATTATCAATCGACCTGTTAGCTGCGGAAGTGTTTCAAAGCGTGATGGCGCTGTGAAAGGAAACGCTATTTTAAAATTACTTGTTGGTAAACGGTATGACCCATATGAATAGTCACTTACCTGTCTTGTGTGCAGGACTTACAGTTCAGAAAGGGAATAGCCTAAGACGGCAGGTATAAGAATTGCCAGCGGAAAGTAGGTGGCTGGACTTCAATATGTCTGAGTATGTACAGGCACACAGGAAAGGCTCATGCGACGTCCCGACTCTCTGCAGACGTAGAGTAGCGCATCAGGAAGGGTACACTTGGCAAGTGTTGATTTGAGCGAGCACACCGCCAGATTAAAGCCAGTCAGCCTCTGTGGCCTAATGGATAAGGCATCGGTCTCCTAAACCGGGGATTGTGGGTTCGAGTCCCACCAGAGGTACACGTTTTACTCACTGGGGCAAAATCAGTCTCACCACATACAGGTGTAATAGTTGAGAAAGTTGGTGTTTGTGAGTGCTTACAGGTATCACAGGTATGACGACGATATGAAAATTCACACTTACTGACAACCTGAAACGAAACGATGGCCATTATCAATCGACCTGTTAGCTGCGGAAGTGTTTCAAAGCGTGATGGCGCTGTGAAAGGAAACGCTATTTTAAAATTACTTGTTGGTAAACGGTATGACCCATATGAATAGTCACTTACCTGTCTTGTGTGCAGGACTTACAGTTCAGAAAGGGAATAGCCTAAGACGGCAGGTATAAGAATTGCCAGCGGAAAGTAGGTGGCTGGACTTCAATATGTCTGAGTATGTACAGGCACACAGGAAAGGCTCATGCGACGTCCCGACTCTCTGCAGACGTAGAGTAGCGCATCAGGAAGGGTACACTTGGCAAGTGTTGATTTGAGCGAGCACACCGCCAGATTAAAGCCAGTCAGCCTCTGTGGCCTAATGGATAAGGCATCGGTCTCCTAAACCGGGGATTGTGGGTTCGAGTCCCACCAGAGGTACACGTTTTACTCACTGGGGCAAAATCAGTCTCACCACATACAGGTGTAATAGTTGAGAAAGTTGGTGTTTGTGAGTGCTTACAGGTATCACAGGTATGACAACGATATGAAAATTCACACTTACTGACAACCTGAAACGAAACGATGGCCATTATCAATCGACCTGTTAGCTGCGGAAGTGTTTCAAAGCGTGATGGCGCTGTGAAAGGAAACGCTATTTTAAAATTACTTGTTGGTAAACGGTATGACCCATATGAATAGTCACTTACCTGTCTTGTGTGCAGGACTTACAGTTCAGAAAGGGAATAGCCTAAGACGGCAGGTATAAGAATTGCCAGCGGAAAGTAGGTGGCTGGACTTCAATATGTCTGAGTATGTACAGGCACACAGGAAAGGCTCATGCGACGTCCCGACTCTCTGCAGACGTAGAGTAGCGCATCAGGAAGGGTACACTTGGCAAGTGTTGATTTGAGCGAGCACACCGCCAGATTAAAGCCAGTCAGCCTCTGTGGCCTAATGGATAAGGCATCGGTCTCCTAAACCGGGGATTGTGGGTTCGAGTCCCACCAGAGGTACACGTTTTACTCACTGGGGCAAAATCAGTCTCACCACATACAGGTGTAATAGTTGAGAAAGTTGGTGTTTGTGAGTGCTTACAGGTATCACAGGTATGACGACGATATGAAAATTCACACTTACTGACAACCTGAAACGAAACGATGGCCATTATCAATCGACCTGTTAGCTGCGGAAGTGTTTCAAAGCGTGATGGCGCTGTGAAAGGAAACGCTATTTTAAAATTACTTGTTGGTAAACGGTATGACCCATATGAATAGTCACTTACCTGTCTTGTGTGCAGGACTTACAGTTCAGAAAGGGAATAGCCTAAGACGGCAGGTATAAGAATTGCCAGCGGAAAGTAGGTGGCTGGACTTCAATATGTCTGAGTATGTACAGGCACACAGGAAAGGCTCATGCGACGTCCCGACTCTCTGCAGACGTAGAGTAGCGCATCAGGAAGGGTACACTTGGCAAGTGTTGATTTGAGCGAGCACACCGCCAGATTAAAGCCAGTCAGCCTCTGTGGCCTAATGGATAAGGCATCGGTCTCCTAAACCGGGGATTGTGGGTTCGAGTCCCACCAGAGGTACACGTTTTACTCACTGGGGCAAAATCAGTCTCACCACATACAGGTGTAATAGTTGAGAAAGTTGGTGTTTGTGAGTGCTTACAGGTATCACAGGTATGACGACGATATGAAAATTCACACTTACTGACAACCTGAAACGAAACGATGGCCATTATCAATCGACCTGTTAGCTGCGGAAGTGTTTCAAAGCGTGATGGCGCTGTGAAAGGAAACGCTATTTTAAAATTACTTGTTGGTAAACGGTATGACCCATATGAATAGTCACTTACCTGTCTTGTGTGCAGGACTTACAGTTCAGAAAGGGAATAGCCTAAGACGGCAGGTATAAGAATTGCCAGCGGAAAGTAGGTGGCTGGACTTCAATATGTCTGAGTATGTACAGGCACACAGGAAAGGCTCATGCGACGTCCCGACTCTCTGCAGACGTAGAGTAGCGCATCAGGAAGGGTACACTTGGCAAGTGTTGATTTGAGCGAGCACACCGCCAGATTAAAGCCAGTCAGCCTCTGTGGCCTAATGGATAAGGCATCGGTCTCCTAAACCGGGGATTGTGGGTTCGAGTCCCACCAGAGGTACACGTTTTACTCACTGGGGCAAAATCAGTCTCACCACATACAGGTGTAATAGTTGAGAAAGTTGGTGTTTGTGAGTGCTTACAGGTATCACAGGTATGACGACGATATGAAAATTCACACTTACTGACAACCTGAAACGAAACGATGGCCATTATCAATCGACCTGTTAGCTGCGGAAGTGTTTCAAAGCGTGATGGCGCTGTGAAAGGAAACGCTATTTTAAAATTACTTGTTGGTAAACGGTATGACCCATATGAATAGTCACTTACCTGTCTTGTGTGCAGGACTTACAGTTCAGAAAGGGAATAGCCTAAGACGGCAGGTATAAGAATTGCCAGCGGAAAGTAGGTGGCTGGACTTCAATATGTCTGAGTATGTACAGGCACACAGGAAAGGCTCATGCGACGTCCCGACTCTCTGCAGACGTAGAGTAGCGCATCAGGAAGGGTACACTTGGCAAGTGTTGATTTGAGCGAGCACACCGCCAGATTAAAGCCAGTCAGCCTCTGTGGCCTAATGGATAAGGCATCGGTCTCCTAAACCGGGGATTGTGGGTTCGAGTCCCACCAGAGGTACACGTTTTACTCACTGGGGCAAAATCAGTCTCACCACATACAGGTGTAATAGTTGAGAAAGTTGGTGTTTGTGAGTGCTTACAGGTATCACAGGTATGACGACGATATGAAAATTCACACTTACTGACAACCTGAAACGAAACGATGGCCATTATCAATCGACCTGTTAGCTGCGGAAGTGTTTCAAAGCGTGATGGCGCTGTGAAAGGAAACGCTATTTTAAAATTACTTGTTGGTAAACGGTATGACCCATATGAATAGTCACTTACCTGTCTTGTGTGCAGGACTTACAGTTCAGAAAGGGAATAGCCTAAGACGGCAGGTATAAGAATTGCCAGCGGAAAGTAGGTGGCTGGACTTCAATATGTCTGAGTATGTACAGGCACACAGGAAAGGCTCATGCGACGTCCCGACTCTCTGCAGACGTAGAGTAGCGCATCAGGAAGGGTACACTTGGCAAGTGTTGATTTGAGCGAGCACACCGCCAGATTAAAGCCAGTCAGCCTCTGTGGCCTAATGGATAAGGCATCGGTCTCCTAAACCGGGGATTGTGGGTTCGAGTCCCACCAGAGGTACACGTTTTACTCACTGGGGCAAAATCAGTCTCACCACATACAGGTGTAATAGTTGAGAAAGTTGGTGTTTGTGAGTGCTTACAGGTATCACAGGTATGACGACGATATGAAAATTCACACTTACTGACAACCTGAAACGAAACGATGGCCATTATCAATCGACCTGTTAGCTGCGGAAGTGTTTCAAAGCGTGATGGCGCTGTGAAAGGAAACGCTATTTTAAAATTACTTGTTGGTAAACGGTATGACCCATATGAATAGTCACTTACCTGTCTTGTGTGCAGGACTTACAGTTCAGAAAGGGAATAGCCTAAGACGGCAGGTATAAGAATTGCCAGCGGAAAGTAGGTGGCTGGACTTCAATATGTCTGAGTATGTACAGGCACACAGGAAAGGCTCATGCGACGTCCCGACTCTCTGCAGACGTAGAGTAGCGCATCAGGAAGGGTACACTTGGCAAGTGTTGATTTGAGCGAGCACACCGCCAGATTAAAGCCAGTCAGCCTCTGTGGCCTAATGGATAAGGCATCGGTCTCCTAAACCGGGGATTGTGGGTTCGAGTCCCACCAGAGGTACACGTTTTACTCACTGGGGCAAAATCAGTCTCACCACATACAGGTGTAATAGTTGAGAAAGTTGGTGTTTGTGAGTGCTTACAGGTATCACAGGTATGACAACGATATGAAAATTCACACTTACTGACAACCTGAAACGAAACGATGGCCATTATCAATCGACCTGTTAGCTGCGGAAGTGTTTCAAAGCGTGATGGCGCTGTGAAAGGAAACGCTATTTTAAAATTACTTGTTGGTAAACGGTATGACCCATATGAATAGTCACTTACCTGTCTTGTGTGCAGGACTTACAGTTCAGAAAGGGAATAGCCTAAGACGGCAGGTATAAGAATTGCCAGCGGAAAGTAGGTGGCTGGACTTCAATATGTCTGAGTATGTACAGGCACACAGGAAAGGCTCATGCGACGTCCCGACTCTCTGCAGACGTAGAGTAGCGCATCAGGAAGGGTACACTTGGCAAGTGTTGATTTGAGCGAGCACACCGCCAGATTAAAGCCAGTCAGCCTCTGTGGCCTAATGGATAAGGCATCGGTCTCCTAAACCGGGGATTGTGGGTTCGAGTCCCACCAGAGGTACACGTTTTACTCACTGGGGCAAAATCAGTCTCACCACATACAGGTGTAATAGTTGAGAAAGTTGGTGTTTGTGAGTGCTTACAGGTATCACAGGTATGACGACGATATGAAAATTCACACTTACTGACAACCTGAAACGAAACGATGGCCATTATCAATCGACCTGTTAGCTGCGGAAGTGTTTCAAAGCGTGATGGCGCTGTGAAAGGAAACGCTATTTTAAAATTACTTGTTGGTAAACGGTATGACCCATATGAATAGTCACTTACCTGTCTTGTGTGCAGGACTTACAGTTCAGAAAGGGAATAGCCTAAGACGGCAGGTATAAGAATTGCCAGCGGAAAGTAGGTGGCTGGACTTCAATATGTCTGAGTATGTACAGGCACACAGGAAAGGCTCATGCGACGTCCCGACTCTCTGCAGACGTAGAGTAGCGCATCAGGAAGGGTACACTTGGCAAGTGTTGATTTGAGCGAGCACACCGCCAGATTAAAGCCAGTCAGCCTCTGTGGCCTAATGGATAAGGCATCGGTCTCCTAAACCGGGGATTGTGGGTTCGAGTCCCACCAGAGGTACACGTTTTACTCACTGGGGCAAAATCAGTCTCACCACATACAGGTGTAATAGTTGAGAAAGTTGGTGTTTGTGAGTGCTTACAGGTATCACAGGTATGACGACGATATGAAAATTCACACTTACTGACAACCTGAAACGAAACGATGGCCATTATCAATCGACCTGTTAGCTGCGGAAGTGTTTCAAAGCGTGATGGCGCTGTGAAAGGAAACGCTATTTTAAAATTACTTGTTGGTAAACGGTATGACCCATATGAATAGTCACTTACCTGTCTTGTGTGCAGGACTTACAGTTCAGAAAGGGAATAGCCTAAGACGGCAGGTATAAGAATTGCCAGCGGAAAGTAGGTGGCTGGACTTCAATATGTCTGAGTATGTACAGGCACACAGGAAAGGCTCATGCGACGTCCCGACTCTCTGCAGACGTAGAGTAGCGCATCAGGAAGGGTACACTTGGCAAGTGTTGATTTGAGCGAGCACACCGCCAGATTAAAGCCAGTCAGCCTCTGTGGCCTAATGGATAAGGCATC
This sequence comes from Schistocerca serialis cubense, assembly GCF_023864345.2. Lineage (NCBI taxonomy): Eukaryota > Metazoa > Arthropoda > Insecta > Orthoptera > Acrididae > Schistocerca > Schistocerca serialis. The sequence continues at coordinate 147,790,255 of NC_064638.1, read as the reverse complement.
GGTCTCCTAAACCGGGGATTGTGGGTTCGAGTCCCACCAGAGGTACACGTTTTACTCACTGGGGCAAAATCAGTCTCACCACATACAGGTGTAATAGTTGAGAAAGTTGGTGTTTGTGAGTGCTTACAGGTATCACAGGTATGACGACGATATGAAAATTCACACTTACTGACAACCTGAAACGAAACGATGGCCATTATCAATCGACCTGTTAGCTGCGGAAGTGTTTCAAAGCGTGATGGCGCTGTGAAAGGAAACGCTATTTTAAAATTACTTGTTGGTAAACGGTATGACCCATATGAATAGTCACTTACCTGTCTTGTGTGCAGGACTTACAGTTCAGAAAGGGAATAGCCTAAGACGGCAGGTATAAGAATTGCCAGCGGAAAGTAGGTGGCTGGACTTCAATATGTCTGAGTATGTACAGGCACACAGGAAAGGCTCATGCGACGTCCCGACTCTCTGCAGACGTAGAGTAGCGCATCAGGAAGGGTACACTTGGCAAGTGTTGATTTGAGCGAGCACACCGCCAGATTAAAGCCAGTCAGCCTCTGTGGCCTAATGGATAAGGCATCGGTCTCCTAAACCGGGGATTGTGGGTTCGAGTCCCACCAGAGGTACACGTTTTACTCACTGGGGCAAAATCAGTCTCACCACATACAGGTGTAATAGTTGAGAAAGTTGGTGTTTGTGAGTGCTTACAGGTATCACAGGTATGACGACGATATGAAAATTCACACTTACTGACAACCTGAAACGAAACGATGGCCATTATCAATCGACCTGTTAGCTGCGGAAGTGTTTCAAAGCGTGATGGCGCTGTGAAAGGAAACGCTATTTTAAAATTACTTGTTGGTAAACGGTATGACCCATATGAATAGTCACTTACCTGTCTTGTGTGCAGGACTTACAGTTCAGAAAGGGAATAGCCTAAGACGGCAGGTATAAGAATTGCCAGCGGAAAGTAGGTGGCTGGACTTCAATATGTCTGAGTATGTACAGGCACACAGGAAAGGCTCATGCGACGTCCCGACTCTCTGCAGACGTAGAGTAGCGCATCAGGAAGGGTACACTTGGCAAGTGTTGATTTGAGCGAGCACACCGCCAGATTAAAGCCAGTCAGCCTCTGTGGCCTAATGGATAAGGCATCGGTCTCCTAAACCGGGGATTGTGGGTTCGAGTCCCACCAGAGGTACACGTTTTACTCACTGGGGCAAAATCAGTCTCACCACATACAGGTGTAATAGTTGAGAAAGTTGGTGTTTGTGAGTGCTTACAGGTATCACAGGTATGACGACGATATGAAAATTCACACTTACTGACAACCTGAAACGAAACGATGGCCATTATCAATCGACCTGTTAGCTGCGGAAGTGTTTCAAAGCGTGATGGCGCTGTGAAAGGAAACGCTATTTTAAAATTACTTGTTGGTAAACGGTATGACCCATATGAATAGTCACTTACCTGTCTTGTGTGCAGGACTTACAGTTCAGAAAGGGAATAGCCTAAGACGGCAGGTATAAGAATTGCCAGCGGAAAGTAGGTGGCTGGACTTCAATATGTCTGAGTATGTACAGGCACACAGGAAAGGCTCATGCGACGTCCCGACTCTCTGCAGACGTAGAGTAGCGCATCAGGAAGGGTACACTTGGCAAGTGTTGATTTGAGCGAGCACACCGCCAGATTAAAGCCAGTCAGCCTCTGTGGCCTAATGGATAAGGCATCGGTCTCCTAAACCGGGGATTGTGGGTTCGAGTCCCACCAGAGGTACACGTTTTACTCACTGGGGCAAAATCAGTCTCACCACATACAGGTGTAATAGTTGAGAAAGTTGGTGTTTGTGAGTGCTTACAGGTATCACAGGTATGACAACGATATGAAAATTCACACTTACTGACAACCTGAAACGAAACGATGGCCATTATCAATCGACCTGTTAGCTGCGGAAGTGTTTCAAAGCGTGATGGCGCTGTGAAAGGAAACGCTATTTTAAAATTACTTGTTGGTAAACGGTATGACCCATATGAATAGTCACTTACCTGTCTTGTGTGCAGGACTTACAGTTCAGAAAGGGAATAGCCTAAGACGGCAGGTATAAGAATTGCCAGCGGAAAGTAGGTGGCTGGACTTCAATATGTCTGAGTATGTACAGGCACACAGGAAAGGCTCATGCGACGTCCCGACTCTCTGCAGACGTAGAGTAGCGCATCAGGAAGGGTACACTTGGCAAGTGTTGATTTGAGCGAGCACACCGCCAGATTAAAGCCAGTCAGCCTCTGTGGCCTAATGGATAAGGCATCGGTCTCCTAAACCGGGGATTGTGGGTTCGAGTCCCACCAGAGGTACACGTTTTACTCACTGGGGCAAAATCAGTCTCACCACATACAGGTGTAATAGTTGAGAAAGTTGGTGTTTGTGAGTGCTTACAGGTATCACAGGTATGACGACGATATGAAAATTCACACTTACTGACAACCTGAAACGAAACGATGGCCATTATCAATCGACCTGTTAGCTGCGGAAGTGTTTCAAAGCGTGATGGCGCTGTGAAAGGAAACGCTATTTTAAAATTACTTGTTGGTAAACGGTATGACCCATATGAATAGTCACTTACCTGTCTTGTGTGCAGGACTTACAGTTCAGAAAGGGAATAGCCTAAGACGGCAGGTATAAGAATTGCCAGCGGAAAGTAGGTGGCTGGACTTCAATATGTCTGAGTATGTACAGGCACACAGGAAAGGCTCATGCGACGTCCCGACTCTCTGCAGACGTAGAGTAGCGCATCAGGAAGGGTACACTTGGCAAGTGTTGATTTGAGCGAGCACACCGCCAGATTAAAGCCAGTCAGCCTCTGTGGCCTAATGGATAAGGCATCGGTCTCCTAAACCGGGGATTGTGGGTTCGAGTCCCACCAGAGGTACACGTTTTACTCACTGGGGCAAAATCAGTCTCACCACATACAGGTGTAATAGTTGAGAAAGTTGGTGTTTGTGAGTGCTTACAGGTATCACAGGTATGACGACGATATGAAAATTCACACTTACTGACAACCTGAAACGAAACGATGGCCATTATCAATCGACCTGTTAGCTGCGGAAGTGTTTCAAAGCTTGATGGCGCTGTGAAAGGAAACGCTATTTTAAAATTACTTGTTGGTAAACGGTATGACCCATATGAATAGTCACTTACCTGTCTTGTGTGCAGGACTTACAGTTCAGAAAGGGAATAGCCTAAGACGGCAGGTATAAGAATTGCCAGCGGAAAGTAGGTGGCTGGACTTCAATATGTCTGAGTATGTACAGGCACACAGGAAAGGCTCATGCGACGTCCCGACTCTCTGCAGACGTAGAGTAGCGCATCAGGAAGGGTACACTTGGCAAGTGTTGATTTGAGCGAGCACACCGCCAGATTAAAGCCAGTCAGCCTCTGTGGCCTAATGGATAAGGCATCGGTCTCCTAAACCGGGGATTGTGGGTTCGAGTCCCACCAGAGGTACACGTTTTACTCACTGGGGCAAAATCAGTCTCACCACATACAGGTGTAATAGTTGAGAAAGTTGGTGTTTGTGAGTGCTTACAGGTATCACAGGTATGACGACGATATGAAAATTCACACTTACTGACAACCTGAAACGAAACGATGGCCATTATCAATCGACCTGTTAGCTGCGGAAGTGTTTCAAAGCGTGATGGCGCTGTGAAAGGAAACGCTATTTTAAAATTACTTGTTGGTAAACGGTATGACCCATATGAATAGTCACTTACCTGTCTTGTGTGCAGGACTTACAGTTCAGAAAGGGAATAGCCTAAGACGGCAGGTATAAGAATTGCCAGCGGAAAGTAGGTGGCTGGACTTCAATATGTCTGAGTATGTACAGGCACACAGGAAAGGCTCATGCGACGTCCCGACTCTCTGCAGACGTAGAGTAGCGCATCAGGAAGGGTACACTTGGCAAGTGTTGATTTGAGCGAGCACACCGCCAGATTAAAGCCAGTCAGCCTCTGTGGCCTAATGGATAAGGCATCGGTCTCCTAAACCGGGGATTGTGGGTTCGAGTCCCACCAGAGGTACACGTTTTACTCACTGGGGCAAAATCAGTCTCACCACATACAGGTGTAATAGTTGAGAAAGTTGGTGTTTGTGAGTGCTTACAGGTATCACAGGTATGACGACGATATGAAAATTCACACTTACTGACAACCTGAAACGAAACGATGGCCATTATCAATCGACCTGTTAGCTGCGGAAGTGTTTCAAAGCGTGATGGCGCTGTGAAAGGAAACGCTATTTTAAAATTACTTGTTGGTAAACGGTATGACCCATATGAATAGTCACTTACCTGTCTTGTGTGCAGGACTTACAGTTCAGAAAGGGAATAGCCTAAGACGGCAGGTATAAGAATTGCCAGCGGAAAGTAGGTGGCTGGACTTCAATATGTCTGAGTATGTACAGGCACACAGGAAAGGCTCATGCGACGTCCCGACTCTCTGCAGACGTAGAGTAGCGCATCAGGAAGGGTACACTTGGCAAGTGTTGATTTGAGCGAGCACACCGCCAGATTAAAGCCAGTCAGCCTCTGTGGCCTAATGGATAAGGCATCGGTCTCCTAAACCGGGGATTGTGGGTTCGAGTCCCACCAGAGGTACACGTTTTACTCACTGGGGCAAAATCAGTCTCACCACATACAGGTGTAATAGTTGAGAAAGTTGGTGTTTGTGAGTGCTTACAGGTATCACAGGTATGACGACGATATGAAAATTCACACTTACTGACAACCTGAAACGAAACGATGGCCATTATCAATCGACCTGTTAGCTGCGGAAGTGTTTCAAAGCGTGATGGCGCTGTGAAAGGAAACGCTATTTTAAAATTACTTGTTGGTAAACGGTATGACCCATATGAATAGTCACTTACCTGTCTTGTGTGCAGGACTTACAGTTCAGAAAGGGAATAGCCTAAGACGGCAGGTATAAGAATTGCCAGCGGAAAGTAGGTGGCTGGACTTCAATATGTCTGAGTATGTACAGGCACACAGGAAAGGCTCATGCGACGTCCCGACTCTCTGCAGACGTAGAGTAGCGCATCAGGAAGGGTACACTTGGCAAGTGTTGATTTGAGCGAGCACACCGCCAGATTAAAGCCAGTCAGCCTCTGTGGCCTAATGGATAAGGCATCGGTCTCCTAAACCGGGGATTGTGGGTTCGAGTCCCACCAGAGGTACACGTTTTACTCACTGGGGCAAAATCAGTCTCACCACATACAGGTGTAATAGTTGAGAAAGTTGGTGTTTGTGAGTGCTTACAGGTATCACAGGTATGACAACGATATGAAAATTCACACTTACTGACAACCTGAAACGAAACGATGGCCATTATCAATCGACCTGTTAGCTGCGGAAGTGTTTCAAAGCGTGATGGCGCTGTGAAAGGAAACGCTATTTTAAAATTACTTGTTGGTAAACGGTATGACCCATATGAATAGTCACTTACCTGTCTTGTGTGCAGGACTTACAGTTCAGAAAGGGAATAGCCTAAGACGGCAGGTATAAGAATTGCCAGCGGAAAGTAGGTGGCTGGACTTCAATATGTCTGAGTATGTACAGGCACACAGGAAAGGCTCATGCGACGTCCCGACTCTCTGCAGACGTAGAGTAGCGCATCAGGAAGGGTACACTTGGCAAGTGTTGATTTGAGCGAGCACACCGCCAGATTAAAGCCAGTCAGCCTCTGTGGCCTAATGGATAAGGCATCGGTCTCCTAAACCGGGGATTGTGGGTTCGAGTCCCACCAGAGGTACACGTTTTACTCACTGGGGCAAAATCAGTCTCACCACATACAGGTGTAATAGTTGAGAAAGTTGGTGTTTGTGAGTGCTTACAGGTATCACAGGTATGACGACGATATGAAAATTCACACTTACTGACAACCTGAAACGAAACGATGGCCATTATCAATCGACCTGTTAGCTGCGGAAGTGTTTCAAAGCGTGATGGCGCTGTGAAAGGAAACGCTATTTTAAAATTACTTGTTGGTAAACGGTATGACCCATATGAATAGTCACTTACCTGTCTTGTGTGCAGGACTTACAGTTCAGAAAGGGAATAGCCTAAGACGGCAGGTATAAGAATTGCCAGCGGAAAGTAGGTGGCTGGACTTCAATATGTCTGAGTATGTACAGGCACACAGGAAAGGCTCATGCGACGTCCCGACTCTCTGCAGACGTAGAGTAGCGCATCAGGAAGGGTACACTTGGCAAGTGTTGATTTGAGCGAGCACACCGCCAGATTAAAGCCAGTCAGCCTCTGTGGCCTAATGGATAAGGCATCGGTCTCCTAAACCGGGGATTGTGGGTTCGAGTCCCACCAGAGGTACACGTTTTACTCACTGGGGCAAAATCAGTCTCACCACATACAGGTGTAATAGTTGAGAAAGTTGGTGTTTGTGAGTGCTTACAGGTATCACAGGTATGACGACGATATGAAAATTCACACTTACTGACAACCTGAAACGAAACGATGGCCATTATCAATCGACCTGTTAGCTGCGGAAGTGTTTCAAAGCGTGATGGCGCTGTGAAAGGAAACGCTATTTTAAAATTACTTGTTGGTAAACGGTATGACCCATATGAATAGTCACTTACCTGTCTTGTGTGCAGGACTTACAGTTCAGAAAGGGAATAGCCTAAGACGGCAGGTATAAGAATTGCCAGCGGAAAGTAGGTGGCTGGACTTCAATATGTCTGAGTATGTACAGGCACACAGGAAAGGCTCATGCGACGTCCCGACTCTCTGCAGACGTAGAGTAGCGCATCAGGAAGGGTACACTTGGCAAGTGTTGATTTCAGCGAGCACACCGCCAGCTTAACGCCAGTCAGCCTCTCGGGCGGTGTTTACGTGTGCTTCGCAGTCGGCGACGGTTCTTCGCGGTGACTGTTTCTTCGCTGCTGTAGTCAGCTGAACTGTAAGTTAACATGGATTCTGAAGACCGAGAAAATAATATCCAGTGCGAATTTGATAGAAACGTAACCCGACCGTCTGCTTTCGAAATTCATTCGTGGATGAAAAATGACTTGCAAATTCCTGAAAGTGAAGTGCTAGGATTGCAATTAGACGCGTTCCTGAACTCTTTGTTCGTAAAATTGAAATGTCCGGAATTGTGTGATGCTCTTGTCAGTGAAAATGGTGGCGTACGTAAATTCAAACACTCTGATGGGACAATTAGCAATGTGACTCTGTCGAATGCTGGATTCGGTATTCGAAATGTTCGGGTATTCAATCTGCCGTTTGAGACTAGGAATGAGACAATAGCTCGTAGCCTTATGCCTTATGGCACAGTTTTGTCGATTACAAAAGAAAAGTGGTCGTCCGCTTATATATATCAGGTTGAGAACGGTATCCGTAGTGTAAAGATGATTGTGAGGAAGCACGTTCCCTCGTTTTTGGTTATGGCCGGCCACCGGGCTTTTATTTCTTATAGTGGTCAGCCGCAAACGTGTTCCTATTGCAATGCCACAGACCATTTCAGACAAAATTGTCCTAGGCGTAGGCGCCCTGTGCAGCTACCGCCCCGTGGGCAAGATGACGACGCGTCGTACGCGGCCGTGTTGTTAGGTGTTCCCCGTTCACCGGCACGTTCCGCGGAAACGGAAACGCCGTTAGTTGCTGCGGTCGCGATGGATGTCGATGCCACTGCCACCGGTTCTGATACTGTTCAATCCTTGTCCGTACTTTCTCAGTCAGTTCCCGCCGCTACTGTACCGATTCCGCCTTCGGCTGTGCCTGAAGCTCCGGAACGGACCGGATCAGAACCCGTTCAGGTGGTTACCCCCCCTGTTGCTGTAGTGGATTCGTCACCATCCACTTCCGTACCTCACGGGTTTCCGGACGCGGTTCCTGCCTCACAGGAACCAAAGCCCAGGCGTGAAAGTGTTTCGGAGAGGCGTGGCAATACTGACCGCTTCCGCAGTGCCAGTAGCTCGCGGATTTTAGACACACGGTCTTTTTCTCGCGGAGAACGCAGCCCGTCTCCGGAATGGACGCAGGTTCCCCGTCCGAAGTCAAAACAAAAACAAAAATCTGTGCAAAAGCCGGCGCACAAGCCCTTGCCTCGCCCCGTAGTCGAATCTCGGCCGTCGGTTGCGGGGGGGCGTCGTCCACAGCGTCCTGTGGCGAGCAGTCAGCCAGCGCCTACGACAAGTGTGTCGGCAGACAGGCGGGAACAGGTTGTACAGCAGTTAAAGGAAATGTTGCACCACTCTGATGTAACTCTTGCAATGGACACTACGACGTCTCAGGCAACGAACCCGGCACAACTTTCGGTTAAGCGTAAGGCGGAAGACACCCCCCAGCGTCGCACGCGTCCCCCTTCGCAGGATTCCGCGTCTGCACCTCCCACACAAGAACCGTCTACTTCAGCTGCACCGTCTGAACGTTGTGACTGGGCAGACGATATGGAGGAGGAGGGTGGGTCCACTCCTGCCGTCTAATTTGTTTTATTTGTTTTTCCTTGTTGTCTATGGTAGCCCGCCCTCCATCAGTTGTGGCTACTATTAATCTTAATAAATTGGAGTCGCCTGTGAAGTTTGCAAGTTTTGTGGGTTTTTTAAATTACATTGCTGCTGACGTCGTGTTTTTGCAGGAGGTTGTGATAGATCTACTTCACTCCATTCCGGGCTATCAAGTACTCTTGAACTTTGATGTCGAGTGCAATTGTGGTACTGCCATTTTAATTCGTGTTGGTCATGACTATAGTAATGTCGCTACAATTCCTAACGGTCGTGGTGTAGCTTGCACGATCAACAACGTAAGATATATTAACGTGTACGCCCCTTCTGGTGCCGACGGGCAGCCACGTCGCCGTGTGTTTTATAGCAGTGATATTTGTCACCTTTTACAGGGCCCCCACCTGCCTGTAGTCATGGGCGGCGATTTTAATTGCGTGCTGGACGATAGAGATCAGGAGCCACGGCCGTATAAGTGCCTAGAATTACAGACGCTCGTTGCTGAGATGAATTTAATTGACTCGTGGTGTTATTTACACCCGCGGGCCGTGGGCTTTACTTTCTTTTATCCCACGGGAAGGAGTCGGCTCGATAGGATTTACGTTTCTCGTGATAAACAGCACTGTCTTACGGACTCCTCTGTTCACCCCGTGATTTTTTCCGATCATTGTGCGTATGTCTGCCGCTTTCATTCTCTATTGGCGGATAAACCCCGCGCAAGTCGATTATGGAAGTTTAATGTGCGACATCTCTCACACCCACATTTTGCGCCGGTTATCGTGCGTGTGTGGCAGAGGGTGCTGAAATATCGTGGTCTATATGCCTCCACTTTGTCTTGGTGGGTAGAATTTGTTAAGCCGGCATTACGCAAGGCCATCCTGGAGTTCAGTCAGGATGTTGCTCACTGGGAGCGTTCTACATTGCAATTTTACGAGAGCTGTTTAAATGATGCCATCCACCTGCACACAAACAATCCCGCTCTTCGGATGGCGACAATTCGGCGTATAAAACTCCGTCTTCTGGATTTGAAACGGGAATCGTTGCGCGGATCTGTCGTACGGAGCCGAGCCCCCGGGGCGCTTGCTGATGAAGCGCCTTCCGTGTTTCATCAGCTGCGCGAACGCCGGCGCGCAAAGCGACGTTACGTCACAGAGCTGGAATCAGCTGACGGTGCGCGGCTTAATAGCCAGGCGGCAATTCTTGCCGAGGCCCACCGTCACTTCATCGAACTTTTCAGTGAGAAATACACTGATGCTGCCGCGATTTCCGAGCTTCTCCACGACGTTCCATACGTCTTATCCGTAGCGGATCGCCGTCGTCTCACAGAAAACTTTACCGTGGACGAAGTGGGTGATGTCTTAAAACTGTGTTCCCAGAACAAATCACCGGGCGCTGATGGGTTGCCACCGGAATTTTATCTGCATTTTTGGCACTTGTTTGGCTCTACCCTGACTGACGTTTTTAATGAAATTTTAAATGGTGTGGATGTCCCTGCGTCCTTCCTGGAAGGTATTGTGGTCTTGGTTCCAAAGGTTCCGGTCACCAGGAAACTGTGCAATCTTAGACCAATCACCCTTCTTAATGGTGATTACAAACTCTTCACCAAATGTGTCTCTTCCCGCTTGAAGCTGGTCATGAAAAAACTCATTAGTCCCTTTCAATACTGTGCAGTGCCTCAACGCACTCTCTATGGTGCTGTGTCGACATACCGAGATGCCATTGCCTATGCTTCGACGAATAGGATTCCTTTTGGCATTTTATCCGTCGATTTTGCAATGGCTTTTGACAGAGTTAGCCACATATATCTCCGGCGAGTGCTCCAGAAGTTTGGTTTCGGTGTAAAGTATATAACTATGATTTTTAACCTTTTCCAAAATTCCACCTCACGGATTAGTATCAATGGACTTTTATCGGAACCTGTTCCGCTCTGCTGTTCCGTCAAACAAGGGTGCCCTCTGTCAATGGCGCTTTACGCTATTTCCTTAGATCCTTTGTTGCGTAAGTTGCATAGTGTTTGTAGGGGAATACGTATTGGGAATGAGAAGCACGTTTGTCGCGCTTATGCTGACGACCTTGGCCTCTTGGTGTCCTCGGCTACCGACTTTGCTACAATACGCGCAGTTCTTACACAGTATGAACGTGCATCCGGTGCGAGCATCAATACCCGTAAGACGGTTTTTCTGCCTATTTATGCAGCGACACGTGGCTTCAAACGCCCATGGTTTACAGTGAAGCAGGAACACAAAATTTTGGGTGTTCGCTTTCGGGCCAATCTGTTACAGACTGCGTCCTACAACTGGCGTATTGTCTTAAATGGCATACGAGCTATGGCTAGCCTGTCCGCTACTCGCACCCTCGCATTAACACAGCGGGTGATTTTAATAAATGTTTTCTTGCTCAGCAAAGCCTGGTACCTCGCACAGTTATTTCAGGTACCCAAGAATTTGGGCAGAGCCATAACACAGGCAGTCTATTGGCTATTGTGGCGGGGACATATTTTCAAGGTGTCTTACGAAACATGTACTTTACCGCGCGAACAGGGTGGGCTCGGGCTCATTCATTTTGCTATGAAAACCGCAGCATTGCTCCTTCATCGGACGAGCGTCACCATTGAACAGGATCCGTCGAGCCCCACAGCTGTTCTGTTCGCTATTCATCGGCCTCTATCTGAAGCAGCACCTCTCGACCCGACTACAATACCGTTTCAGCTGCGTTATGTTCGAGAATACTACATTCAAAAAAGTTATCTCGCCGCCGACGTACTCGACCATCGCACACGGACTGTGAAACGTGTCTACCAGGGACTAAGAGGACGGCCAGTCGGTAATAAGATGGAGGCGCGCTACCCGCGATCTGCGTGGCGGACGGTGTGGGCTCACGTTCATGCTCCCTTCTTGTCAGCGGACGTCAGCAGCTTTTGGTACCAAGTGGTTAACAGAATTCTTCCCACCAACGAAAAGCTGCGCCGCATTCACTTATCTCCATCGAGCTTGTGTGAAGACTGTCGTCAAGACGACACCTTAGAACATCGTTTCGTGTGCCTGAGGTCACGGTCGACTTGGAACATTGCCGCCAGGATGCTCGCACTTATCAACCGGACCAGCGCTGCCGCTTTTTCTGCGGACACGGCATTGATCCCGGACTTCAACCCTTATCCGCATACGAAGCGTGCCGCCACTGCATGGATCGTGGCTCACACTGTGTTCGCCCTCCTGCAATTGCGACTTACGGACGACTATGCCTATCTGGTTTATTTGTCCACGCAACATGACCTCACTAAATCCAGGAAAGACTATGCCAAAATCTTTGCCAATTTTCTGCAAATTGCACTTGCATTTGCCCACGACAAACTGTTGTAATCAACACTTCACTGCTGCGACTTTTCTTTACTTCTGTGTTTTGCATTGTCTCCGGGTCCGGATACATAGTTAATGCAAATTGAATGCTACAGGAACAGTGAATCATAACAAGTACGATGCTTACGCTTGTGCAGCACTACAATGTGGAAATTACGACAAAAAGTTTAACACAGTGTTATCCTGTGTTTGTGTGTGTTTGTGTTTTGCTGTCATTTAGTGATTTCTTTCTGTTTTTCATTCATTTTTTTTATACCATCTGGTTCCTCCGTTATCGGCGTACATTCACGGGTGCGTTGCGCACGCCGCTGCCACGGAGATTGTTTGCTTTTTAAGAACAGAGGATTTTTTACTTTCTTTTTAAACACGTCGGAGAGGATTGTGTTTTACTTCCCTTTATCCGCCGGACAGTTCGGAAAGTTCGGGAGTATATTCATTCCTTTGATATGTGTCGATTATTTTACTTTTTGTGACTTTTTTCATTACCCATTTTAATGGCCGCCACGAAGCATTTTGAACATAATATCATGGGACGTGTGAAGGGTGTTCCTTCCCTGTGACTGAGAGGACTAACTCAGGCAGTCATTGCTTTTCTTCTTTTTTTTAAATTTTATTCTTTTTATTGAGTTTAGGTGTAAAGCGCCTGATGCGCTGTTATTCTTTCATTTTTTATTTTAAGGCGTGAAGGCGCGAAGCGACTGCTTAGCTGTCAATATAGGCCTGCACTTTCACTTCAAGTGGATTTTAGTTTTCCTTTGATGCTTCACTAGCGGTGGACAGCCACAAGAAACTTTCCTCGCAGCAATCCCGTATCTCCGATTTCATCACTTCATCTTGAACACCAACGTCTTCCAAGGAACCATACCGAGAAGTTTACGGTTTTTCCACTGAATGGACAGTGCAACAATTCGTCTTTTCTGTTTGCAAGCAGCACCGTTTATTTATAGCTGATGAAGCTCGCCGAAGAAGGCATAACTTGGAGAGCGCAAGGCCGGGCTATAAGGGGAGTTGGGAAAAAAAAAAAAAAAAAAAAAAAAAAAAAAAAAAAAAAAAAAAGAGGTACACGTTTTACTCACTGGGGCAAAATCAGTCTCACCACATACAGGTGTAATAGTTGAGAAAGTTGGTGTTTGTGAGTGCTTACAGGTATCACAGGTATGACGACGATATGAAAATTCACACTTACTGACAACCTGAAACGAAACGATGGCCATTATCAATCGACCTGTTAGCTGCGGAAGTGTTTCAAAGCGTGATGGCGCTGTGAAAGGAAACGCTATTTTAAAATTACTTGTTGGTAAACGGTATGACCCATATGAATAGTCACTTACCTGTCTTGTGTGCAGGACTTACAGTTCAGAAAGGGAATAGCCTAAGACGGCAGGTATAAGAATTGCCAGCGGAAAGTAGGTGGCTGGACTTCAATATGTCTGAGTATGTACAGGCACACAGGAAAGGCTCATGCGACGTCCCGACTCTCTGCAGACGTAGAGTAGCGCATCAGGAAGGGTACACTTGGCAAGTGTTGATTTGAGCGAGCACACCGCCAGATTAAAGCCAGTCAGCCTCTGTGGCCTAATGGATAAGGCATCGGTCTCCTAAACCGGGGATTGTGGGTTCGAGTCCCACCAGAGGTACACGTTTTACTCACTGGGGCAAAATCAGTCTCACCACATACAGGTGTAATAGTTGAGAAAGTTGGTGTTTGTGAGTGCTTACAGGTATCACAGGTATGACGACGATATGAAAATTCACACTTACTGACAACCTGAAACGAAACGATGGCCATTATCAATCGACCTGTTAGCTGCGGAAGTGTTTCAAAGCGTGATGGCGCTGTGAAAGGAAACGCTATTTTAAAATTACTTGTTGGTAAACGGTATGACCCATATGAATAGTCACTTACCTGTCTTGTGTGCAGGACTTACAGTTCAGAAAGGGAATAGCCTAAGACGGCAGGTATAAGAATTGCCAGCGGAAAGTAGGTGGCTGGACTTCAATATGTCTGAGTATGTACAGGCACACAGGAAAGGCTCATGCGACGTCCCGACTCTCTGCAGACGTAGAGTAGCGCATCAGGAAGGGTACACTTGGCAAGTGTTGATTTGAGCGAGCACACCGCCAGATTAAAGCCAGTCAGCCTCTGTGGCCTAATGGATAAGGCATCGGTCTCCTAAACCGGGGATTGTGGGTTCGAGTCCCACCAGAGGTACACGTTTTACTCACTGGGGCAAAATCAGTCTCACCACATACAGGTGTAATAGTTGAGAAAGTTGGTGTTTGTGAGTGCTTACAGGTATCACAGGTATGACGACGATATGAAAATTCACACTTACTGACAACCTGAAACGAAACGATGGCCATTATCAATCGACCTGTTAGCTGCGGAAGTGTTTCAAAGCGTGATGGCGCTGTGAAAGGAAACGCTATTTTAAAATTACTTGTTGGTAAACGGTATGACCCATATGAATAGTCACTTACCTGTCTTGTGTGCAGGACTTACAGTTCAGAAAGGGAATAGCCTAAGACGGCAGGTATAAGAATTGCCAGCGGAAAGTAGGTGGCTGGACTTCAATATGTCTGAGTATGTACAGGCACACAGGAAAGGCTCATGCGACGTCCCGACTCTCTGCAGACGTAGAGTAGCGCATCAGGAAGGGTACACTTGGCAAGTGTTGATTTGAGCGAGCACACCGCCAGCTTAAAGCCAGTCAGCCTCTGTGGCCTAATGGATAAGGCATCGGTCTCCTAAACCGGGGATTGTGGGTTCGAGTCCCACCAGAGGTACACGTTTTACTCACTGGGGCAAAATCAGTCTCACCACATACAGGTGTAATAGTTGAGAAAGTTGGTGTTTGTGAGTGCTTACAGGTATCACAGGTATGACGACGATATGAAAATTCACACTTACTGACAACCTGAAACGAAACGATGGCCATTATCAATCGACCTGTTAGCTGCGGAAGTGTTTCAAAGCGTGATGGCGCTGTGAAAGGAAACGCTATTTTAAAATTACTTGTTGGTAAACGGTATGACCCATATGAATAGTCACTTACCTGTCTTGTGTGCAGGACTTACAGTTCAGAAAGGGAATAGCCTAAGACGGCAGGTATAAGAATTGCCAGCGGAAAGTAGGTGGCTGGACTTCAATATGTCTGAGTATGTACAGGCACACAGGAAAGGCTCATGCGACGTCCCGACTCTCTGCAGACGTAGAGTAGCGCATCAGGAAGGGTACACTTGGCAAGTGTTGATTTGAGCGAGCACACCGCCAGATTAAAGCCAGTCAGCCTCTGTGGCCTAATGGATAAGGCATCGGTCTCCTAAACCGGGGATTGTGGGTTCGAGTCCCACCAGAGGTACACGTTTTACTCACTGGGGCAAAATCAGTCTCACCACATACAGGTGTAATAGTTGAGAAAGTTGGTGTTTGTGAGTGCTTACAGGTATCACAGGTATGACGACGATATGAAAATTCACACTTACTGACAACCTGAAACGAAACGATGGCCATTATCAATCGACCTGTTAGCTGCGGAAGTGTTTCAAAGCGTGATGGCGCTGTGAAAGGAAACGCTATTTTAAAATTACTTGTTGGTAAACGGTATGACCCATATGAATAGTCACTTACCTGTCTTGTGTGCAGGACTTACAGTTCAGAAAGGGAATAGCCTAAGACGGCAGGTATAAGAATTGCCAGCGGAAAGTAGGTGGCTGGACTTCAATATGTCTGAGTATGTACAGGCACACAGGAAAGGCTCATGCGACGTCCCGACTCTCTGCAGACGTAGAGTAGCGCATCAGGAAGGGTACACTTGGCAAGTGTTGATTTGAGCGAGCACACCGCCAGATTAAAGCCAGTCAGCCTCTGTGGCCTAATGGATAAGGCATCGGTCTCCTAAACCGGGGATTGTGGGTTCGAGTCCCACCAGAGGTACACGTTTTACTCACTGGGGCAAAATCAGTCTCACCACATACAGGTGTAATAGTTGAGAAAGTTGGTGTTTGTGAGTGCTTACAGGTATCACAGGTATGACGACGATATGAAAATTCACACTTACTGACAACCTGAAACGAAACGATGGCCATTATCAATCGACCTGTTAGCTGCGGAAGTGTTTCAAAGCGTGATGGCGCTGTGAAAGGAAACGCTATTTTAAAATTACTTGTTGGTAAACGGTATGACCCATATGAATAGTCACTTACCTGTCTTGTGTGCAGGACTTACAGTTCAGAAAGGGAATAGCCTAAGACGGCAGGTATAAGAATTGCCAGCGGAAAGTAGGTGGCTGGACTTCAATATGTCTGAGTATGTACAGGCACACAGGAAAGGCTCATGCGACGTCCCGACTCTCTGCAGACGTAGAGTAGCGCATCAGGAAGGGTACACTTGGCAAGTGTTGATTTGAGCGAGCACACCGCCAGATTAAAGCCAGTCAGCCTCTGTGGCCTAATGGATAAGGCATCGGTCTCCTAAACCGGGGATTGTGGGTTCGAGTCCCACCAGAGGTACACGTTTTACTCACTGGGGCAAAATCAGTCTCACCACATACAGGTGTAATAGTTGAGAAAGTTGGTGTTTGTGAGTGCTTACAGGTATCACAGGTATGACGACGATATGAAAATTCACACTTACTGACAACCTGAAACGAAACGATGGCCATTATCAATCGACCTGTTAGCTGCGGAAGTGTTTCAAAGCGTGATGGCGCTGTGAAAGGAAACGCTATTTTAAAATTACTTGTTGGTAAACGGTATGACCCATATGAATAGTCACTTACCTGTCTTGTGTGCAGGACTTACAGTTCAGAAAGGGAATAGCCTAAGACGGCAGGTATAAGAATTGCCAGCGGAAAGTAGGTGGCTGGACTTCAATATGTCTGAGTATGTACAGGCACACAGGAAAGGCTCATGCGACGTCCCGACTCTCTGCAGACGTAGAGTAGCGCATCAGGAAGGGTACACTTGGCAAGTGTTGATTTGAGCGAGCACACCGCCAGATTAAAGCCAGTCAGCCTCTGTGGCCTAATGGATAAGGCATCGGTCTCCTAAACCGGGGATTGTGGGTTCGAGTCCCACCAGAGGTACACGTTTTACTCACTGGGGCAAAATCAGTCTCACCACATACAGGTGTAATAGTTGAGAAAGTTGGTGTTTGTGAGTGCTTACAGGTATCACAGGTATGACGACGATATGAAAATTCACACTTACTGACAACCTGAAACGAAACGATGGCCATTATCAATCGACCTGTTAGCTGCGGAAGTGTTTCAAAGCGTGATGGCGCTGTGAAAGGAAACGCTATTTTAAAATTACTTGTTGGTAAACGGTATGACCCATATGAATAGTCACTTACCTGTCTTGTGTGCAGGACTTACAGTTCAGAAAGGGAATAGCCTAAGACGGCAGGTATAAGAATTGCCAGCGGAAAGTAGGTGGCTGGACTTCAATATGTCTGAGTATGTACAGGCACACAGGAAAGGCTCATGCGACGTCCCGACTCTCTGCAGACGTAGAGTAGCGCATCAGGAAGGGTACACTTGGCAAGTGTTGATTTGAGCGAGCACACCGCCAGCTTAAAGCCAGTCAGCCTCTGTGGCCTAATGGATAAGGCATCGGTCTCCTAAACCGGGGATTGTGGGTTCGAGTCCCACCAGAGGTACACGTTTTACTCACTGGGGCAAAATCAGTCTCACCACATACAGGTGTAATAGTTGAGAAAGTTGGTGTTTGTGAGTGCTTACAGGTATCACAGGTATGACGACGATATGAAAATTCACACTTACTGACAACCTGAAACGAAACGATGGCCATTATCAATCGACCTGTTAGCTGCGGAAGTGTTTCAAAGCGTGATGGCGCTGTGAAAGGAAACGCTATTTTAAAATTACTTGTTGGTAAACGGTATGACCCATATGAATAGTCACTTACCTGTCTTGTGTGCAGGACTTACAGTTCAGAAAGGGAATAGCCTAAGACGGCAGGTATAAGAATTGCCAGCGGAAAGTAGGTGGCTGGACTTCAATATGTCTGAGTATGTACAGGCACACAGGAAAGGCTCATGCGACGTCCCGACTCTCTGCAGACGTAGAGTAGCGCATCAGGAAGGGTACACTTGGCAAGTGTTGATTTGAGCGAGCACACCGCCAGATTAAAGCCAGTCAGCCTCTGTGGCCTAATGGATAAGGCATCGGTCTCCTAAACCGGGGATTGTGGGTTCGAGTCCCACCAGAGGTACACGTTTTACTCACTGGGGCAAAATCAGTCTCACCACATACAGGTGTAATAGTTGAGAAAGTTGGTGTTTGTGAGTGCTTACAGGTATCACAGGTATGACGACGATATGAAAATTCACACTTACTGACAACCTGAAACGAAACGATGGCCATTATCAATCGACCTGTTAGCTGCGGAAGTGTTTCAAAGCGTGATGGCGCTGTGAAAGGAAACGCTATTTTAAAATTACTTGTTGGTAAACGGTATGACCCATATGAATAGTCACTTACCTGTCTTGTGTGCAGGACTTACAGTTCAGAAAGGGAATAGCCTAAGACGGCAGGTATAAGAATTGCCAGCGGAAAGTAGGTGGCTGGACTTCAATATGTCTGAGTATGTACAGGCACACAGGAAAGGCTCATGCGACGTCCCGACTCTCTGCAGACGTAGAGTAGCGCATCAGGAAGGGTACACTTGGCAAGTGTTGATTTGAGCGAGCACACCGCCAGATTAAAGCCAGTCAGCCTCTGTGGCCTAATGGATAAGGCATCGGTCTCCTAAACCGGGGATTGTGGGTTCGAGTCCCACCAGAGGTACACGTTTTACTCACTGGGGCAAAATCAGTCTCACCACATACAGGTGTAATAGTTGAGAAAGTTGGTGTTTGTGAGTGCTTACAGGTATCACAGGTATGACGACGATATGAAAATTCACACTTACTGACAACCTGAAACGAAACGATGGCCATTATCAATCGACCTGTTAGCTGCGGAAGTGTTTCAAAGCGTGATGGCGCTGTGAAAGGAAACGCTATTTTAAAATTACTTGTTGGTAAACGGTATGACCCATATGAATAGTCACTTACCTGTCTTGTGTGCAGGACTTACAGTTCAGAAAGGGAATAGCCTAAGACGGCAGGTATAAGAATTGCCAGCGGAAAGTAGGTGGCTGGACTTCAATATGTCTGAGTATGTACAGGCACACAGGAAAGGCTCATGCGACGTCCCGACTCTCTGCAGACGTAGAGTAGCGCATCAGGAAGGGTACACTTGGCAAGTGTTGATTTGAGCGAGCACACCGCCAGCTTAAAGCCAGTCAGCCTCTGTGGCCTAATGGATAAGGCATCGGTCTCCTAAACCGGGGATTGTGGGTTCGAGTCCCACCAGAGGTACACGTTTTACTCACTGGGGCAAAATCAGTCTCACCACATACAGGTGTAATAGTTGAGAAAGTTGGTGTTTGTGAGTGCTTACAGGTATCACAGGTATGACGACGATATGAAAATTCACACTTACTGACAACCTGAAACGAAACGATGGCCATTATCAATCGACCTGTTAGCTGCGGAAGTGTTTCAAAGCGTGATGGCGCTGTGAAAGGAAACGCTATTTTAAAATTACTTGTTGGTAAACGGTATGACCCATATGAATAGTCACTTACCTGTCTTGTGTGCAGGACTTACAGTTCAGAAAGGGAATAGCCTAAGACGGCAGGTATAAGAATTGCCAGCGGAAAGTAGGTGGCTGGACTTCAATATGTCTGAGTATGTACAGGCACACAGGAAAGGCTCATGCGACGTCCCGACTCTCTGCAGACGTAGAGTAGCGCATCAGGAAGGGTACACTTGGCAAGTGTTGATTTGAGCGAGCACACCGCCAGATTAAAGCCAGTCAGCCTCTGTGGCCTAATGGATAAGGCATCGGTCTCCTAAACCGGGGATTGTGGGTTCGAGTCCCACCAGAGGTACACGTTTTACTCACTGGGGCAAAATCAGTCTCACCACATACAGGTGTAATAGTTGAGAAAGTTGGTGTTTGTGAGTGCTTACAGGTATCACAGGTATGACGACGATATGAAAATTCACACTTACTGACAACCTGAAACGAAACGATGGCCATTATCAATCGACCTGTTAGCTGCGGAAGTGTTTCAAAGCGTGATGGCGCTGTGAAAGGAAACGCTATTTTAAAATTACTTGTTGGTAAACGGTATGACCCATATGAATAGTCACTTACCTGTCTTGTGTGCAGGACTTACAGTTCAGAAAGGGAATAGCCTAAGACGGCAGGTATAAGAATTGCCAGCGGAAAGTAGGTGGCTGGACTTCAATATGTCTGAGTATGTACAGGCACACAGGAAAGGCTCATGCGACGTCCCGACTCTCTGCAGACGTAGAGTAGCGCATCAGGAAGGGTACACTTGGCAAGTGTTGATTTGAGCGAGCACACCGCCAGCTTAAAGCCAGTCAGCCTCTGTGGCCTAATGGATAAGGCATCGGTCTCCTAAACCGGGGATTGTGGGTTCGAGTCCCACCAGAGGTACACGTTTTACTCACTGGGGCAAAATCAGTCTCACCACATACAGGTGTAATAGTTGAGAAAGTTGGTGTTTGTGAGTGCTTACAGGTATCACAGGTATGACGACGATATGAAAATTCACACTTACTGACAACCTGAAACGAAACGATGGCCATTATCAATCGACCTGTTAGCTGCGGAAGTGTTTCAAAGCGTGATGGCGCTGTGAAAGGAAACGCTATTTTAAAATTACTTGTTGGTAAACGGTATGACCCATATGAATAGTCACTTACCTGTCTTGTGTGCAGGACTTACAGTTCAGAAAGGGAATAGCCTAAGACGGCAGGTATAAGAATTGCCAGCGGAAAGTAGGTGGCTGGACTTCAATATGTCTGAGTATGTACAGGCACACAGGAAAGGCTCATGCGACGTCCCGACTCTCTGCAGACGTAGAGTAGCGCATCAGGAAGGGTACACTTGGCAAGTGTTGATTTGAGCGAGCACACCGCCAGATTAAAGCCAGTCAGCCTCTGTGGCCTAATGGATAAGGCATCGGTCTCCTAAACCGGGGATTGTGGGTTCGAGTCCCACCAGAGGTACACGTTTTACTCACTGGGGCAAAATCAGTCTCACCACATACAGGTGTAATAGTTGAGAAAGTTGGTGTTTGTGAGTGCTTACAGGTATCACAGGTATGACGACGATATGAAAATTCACACTTACTGACAACCTGAAACGAAACGATGGCCATTATCAATCGACCTGTTAGCTGCGGAAGTGTTTCAAAGCGTGATGGCGCTGTGAAAGGAAACGCTATTTTAAAATTACTTGTTGGTAAACGGTATGACCCATATGAATAGTCACTTACCTGTCTTGTGTGCAGGACTTACAGTTCAGAAAGGGAATAGCCTAAGACGGCAGGTATAAGAATTGCCAGCGGAAAGTAGGTGGCTGGACTTCAATATGTCTGAGTATGTACAGGCACACAGGAAAGGCTCATGCGACGTCCCGACTCTCTGCAGACGTAGAGTAGCGCATCAGGAAGGGTACACTTGGCAAGTGTTGATTTGAGCGAGCACACCGCCAGCTTAAAGCCAGTCAGCCTCTGTGGCCTAATGGATAAGGCATCGGTCTCCTAAACCGGGGATTGTGGGTTCGAGTCCCACCAGAGGTACACGTTTTACTCACTGGGGCAAAATCAGTCTCACCACATACAGGTGTAATAGTTGAGAAAGTTGGTGTTTGTGAGTGCTTACAGGTATCACAGGTATGACGACGATATGAAAATTCACACTTACTGACAACCTGAAACGAAACGATGGCCATTATCAATCGACCTGTTAGCTGCGGAAGTGTTTCAAAGCGTGATGGCGCTGTGAAAGGAAACGCTATTTTAAAATTACTTGTTGGTAAACGGTATGACCCATATGAATAGTCACTTACCTGTCTTGTGTGCAGGACTTACAGTTCAGAAAGGGAATAGCCTAAGACGGCAGGTATAAGAATTGCCAGCGGAAAGTAGGTGGCTGGACTTCAATATGTCTGAGTATGTACAGGCACACAGGAAAGGCTCATGCGACGTCCCGACTCTCTGCAGACGTAGAGTAGCGCATCAGGAAGGGTACACTTGGCAAGTGTTGATTTGAGCGAGCACACCGCCAGCTTAAAGCCAGTCAGCCTCTGTGGCCTAATGGATAAGGCATCGGTCTCCTAAACCGGGGATTGTGGGTTCGAGTCCCACCAGAGGTACACGTTTTACTCACTGGGGCAAAATCAGTCTCACCACATACAGGTGTAATAGTTGAGAAAGTTGGTGTTTGTGAGTGCTTACAGGTATCACAGGTATGACGACGATATGAAAATTCACACTTACTGACAACCTGAAACGAAACGATGGCCATTATCAATCGACCTGTTAGCTGCGGAAGTGTTTCAAAGCGTGATGGCGCTGTGAAAGGAAACGCTATTTTAAAATTACTTGTTGGTAAACGGTATGACCCATATGAATAGTCACTTACCTGTCTTGTGTGCAGGACTTACAGTTCAGAAAGGGAATAGCCTAAGACGGCAGGTATAAGAATTGCCAGCGGAAAGTAGGTGGCTGGACTTCAATATGTCTGAGTATGTACAGGCACACAGGAAAGGCTCATGCGACGTCCCGACTCTCTGCAGACGTAGAGTAGCGCATCAGGAAGGGTACACTTGGCAAGTGTTGATTTGAGCGAGCACACCGCCAGATTAAAGCCAGTCAGCCTCTGTGGCCTAATGGATAAGGCATCGGTCTCCTAAACCGGGGATTGTGGGTTCGAGTCCCACCAGAGGTACACGTTTTACTCACTGGGGCAAAATCAGTCTCACCACATACAGGTGTAATAGTTGAGAAAGTTGGTGTTTGTGAGTGCTTACAGGTATCACAGGTATGACGACGATATGAAAATTCACACTTACTGACAACCTGAAACGAAACGATGGCCATTATCAATCGACCTGTTAGCTGCGGAAGTGTTTCAAAGCGTGATGGCGCTGTGAAAGGAAACGCTATTTTAAAATTACTTGTTGGTAAACGGTATGACCCATATGAATAGTCACTTACCTGTCTTGTGTGCAGGACTTACAGTTCAGAAAGGGAATAGCCTAAGACGGCAGGTATAAGAATTGCCAGCGGAAAGTAGGTGGCTGGACTTCAATATGTCTGAGTATGTACAGGCACACAGGAAAGGCTCATGCGACGTCCCGACTCTCTGCAGACGTAGAGTAGCGCATCAGGAAGGGTACACTTGGCAAGTGTTGATTTGAGCGAGCACACCGCCAGCTTAAAGCCAGTCAGCCTCTGTGGCCTAATGGATAAGGCATCGGTCTCCTAAACCGGGGATTGTGGGTTCGAGTCCCACCAGAGGTACACGTTTTACTCACTGGGGCAAAATCAGTCTCACCACATACAGGTGTAATAGTTGAGAAAGTTGGTGTTTGTGAGTGCTTACAGGTATCACAGGTATGACGACGATATGAAAATTCACACTTACTGACAACCTGAAACGAAACGATGGCCATTATCAATCGACCTGTTAGCTGCGGAAGTGTTTCAAAGCGTGATGGCGCTGTGAAAGGAAACGCTATTTTAAAATTACTTGTTGGTAAACGGTATGACCCATATGAATAGTCACTTACCTGTCTTGTGTGCAGGACTTACAGTTCAGAAAGGAATAGCCTAAGACGGCAGGTATAAGAATTGCCAGCGGAAAGTAGGTGGCTGGACTTCAATATGTCTGAGTATGTACAGGCACACAGGAAAGGCTCATGGCGACGTCCCGACTCTCTGCAGACGTAGAGTAGCGCATCAGGAAGGGTACACTTGGCAAGTGTTGATTTGAGCGAGCACACCGCCAGCTTAAAGCCAGTCAGCCTCTGTGGCCTAATGGATAAGGCATCGGTCTCCTAAACCGGGGATTGTGGGTTCGAGTCCCACCAGAGGTACACGTTTTACTCACTGGGGCAAAATCAGTCTCACCACATACAGGTGTAATAGTTGAGAAAGTTGGTGTTTGTGAGTGCTTACAGGTATCACAGGTATGACGACGATATGAAAATTCACACTTACTGACAACCTGAAACGAAACGATGGCCATTATCAATCGACCTGTTAGCTGCGGAAGTGTTTCAAAGCGTGATGGCGCTGTGAAAGGAAACGCTATTTTAAAATTACTTGTTGGTAAACGGTATGACCCATATGAATAGTCACTTACCTGTCTTGTGTGCAGGACTTACAGTTCAGAAAGGGAATAGCCTAAGACGGCAGGTATAAGAATTGCCAGCGGAAAGTAGGTGGCTGGACTTCAATATGTCTGAGTATGTACAGGCACACAGGAAAGGCTCATGCGACGTCCCGACTCTCTGCAGACGTAGAGTAGCGCATCAGGAAGGGTACACTTGGCAAGTGTTGATTTTGAGCGAGCACACCGCCAGCTTAAAGCCAGTCAGCCTCTGTGGCCTAATGGATAAGGCATCGGTCTCCTAAACCGGGGATTGTGGGTTCGAGTCCCACCAGAGGTACACGTTTTACTCACTGGGGCAAAATCAGTCTCACCACATACAGGTGTAATAGTTGAGAAAGTTGGTGTTTGTGAGTGCTTACAGGTATCACAGGTATGACGACGATATGAAAATTCACACTTACTGACAACCTGAAACGAAACGATGGCCATTATCAATCGACCTGTTAGCTGCGGAAGTGTTTCAAAGCGTGATGGCGCTGTGAAAGGAAACGCTATTTTAAAATTACTTGTTGGTAAACGGTATGACCCATATGAATAGTCACTTACCTGTCTTGTGTGCAGGACTTACAGTTCAGAAAGGGAATAGCCTAAGACGGCAGGTATAAGAATTGCCAGCGGAAAGTAGGTGGCTGGACTTCAATATGTCTGAGTATGTACAGGCACACAGGAAAGGCTCATGCGACGTCCCGACTCTCTGCAGACGTAGAGTAGCGCATCAGGAAGGGTACACTTGGCAAGTGTTGATTTGAGCGAGCACACCGCCAGATTAAAGCCAGTCAGCCTCTGTGGCCTAATGGATAAGGCATCGGTCTCCTAAACCGGGGATTGTGGGTTCGAGTCCCACCAGAGGTACACGTTTTACTCACTGGGGCAAAATCAGTCTCACCACATACAGGTGTAATAGTTGAGAAAGTTGGTGTTTGTGAGTGCTTACAGGTATCACAGGTATGACGACGATATGAAAATTCACAACTTACTGACAACCTGAAACGAAACGATGGCCATTATCAATCGACCTGTTAGCTGCGGAAGTGTTTCAAAGCGTGATGGCGCTGTGAAAGGAAACGCTATTTTAAAATTACTTGTTGGTAAACGGTATGACCCATATGAATAGTCACTTACCTGTCTTGTGTGCAGGACTTACAGTTCAGAAAGGGAATAGCCTAAGACGGCAGGTATAAGAATTGCCAGCGGAAAGTAGGTGGCTGGACTTCAATATGTCTGAGTATGTACAGGCACACAGGAAAGGCTCATGCGACGTCCCGACTCTCTGCAGACGTAGAGTAGCGCATCAGGAAGGGTACACTTGGCAAGTGTTGATTTGAGCGAGCACACCGCCAGCTTAAAGCCAGTCAGCCTCTGTGGCCTAATGGATAAGGCATCGGTCTCCTAAACCGGGGATTGTGGGTTCGAGTCCACCAGAGGTACACGTTTTACTCACTGGGGCAAAATCAGTCTCACCACATACAGGTGTAATAGTTGAGAAGTTGGTGTTTGTGAGTGCTTACAGGTATCACAGGTATGACGGACGATATGAAAATTCACACTTACTGACAACCTGAAACGAAACGATGGCCATTATCAATCGACCTGTTAGCTGCGGAAGTGTTTCAAAGCGTGATGGCGCTGTGAAAGGAAACGCTATTTTAAAATTACTTGTTGGTAAACGGTATGACCCATATGAATAGTCACTTACCTGTCTTGTGTGCAGGACTTACAGTTCAGAAAGGGAATAGCCTAAGACGGCAGGTATAAGAATTGCCAGCGGAAAGTAGGTGGCTGGACTTCAATATGTCTGAGTATGTACAGGCACACAGGAAAGGCTCATGCGACGTCCCGACTCTCTGCAGACGTAGAGTAGCGCATCAGGAAGGGTACACTTGGCAAGTGTTGATTTGAGCGAGCACACCGCCAGCTTAAAGCCAGTCAGCCTCTGTGGCCTAATGGATAAGGCATCGGTCTCCTAAACCGGGGATTGTGGGTTCGAGTCCCACCAGAGGTACACGTTTTACTCACTGGGGCAAAATCAGTCTCACCACATACAGGTGTAATAGTTGAGAAAGTTGGTGTTTGTGAGTGCTTACAGGTATCACAGGTATGACGACGATATGAAAATTCACACTTACTGACAACCTGAAACGAAACGATGGCCATTATCAATCGACCTGTTAGCTGCGGAAGTGTTTCAAAGCGTGATGGCGCTGTGAAAGGAAACGCTATTTTAAAATTACTTGTTGGTAAACGGTATGACCCATATGAATAGTCACTTACCTGTCTTGTGTGCAGGACTTACAGTTCAGAAAGGGAATAGCCTAAGACGGCAGGTATAAGAATTGCCAGCGGAAAGTAGGTGGCTGGACTTCAATATGTCTGAGTATGTACAGGCACACAGGAAAGGCTCATGCGACGTCCCGACTCTCTGCAGACGTAGAGTAGCGCATCAGGAAGGGTACACTTGGCAAGTGTTGATTTGAGCGAGCACACCGCCAGATTAAAGCCAGTCAGCCTCTGTGGCCTAATGGATAAGGCATCGGTCTCCTAAACCGGGGATTGTGGGTTCGAGTCCCACCAGAGGTACACGTTTTACTCACTGGGGCAAAATCAGTCTCACCACATACAGGTGTAATAGTTGAGAAAGTTGGTGTTTGTGAGTGCTTACAGGTATCACAGGTATGACGACGATATGAAAATTCACACTTACTGACAACCTGAAACGAAACGATGGCCATTATCAATCGACCTGTTAGCTGCGGAAGTGTTTCAAAGCGTGATGGCGCTGTGAAAGGAAACGCTATTTTAAAATTACTTGTTGGTAAACGGTATGACCCATATGAATAGTCACTTACCTGTCTTGTGTGCAGGACTTACAGTTCAGAAAGGGAATAGCCTAAGACGGCAGGTATAAGAATTGCCAGCGGAAAGTAAGGTGGCTGGACTTCAATATGTCTGAGTATGTACAGGCACACAGGAAAGGCTCATGCGACGTCCCGACTCTCTGCAGACGTAGAGTAGCGCATCAGGAAGGGTACACTTGGCAAGTGTTGATTTGAGCGAGCACACCGCCAGCTTAAAGCCAGTCAGCCCTCTGTGGCCTAATGGATAAGGCATCGGTCTCCTAAACCGGGGATTGTGGGTTCGAGTCCCACCAGAGGTACACGTTTTACTCACTGGGGCAAAATCAGTCTCACCACATACAGGTGTAATAGTTGAGAAAGTTGGTGTTTGTGAGTGCTTACAGGTATCACAGGTATGACGACGATATGAAAATTCACACTTACTGACAACCTGAAACGAAACGATGGCCATTATCAATCGACCTGTTAGCTGCGGAAGTGTTTCAAAGCGTGATGGCGCTGTGAAAGGAAACGCTATTTTAAAATTACTTGTTGGTAAACGGTATGACCCATATGAATAGTCACTTACCTGTCTTGTGTGCAGGACTTACAGTTCAGAAAGGGAATAGCCTAAGACGGCAGGTATAAGAATTGCCAGCGGAAAGTAGGTGGCTGGACTTCAATATGTCTGAGTATGTACAGGCACACAGGAAAGGCTCATGCGACGTCCCGACTCTCTGCAGACGTAGAGTAGCGCATCAGGAAGGGTACACTTGGCAAGTGTTGATTTGAGCGAGCACACCGCCAGCTTAAAGCCAGTCAGCCTCTGTGGCCTAATGGATAAGGCATCGGTCTCCTAAACCGGGGATTGTGGGTTCGAGTCCCACCAGAGGTACACGTTTACTCACTGGGGCAAAATCAGTCTCACCACATACAGGTGTAATAGTTGAGAAAGTTGGTGTTTGTGAGTGCTTACAGGTATCACAGGTATGACGACGATATGAAAATTCACACTTACTGACAACCTGAAACGAAACGATGGCCATTATCAATCGACCTGTAGCTGCGGAAGTGTTTCAAAGCGTGATGGCGCTGTGAAAGGAAACGCTATTTTAAAATTACTTGTTGGTAAACGGTATGACCCATATGAAATAGTCACTTACCTGTCTTGTGTGCAGGACTTACAGTTCAGAAAGGGAATAGCCTAAGACGGCAGGTATAAGAATTGCCAGCGGAAAGTAGGTGGCTGGACTTCAATATGTCTGAGTATGTACAGGCACACAGGAAAGGCTCATGCGACGTCCCGACTCTCTGCAGACGTAGAGTAGCGCATCAGGAAGGGTACACTTGGCAAGTGTTGATTTGAGCGAGCACACCGCCAGCTTAAAGCCAGTCAGCCTCTGTGGCCTAATGGATAAGGCATCGGTCTCCTAAACCGGGGATTGT